>NC_058519.1:68594271-68900570 GCF_904849725.1 Hordeum vulgare subsp. vulgare | reverse complement strand
AAAATTACTAGCAAATGTGTTTGTGTGTTGCAATGAGAGACAAACCCTCACACACCTTTTTGATTAAAAAAGATGTTTCAGCTCATTATCTCATTAATCTCTATTGTCCAATGTCCCACATGTAACTTGCTACTCTATCTATTGCACAAGAATGAAGCTCTCTGTAGATATCACCCATCATCTCTTTCCTAGTCCATGATCAATGGTCGATCCAATGACCCTGCAAACCGCGAGCTCATATGCATGTTGTGCATAAACCCTCTCAAATGCACTCTCATGCCCATCTATTGCTCTAGTGAGAAAACCGGTATGTTGTCGGGAGTTGCTCGGATGCCGACTCCTCGCTGATTGTGTTGGTTTCTCTTCAAGCTTAAAAGGTGATGTAGCACAGCGACGACAAGTATTTCCCTCAGTTATGAAACCAAGGTATCAATCCAGTAGGAAGATCCACAAGACTATGTAAGCGATACCCGCACACAAATAACAAATCCTCGCAACCCAACGCGTGTAGGGGTTGTCAATCCCTCATGGGTAAAGTAAAAGGATAGATTGATATATGCAAGTAAAGTGTTAGTAAATAAAACGCAGCAAGGTATTTTTGGTGTTAGTAAATAAAATGTAGCAAGGTATTTTTGGTTTTTTGATAATATAGATCTGAAAATAAAAGAGCAAATAAAATGGAAATGCGAATAGCAAAGTAGAGATTGCAAATAGATGATGTGAAATAGACCCGGTGGACGTAGGTTTCACAAGTGGCTTCTCTCGAGAAAATAGAAAACAGTGGGTAGACAAATTATTGTTGGGAAACTCATGGAAAAGCAAATAATTATGAAAATATCCAAGACAATGACCATGTATATAGGCCACGTCCAAGACAAATAGACCAACTTCTGCCTGCATCTATTTCTTACTCCACGCATCGACCGCTATCCAGCATGCATCTAGTGCATTGAGTTCATGGAGAAACGGAGTAATGCTTTAAGAATGATGACATGATGTAGACAAGATCTATTCATGTACGAATAGACCCCATCGTTTTATCCTTAACAACAACGATACGTGCGTGTCATGTCTCCTTCTGTCACTAAGATTGAGCACCGCAAGATGGAACCCATCGCAAAGCACCTCTTTGATACATCCATTTTGCATCATGTTTTCCTACTATTATTTATGTTTTCCATTGTATGACAATGCATTTTGGAGTAATTCTAATGTCTGTTCTATCATAATATGCAAGGTATACACAAAGGGGGAGAATTCTGGCGGCTGGAAATTTGGACCTGAAAAAGCTACGCAAGCTACCTATTCTTCACAACTCCAAATGAGCTGAAACTTTACAAGGATTTTTTATGGAATATTTGAGGAATATTGAAGCAAATAAGTACCAGAGGGGGCCCACCAGGTGGGCACAACCCACCTGGTGAGCCAGGGAGCCCAAGCGCGCCCCGGTGGATTGTGCTCACCCAGGCCCACCTCCAGTGCCCCTCTTCTGGTATATAAGTCATTTTGACCCGAAAAAACCAGGAGAGGACTTTCGGGACGAAACGCCACCGTCTCGAGGCGGAACTTGGGCAGGAGTGATACGTCTCCAACGTATCTATAACTTTTGTTGGTTCCATGCTATTATCTTGTCAAACTTTGGATGTTTTGTATGCCTTTTATATCTTTTTTGGGACTAACTTATTAACTTAGTGCCAAGTGCGAGTTCCTGTTTTTTCCGTGTTTTTAACCCTTTTCAGAGGAGGATTTTAAAAGGTGTCCAAACGGAATAAAACATCTGAAAAGATTTTTTTTCCGGAACAGAAGATACGCACGAGACTTGAGAACCAAGGCAGGAGCCACCAGGGGACCCCACAAGCCTCCTAGGCGCGGCCAAGGGGGCCCGTGCCTAGTAGGCTTGTGGGCCCCCCTGTGGCTCATCTGCCCTACTTCTTCCACCCATAAATTCAGAAAAATTCCAAAACTGACGAGGAGATCCACGAAAACACTTTTCCGCCGCCGCAAGCTTATGTCTCCGCAAGATCCCATGTGGGGCATGTTCTGATGCCCTACCGGAGCGGGGATTCGAATACGGAGGGCTTATTCATCAACACCATGACCTCTCCGATGATGCGTGAGTAGTTCACCATAGACCTTCGGGTCCATAGCTAGTAGCTAGATGGCTTCTTCTCTCTCTTGGATCTTCAATACAAAGTTCTCCATGATCTTCATGGAGATCTATCCGATGTAATCTTCTTTTGCGGTGTGTTTGTCGAGATCCGATGAATTGTGGATTTACGATCAGATTATCTATGAATATTATTTGAGTTTCTTCTGATCTCTTATATGCATGATTTCATATCCTTGTAATTCTCTTCGAGTTGTGGGTTTTGTTTGGCCAACTTGATCTATGATTCTTGCAATGGGAGAAGTTCTTGGTTTTGGGTTCATACCGTGCGGTGACCTCACCCAGTGACAGAAGAGGTAGCGAGGCACGCATCGTGTTGTTGCCATCAAGGGTACAAAGATGGGGTTTTAATCATTGGTTTGAGTTTATCCCTCTACATCATGTCATCTTGCTTAAAGCGTTACTTAGTTCGTCATGAACTCAATACACTAGATGCATGCTGGATAGCGGTCGATGTGTGGAGTAATAGTACTAGATGCAGAAAGTATCGGTCTACTTGTCTCGGACGTGATGCCTATATGTATGATCATTGCCTTAGATATCATCATGACTTTGCGCAGTTCTATCAATTGCTCGACAATAATTTGTTCGCCCACTGTATTATTTGCTATTTAGAGAGAAGCCTCTAGTGAACACTATGCCCCCGGGTCTACTTCACACCATATTTTCAGCCTTATAATTTTACTTCGTTGCACTTTCCACCTTCAGATCTCACTTTGCAATCAATCTTGCAGGGATTGACAACCCCTTTATAGCGTTGGGTGCAAGCTCTTTTGTGTTTGCACAGGTACTCTGGACTTGGCGCGATTCTCCTACTAGATTGATACCTTGGTTCTCAAACTGAGGGAAATACTTACTGCTCCTGTGCTGCATCGCCCTTTCCTCTTCATGGGAAAAACCAACGCAAGCTCAAGAGGGAGTAGAAGGATTTCTGTTGTCGTAGCAGAAGAATTTCTGGTGTCGTTGCCGGGGAGGAGGATCAAGTCAAGAATAGTCTCCCGTCAACGTGCCAATTTTTGCCGCCGTTGCCGGGGAGGATGAAGTCAAGAACTCATCCAATTAAGTGTCGCAAACTCATCTCTTGCATTTATTTTTTATGCCTCTCATTTTTCTCTCCCCCACTTCTGAAAAACAAAAATTTACAAAAATATTTGCCCTTTTCTTCGTTTGCTTTTTTCGTTCGCCCTTTTCTCTCGCTTGCTTTCTATTCGCTTGTGTGCTTGCTTGCTTGTTGAAGTCACCATGACTGAAAACACCAAACTTTGTGACTTCTCGAATACTAATAATAATGATTTTGTTAGTACTCCGATTGCTCCCGCCACTAGTGCGAATCATACGAAATCAATGCTGCTTTGTTGAATCATGTTATGAAAGAGCAATTCTCCGACCTTCCTAGTGAAGATGACGCATCCCATCTTAATACCTTCATTGAGCTTTGCGATATGCAAAGGAAGAAAGGTGTGGATAATGATGTGATTAAATTGAAGCTTTTTCCGTTCTCGTTGCGAGATCGAGCAAAAACTTGGTTTTCGTCTTTGCCCAAAAATAGTATTGATTCTTGGAACAAGTGCAAAGATGCTTATATATCCAAGTATTTTCCGCCGTCTAAGATAATCTCTCTCCGTAATGATATCATGAATTTTAAGCAACTTGATCATGAACATGTTGCACAATCTTGGGAGAGAATGAAGTTGATGATTAGAAATTGTCCTACTCATCGCTTGAGTCTTTGGATGATTACACAAATCTTCTAAGCTGGCTTGAATTTCGCTTCTAGAAATATCTTGGACTCCTCCTCAGGTGGAACGTTCATGGAAATCATGTTAGGAGAAGCCACAAAACTCCTAGACAATATCATGACGAACTACTCTTAGTGGCACACTGAAAGGTCACCTACTAGTAAGAAGGTACACGCTATAGAAGAAATTAACTTGTTGAGTGCTAAGATGGATGAGTTAATGAATTTGGTTGCTAGTAGAAGTGTTCCTTTCGATGCTAATGACATGCCCTTGTCTTCCTTGATTGAGAGTAGCAAAGCTAGCTTGGACGTTAATTTTGTTGGTAGGAATAATTTTGGCAACAACAATGCTTTTAGAGAAAACTATGTTCCTAGGCCTTTTCCTAGTAACCCCTCTAATAACTTTGGCAACTCCTACAACAATACTCATGGAAATTACAATAGATTACCCTCTGATCTAGAGAGTAATATCAAAGAGTTTATCAACTCACAAAAGATTTTCAATGCGTCCATAGAGGAAAAGCTACTCAAAATTAACGATTTGGCTAGGAGCGTTGATAGAATGTCTAGTGATATTGATGCTTTGAAAATTAGATGTGCTCCTCCCAAGATCAATATGGATGAAACTTTGAAAGCTATGCGTGTTTCCATGAGTGAGAGCAAAGAAAGAACCGCCCAAATTCGTGCTAGACATGAATGGCTTAAAAAGGCGTGTTCTCGTGATAAGAATCATGAAGATATTAAAGTGCTTGGTGTGACACCCATTGAATCTTTTTTTTCTTGTGTCAAATCTAATGATGACGGGGCTGGATATGAATCCACTTTGGTTGAAACCCCCCCCCCCCAATGATTCGGAGTCCATCTATCTTGATGCTAAAAGCATTGAAAGTGAAGTACAAGATATTAAAACCTTGAGTACTAATGAAACTACTACTTTGGATTTCAAGGAATTCAATTATGATAGTTGCTCCTTGATTGAATGCATTTCCTTGATGCAATCCATGCTAAACTCTCCACACGCTTATAGCCAAAAGAAGGCCTTTACCGATCATATCGTCGATGCTATGATAAAATCTCTTGAAGAGAAACTTGAATTGGAAGTTTCTATCCCTAGAAAGCTTCATGATGAGTGGGAACCTACTATCAAAATCAAAATAAAAAACTATGAATGCAATGCTTTTTGTGATTTGTGTGCTAGTGTTTCCGCAATTCCAAAGTCTTTATGTGATGTTCTGGGTTTTAATGAGATTGAGGAGTGTTCTCTTAATTTGCATCTTGCGGATTCTACTGTCAAGAAACCCATGGGAAGAATCAGTGATGTACTTATTATTGAAAATAGGAACTACGTACCCGTGGATTTCATTGTGCTTGACATTGATTGCAATCCTACATGCCCTATCATTCTTGGTAGACCTTTCCTAAGGACTATCGGTTCTATCATCGATATGAAGGAAGGGAATATTAGATTTCAATTTCCTTTAAAGAAGGGCATGGAGCATTTTCCTAAAAAGAAAATAAGATTGCCTTATGAATCTATGATGAGGGCTACTTATGGTTTGAGCACCAAAGACGACGATACGTGATTCTATCGCCTTATGCCTAGCTACGGGCATTAAACAATAGCGCTTGTTGGGAGGCAACCCAATGAATTTATCTTTTTCTTTCTATTTTGTTGCGTCGACACCATCATAATTCTGCTATGATTGTGTCTTTTGTGTTTCTTTTTGTGTTTGAGCCAAGCAAAACCTTTATGACTAGTCTTGGTGATGGTTGTTTGATCCTGCTGGAAAAAGACAGAAACTTTCTGCTCACGAGATTATTTTTCATTTTTATTCAGAATGAGATTTTGAGTTGATTATTTTTTGTGCTGGTTGATATGCCTTTTTCCCAGGCATTCGTAATTTTTCAGAATTTTTCAGGTAACAGAAGTATATGAAGTATACAGATTGCTACAGACTGGTCTGTTTTTGACAGATTCTGTTTTTGTTGAGTTGGTTGCTTGTTCTGATGAAACTATGGATAGTATCGGGGGTACTAGCCATGGAAAAGTGAGAATACAGTAATCTAACACCAATATGAATAGAAATCAAGATTGCTAGAGTACCTAAAGAGGTGGTAGTTTGTTTTCTTGTGCTAATGATATCACGAGTTTCTGTTTAAGTTTTGTGTTGTGAAGTTTTCAAGTTTTGGGTGATGTTCTCATGGACAAAGGGATAAAGAGTGGAAAGATCTCAAGCTTGGGGATGCCCAAGGCATCCCAAGCCAAATTCAAGGACACCAAAAAGCCTAAGCTTGGGATGCCCCGGGAAGGCATCCCCTCTTTCGTCTTCAATCCATCGGTAACATTACTTGGAGCTATATTTTTATTAACCACATGATATGTGTTTTTCTTGGAACGTCTTGTATCGTAGGAGTATTTTCTTTTTGTTGTGTCACAATCATCCTTGCTGAACAACTATTGAGAGAGACATGCACTCATCGTGAATTTGCTAGAATGCTCATTGTGCTCCACTTATATCTTTTGAGCTAGACCATTTTGCTCTATGTGCTTCACTTAGATCTTTTAGAGCACGGTGGTGCGTGACTTGGTAGTTGGTTTGTGCTATGAAAGTATTCCCAAAGGTGATAGGCACCCAAAGAGGATACAAAAACTTCCATCTGCATGTGCATTGAGTAGAAAGAAATGTTTGGTTCCTCTCAATTAGTTTTGAGACGTGGATTTGGTAATATTAAGAGTTATGTTAGTAGGGTGTTGTGAATCTAGAAATACTTGTGTTGAAGTTAGTGATTCCCGTAACATGCACGTATGGTGAACCACTATGTTAGGAAGTCGAAGCATAATTGATCTATTGATTGTCATCCTTTGTGTTGCGGTCGGGATCGCGCGATGGTTTACACCTACCAACCCTTCCCATAGGAGTATGCGTTTAGCACTTTGTTTTGATTACTAATAAAAACTTTCGCAACAAGTATGTGAGTTCTTCATGACTAATGTGAGTCCATGGTATAGATGCACTTTCACCTTCCACTATTGCTAGCCTCTCTAGTACCGCGCAACTTTCACCGGTGCACAAACCCACCATATATCTTCCTCAAAACAGCCACCATACCTACCTATTATGGCATTTTCATAGCCATTCCGAGATATATTGCCATGTAACTCCCACCGTTCTGTCTCATGACATGTCTCGTCACTCTCATATTGCCATTGCATGATCATAAGCTAGATCGTTGCACATCCCGGTACACTACCGGAGGCATTTCCTATAGAGTCATCATCGTTCTAAGCTTTGAGTTGTGAGTAAATAAAAGTGTGATGATCATCATTATTAGAGCATTGTCCCATGTGAGTAAATAAAAAAAAGAGGCCAAAGTTGCCCACATAAAAAAACAGAGGCCAAAGAGCCTAAATAAAAAAAGGAGAGAAAAAGAGAGAAGGGACAATGCTACTATCTTTTTCCACACTTGTGTTTCATAATAACACCATCTTCTTCATGATTGAGAGACTCTTGTTTTGTCACCAACATATGCTAGTGGGAATTTTCATTATATAACTTGGCTTGTATATTCCAATGATGGGCTTCCTCAAGTTTCCCTAGGTCTTCGTGAGCAAGCAAGTTGGATGCACACCCACTAGTTCTCCTTTTTGAGCTTTCACATACTTATAGCTCTTAGTGCATCCATTGCATGGTAATCCCTACTCATTCACATTGATATATGTTAATGGGCATCTCCATAGCCCTTTGATACGCCGAGTCATTGTGACCATCTCCTCCTTTTTGTCTCACAACCACCACCACACTCTATTCCACCTATAGTGCTATATACATGGCTCACGCTCATGTATTGCGTGAGAGTTGAAAAAGGTTTGAGAAAGTAAGAGTGCGAAATAATTACTTGGCCAATACCGGGGTTGTGCATGATTTAAATTAGTTGTGTGGGGATGATGGAGCATAGCCAGACTATATGATTTTGTAGGGATAACTTTCTTTGGCCTTGTTATTTCGAAAGTTCATGATTACCTGGCTAGTTTGCTTGAAGTATTATTTTTTTCATGTCAATAGGAAACTATTGTTTTGAATCTTATGGACCTGAACATTCATGTCACATGAAAGAAGTTACAAAGGACAACTATGCTAGGTAGCATTCTGCATCAAAAATTCAGTCTTTATCACTTCCCTACTCGAGGACGAGCAGGAGTTAAGCTTGGGGATGGTTGATACCTCTCCAACGTATCTATAATTTTTGTTGGTTCCATGCTATTATCTTGTCAAACTTTGGATGTTTTGTATGCCTTTTATATATTTTTTGGGACTAACTTATTAACTCAGTGCCAAGTGTTAGTTCCTGTTTTTTCCGTGTTTTTGACCCTTTTCACAGGGGAATTTTAAACGGTGTCTTAACGGAATAAAACTTCCGAAAAGATTTTTTCCAGAACAGACGATACGCACGAGACTTGAGAACCAAGGCACGGGCCACCAGGGGACCCCACAAGCCCCCAAGGTGCGGCCAAGGGGGCCTGTGCCTAGCAGGCTTGTGGGCCCCCTGTGGCTCGTCTGCCCTACCTCTTCCGCCTATAAATTCAGAAAAAATCCAAAACTGACGAGGAGATCCACGAAAATACTTTTCCGCCGCAGCAAGCTTCTGTCTCCGCAAGATCCCATTTGGGGCACGTTCTGGTGCCCTGCCGGAGGGGGGATTCGGATACGGAGGGCTTCTTTATCAACACCATGACCTCTCCGATGATGCGTGAGTAGTTCACCATAGACCTTCGGGTCCATAGCTAGTAGCTAGATGGCTTCTTCTCTATCTTGGATCTTCAATACAAAGTTCTCCATGATCTTCATGGAGATCTATCCGATGTAATCTTCTTTTGCGGTGTATTTGTCGAGATCCGATGAATTGTGGATTTATGATCAGATTATCTATGAATCTTATTTGAGTTTCTTCTGATCTCTTGTATGCATGATTTCATATCCTTGTAATTCTTTTCGAGTTGTGCGTTTTGTTTGGCCAACTTGATCTATGATTCTTGCAATGGGAGAAGTGCTTGGTTCTGGGTCCACACCGTGCGGTGATCTTACCCAGTGACAGAAGGGGTAGCGAGGCACGCATCGTGTTGTTGCCATCAAGGGTAAAACGATGGGGTTTTCATCATTGGTTTGAGTTTATCCTTCTACATCATGTCATCTTGCTTAAAGTGTTACTCTGTTCGTCATGAACTCAATACACTAGATGTGTGCTGGATAGCGGTCGATGTGTGGAGTAATAGTAGTAGATGCAGAAAGTATCGGTCTACTTGTCTCAGACGTGCTGCTTATATGTATGATCATTGCCTTAGATATTATCATGACTTTGCGCGGTTCTATCAATTGCTCGACAGTAATTTGTTCACCCACCGTATTATTTGCTCTTTTGAGAGAAGACTCTAGTGAACACTATGGCCCCCGGGTCTACTTCACACCATATTTTCAGCCTTACAATTTTACTTCGTTGCACTTTCCGCCTTCAGATCTCACTTTGCAATCAATCTTGAAGGGATTGATAACCCCTTTATAGCGTTGGGTGCAAGCTCTTTTGTGTTTGCGCAGGTACTCTGGACTTGGCGCGATTCTCCTACTCGATTGATACCTTGGTTCTCAAACTGAGGGAAATACTTACTTCTCCTCTGCTATATCGCCCTTTCCTCTTCAAGGGAAAAACCAACACAAGCTCAAGAGGCAGCAGCTAGATTTCTGTTGCCGTAGCAGTCTTCAACGTATCTATAATTTTTGATGGTTACATGCTATTGTCTTGACAAACTTTGGATGTTTTGTATGCCTTTTATATCTTTTTTGGGACTATCTTATTAACTCAGTGCCAAGTGCCAGTTCCTTTTTTTCGTGTTTTTGACCCTTTTGAGAGGAGAATATTAAACGGAGTCCAAACGGAATAAAACTTCCAAAAAGATTTTTTCCGAAACAGAAGATACGCACGGGGCATGAGAACCAAGGCAGAGTCCACCAGGGGAGGCCACAAGCCCCCTAGGCGCAACCAGGGGGCGTGCGCCTAGCAGGCTTGTGGGCCCCGTGTGGCTCGTCTGCCCTACTTCTTCCGCCTATAAATCCCCGAAAAATCCAAAACCATGGGAGAGATCCACGAAAATACATTTCCGCCGCCGCAAGCTTCTGTCTCCGCAAGATCCCATCCGGGGCACGTTCTGGTGCCATGCCGGAGGGGGGGTTTGGATACAGAGGGTTTCTTCATCAACACCATTGCCTCTCCGATAATGCGTGAGTAGTTCACCATAGACCTTCGGGTCCATAGCTAGTAGCTAGATGGCTTCTTCTCTCTCTTGGATCTTCAATACAAAGTTCTCCATGATCTTCATGGAGATCTATCCGACGTAATCTTATTTTGCGGTGTGTTTGTTGAGATCCGATGAATTGTGGATTTATGATCAGATTATCTATGAATCTTATTTGACTTTCTTCTGGTCTCTTATATGCATGATTTCATATCCTTGTAATTCTCTTCGAGTTGTGCGTTTTGTTTGGCCAACTTGATTTATTATTCTTGCAACGAGAGAAATGCTTGGTTTTGGGTTCATACTGTGCGGTGACCTCACCCAGTGACAGAAGGGTAGCGAGGCACGCATCATGTTGTTGCCATCAAGGGTAAAAAGATGGGGTTTTCATCATTGGTTTGAGTTTATCCCTCTACATCATGTCATCTTGCTTAAAGCGTTACTCTGTTGGTCATGAACTCAATACACTAGATTCATGCTGGATAGCGGTCGATGTGTGGAGTAATAGTAGTAGATGCAGAAAGTATCGGTCTACTTGTCTCGGACGTGATGCCTATATGTATGATCATTGCCTTAGATATCGTCATGACTTTGCGCGGTTCTGTCAATTGCTCGACAGTAATTTGTTCACCCACCGTATTATTTGCTATTTTGAGAGAAGCCTCTAGTGAACACTATGGCCCCCGGGTCTACTTCACACCATATTTTCAGCCTTACAATTTTACTTCATTGCACTTTCCGCCTTCAGTTCTCACTTTGCAATCAATTTTCAAGGGATTGACAACCCCTTTATAGCGTTGGGTGCAAGCTCTTTTGTGTTAGCGCAAGTACTCTGGACTTGGCGCGATTCTCCTACTAGATTGATACCTTGGTTCTCAAACTGAGGGAAATACTTATTGCTCCTGTGATGCATCGCCCTTTCCTCTTCAAGGGAAAAACCAAAGCAAGCTCAAGAGGCAGCAGAAGGATTTCTGTTGCCGTAGCAGTCTCCAACGTATCTATAATTTTTGATGGTTCCATACTATTATCTTGTCAAACTTTGTATGTTTTGTATGCCTTTTATATCTTTTTTGGGACTAACTTATTAACTCAGTGCCAAGTGCCAGATCCTGTTTTTTTCGTGTTTTTGACCCTTTCCAGAGGAGAATATTAAACGGAGTCCAAATGGAATAAAACTTTCGAAAAGATTTTTTTCCAGAACACAAGATACGCACGGGGCGTGAGAACCAAGGCAGAGGCCACCAGGGGAGCCACAAGCCCCCTAGGCGCGGCCAGGGGCCCCGCGCCTAGCAGGTTTGTGGGCCCCCAGTGGCTCGTCTACCCTACTTCTTCCGCCTATAAATCCCGAAAAATCCAAAACCACGGGAGAGATCCATGAAAATACTTTTCCGCCGCCGCAAGCTTCTGTCTCCGCAAGATCCCATCTGGGGCACGTTCTGGTGCCCTGCCGGAGGGGGGATTCGGATACGAAGGGCTTCCTCATCAACACCATTGCCTCTCCGATGATGCGTGAGTAGTTCACCATAGACCTTTGGGTCCATAGCTAGTAGCTAGATGGCTTCTTCTCTCTCTTGGATCTTCAGTACAAAGTTCTCCATGATCTTCATGGAGATCTATCCGACGTAATCTTCTTTTGTGGTGTGTTTGTCGAGATCCGATGAATTGTGGATTTATGATCGGATTATCTACGAATCTTATTTGAGTTTCTTCTCATCTCTTATATGCATGATTTCATATCCTTGTAATTCTCTTCGAGTTGTGGGTTCTGTTTGGCCAACTTGATCTATGATTCTTGCAATGGGAGAAGTGCTTGGTTTTGGGTTCATACCGTGCGGTGACCTCACCCAGTGACAGAAGGGGTAGCGAGGCATGCATCGTGTTGTTGCCATCAAGGGTAAAAAGATGGGGTTTATATCTATTGCATGAATTTATCCCTCGAAATCGTGTCATCTTGCTTAAGGCATTACTCTGTTCGTCATGAACTCAATATACTAGATGCATGCTGGATAGTGGTTGATGTGTGGAGTAATAGTAGTAGATGCAGAAAGTATCGGTCTACTTGTCTCGGACGTGATACCTATATGTATGATCATTTCCTTAGATATAGTCATGACTTTGCGCGGTTCTATCAATTGCTCGACAGTAATTCGTTCACCCACCGTAATATTTGCTATTTTGAGAGAAGCCTCTAGTTTACACTATGGCCCCCGGGTCTACTTCGCATCATATTTTCAGCCTTACACTTTTACTTAGTTGCACTTTCCGCCTTCATATCTCACTTTGCAATCAATGTTGAAGGGATTGACAACCCCTTTATAGCGTGGGTGCAAGCTCGTTTCTGTTTGCGCACGTACATTGGTGCTTCGTCCTTGATACTCCCACTAGATTGATACCTTGGTTCTCAAACTAAGGGAAATACTTACTGCTACTGTGCTGCATCATCCTTTCCTCTTCAAGGGAAAAATCTAACGCAAGCTCAAGAGGTAGCAAGAAGAATTTCTGGCGTCGTTGTCAGGGAGGATCAAGGCAAGAATAGTCTCCCGTCAACGTGCCAATTTCTGGCGCCGTTGCCGGGGAGCATCAAGTGAAGCTTATCCAAGTAAGTGTCGCAAACTCATATCTTGCATTTACTTTTTTGCCTCTCGTTTTCCTCTCCCCCACTTCTGAAAAACAAAAATTTACAAAAATATTTGCCTTTTCCATTTGCCCTTTTCTTTCGCTTGCTTTTTGTTCGCTTGTGTGCTTGTCTGCTTGCTGAAGTCACCATGACTGAAAACACCAAACTTTGTGACTTCGCGAGTACTAATATTAATGATTTTATTAGTACTCTGATTGCTCCCGCCACTAGTGCGGAATCATATGAAATCAATGTTGCTTTGCTGAATCTTGTTATGAAAGAGCAATTCTCCGGCCTTCCTAGTGAAGATGCCGCATCCCATCTTAATACCTTCATTGAGCTTTGCGATATGCAAAAGAAGAAAGATGTGGACAATCATGTGATTAAATTGAAGCTATTTCCGTTCTCATTGCGAGGTCGAGCAAAAACTTGGTTTTCATCTTTGCCCAAAAATAGTATTGATTCTTGGAACAAGTGCAAAGATGCTTATATATCCAAGTATTTTCCGCCGGCTAAGATTATCTCTCTCCATAATGATATCATGAATTTTAAGCAGCTTGATCATGAACGTGTTGCACAATCTTGGGAGAGAATGAAATTGATGATTAGAAATTGTCCCGCTCATGGCTTGAGTCTATGGATGATTATACAAATCTTCTACGCTGGTTTGAATTTTGCTTCTAGAAATATCTTGGACTCCGCCTCCGGTGGAACGTTCATGGAAATCACATTAGGAGAAGCCACAAAACTCCTAGACAATATCATGACAAACTATTCTCAGTGGCACATTGAAAGGTCACCTACTAGTAAAAAGGTACACGCTATTGAAGAAATTAACTCGTTGAGTGCTAAGATGGATGAGTTAATGAAATTGTTTGCTAGTAAAGGTGCTCCTTTAGATCCAAATGATATGCCCTTGTTTTCCTTGATTGAGATTAGCAATGAGAGCCTGGACGTTAATTTTGTTGGTAGGAATAATTTTGGCCACAACAATGCTTTTAGAGGAAACTATGTTCCTCGGCCTTTTCCTAGTAATCCCTCTAATAACTTTGGCAACTCCTACAACAATATTACAATAAATTACCCTCTGATCTAGAGAGTAATATTAAAGAGTTTATCAACTCGCAAAAGATTTTCAATGCGTCCATAGAGGAAAAACTACTCAAAATTGATGATTTGGCTAGGAGCGTTGATAGAATGTCTCTTGATATTGATGCTTTAAATCTTGATGTGCTCCTCCCAAGATCAATATGGATGAAACTTTGAAAGCTATGCGTGTTTCCATGAATGAGAGTAAAGAAAGAACTGCCCAAATTCATGCTAGACATGAATGGCTTAAAAAGGCGTGTTCTCGTGATGAGAATCATGAAGATCTTAAAGTGCTTGGTGTGACTCCCATTGAATCCTTGTTTTCTAGTGTCAAACCTAATGATGATGGGGCTGGATATGAATCCACTTTGGTTGAAAAATGCCCCAATGATTCGGAGTCTATCTATCTTGATGCTAAAAGCATTGAAAGTGGAGTAGAAGATATCAAAACTTTGAGTAGTAATGAAACTACTACTTTGGATTTCAAGGAATTTAATTATGATAGTTGCTCTTTGATTGAATGCATTTAGTTGATGCAATCCATGCTAAACTCTCCACACGCTTATAGCCAAAACAAGGCCTTTACCGATCATATCGTCGATGCTATGATGAAACCTCTTGAAGAGAACTTGAATTGGAAGTTTCTATTCCTAGAAAATTTCATGATGAGTGGGAACCTACTATCAAAATCAAGATCAAAATCTATGAATGCAATACTTTGTGTGATTTGGGTGCTAGCGTTTCCGTGATTCCAAAGTCTTTATGTGATGTTCTAGGCTTTAATGAGATTGAGGAGTGCTCTCCCAATTTGCATCTTGCGGATTCTACTGTTAAGAAACCCATGGGAAGGATCAATGATGTTCTTATTGTTGCAAATAGGAACTATGTACCCGTGGATTTCATTGTGCTTGATATTGATTGCAATCCTACATGCCCTATCATTCTTGGTAGACCTTTCCTAAGGACTATTGGTGCTGTCATCGATATGAAGGAAGGGAATATTAGATTTCAATTTCCTTTAAAGAAGGGCATGGAACATTTTCCTAGAAAGAAAATAAGATTGCCTTATGAATCCATGATGAGGGCTACTTATGGTTTGAGTACCAAAGACGACGATACGTGATTCTGTCACCTTATGGCTAGCTAAGGGCGTTAAACAATAGCGCTTGTTGGGAGGCAACCCAATGAATTTATCTTTACTTTTTTGCTTCATGTTTTATTGCGTCCACACCATCATAATTCTGTCATGATTGTGTATTTTGTGTTTATTTTTGTGTTGGATCCAAGTAAAACCTTTATGACTAGTTTGGTGATTCTTGTTTGATCCTGCTGGAAAAAGACATAAACTTTTCGCTCACGAAATTATTTTTCATTTTTATCGAGAAAGAGATTTTGAGTTGATTCTTTTTCCTGCTGGTTGATATGCCAATTTCCCAAACTGTCGTAAGTTTTTCAGAATTGTTGAGATACCAGATGTATACGAAGTATACATATTGCTACAGACTGGTCTGTTTTTGACAGATTCTGTTTTTGTTGTGTTGATTGCTTATTTTGATGAAACTATGGATAGTATTGGGGAGTACTAGCCATGGAAAAGTGAGGATACAGTAATCTAACACCAATATGAATAGAAATCACGTTTTCTACAGTACCTAAAGAGGTGGTAGTTTGTTTTCTTGTGCTAATGTTATCACGAGTTTTTGTTTAAGTTTTGTGTTGTGAAGTTTTCAAGTTTTGGGTGATGTTCTCATGGACGATGAGATGAAGAGTGGAAAGAGATAAAGCTTGGGGATTCCCAAGGCAAGCCAAGCCAAATTCAAGGACACCAAAAAGCCTAAGCTTGGGGATGCCCCGGGAAGGCATCCCCTCTTTCGTCTTCAATCCATTGGTAACATTACTTGGAGCCATATTTTTATTCACCACATGATATGTGTTTTGCTTGGAGCGTCTTGCATCGTAGGAGTCTTTTCTTTTTTGTTGTGTCACAATCATCCTTGCTGCACATGTTTTGAGAGAGACATGCACTCATCGTGAATTTGCTAGAATACTCTTTGAGCTTCGCTTATATCTTTTGAGTTAGGCAATTTAGCTCACATGTGCTTCACTTAGATCTTTGAGAGCATGACACTGACATATTTTGGAGAAATAAGAACTCTCGATCTTTACTTATATCTATTTGAGAGTGATCTCTCTTAGTAAGTTGGTAGTTGGCTTGTGCTATGAAAGTAGTCCCAGAGGTGATAGGCACCCAAAGAGGATACAATAAAACTTCCAACTTCATGTGCATTGATTAGAAAGATAAGTTTGATTCCTCTCAAATAGTTTTGAGACATGGATTTGGTAATATTAAGAGTTATGTTAGTAGGGTGTTGTGAATCTAGAAATACTTGTGTTGAAGTTAGTGATTCCCGTAACATGCATGTATGGTGAATCGCTATGTTTGGAAGTCGGAGCATAATTGATTTATTGATTGTCATCCTTTGTGTTGTGGTCGGGACGCGCGATGGTTAACACCTACCAACCCTTCCCCTAGGAGTATGCATTTAGCACTTTGTTTCGATTACTAATAAAAACTTTCGCAATAAGTATGTGAGTTCTTCATGACTAATGTGAGTCCATGGTATATATGCACTTTCACCTTCCACCTTTGCTAGCCTCTCTAGTGCCGCGTAACTTTCACCGGTCAACAAACCCACCATATGCCTTCCTCAAAATAGCCACCATACCTACCTACTATGGCATTTTCATAGCCATTCCGAGATATATTGCCATGCAACTCCCACCGTACCGTCTCATGACTTGTGCCATCACTTTCATATTGCCATTGCATGATCGTAAGATAGCTAGCGAGTCATATGCCAAGCTAGATCGTTGCACATCCCGGTACACTACCGGAGGCATTTCCTATAAGAGTCATCATTGTTCTAAGCATTGAGCTTTGAGTAAATTAAAGTTGTGATGATCATCATTATTAGAGCATTGTCCCATGTGAGGAAATAAAAAAAGAGAGGCCAAAGTTGCCCACAAAAAAAATAGATATGGAAAGAGGCCAAAGAGCCCAAACAAAAGAAAAAAAGGAAAAAAAGAGAGAAGGGACAATGCTACTATCTTTTCCACACTTGTGCTTCATAATAGCACCATGTTCTTCATGATTGAGAGTCTCTTGATTTGTCACCACCATATGCTAGTGGGAATCTTCATTATATAACTTGGCTTGTATATTCCAATGATGGGCTTCCTCAAAATTGCCCTAGGTCTTCGTGAGCAAGCAAGTTGGATGCACACCCACTAGTTCTCCTTTTGAGCTTTCACATACTTATAGCTCTTAGTGCATCCATTGCATGGTAATCCCTACTCTTTCACATTGATATCTATTAATGGGCATCTCCATAGCCCTTTGATACGCCGAGTCAATGTGGCCATCTACTCCTTTTTGTATCACAACCTCCACCACTCTCTATTCCACCTATAGTGTTATATCCATGGCTCACGCTCATGTATTGTGTGAGAGTTTAAAAAGGTTTGAGAAAGTAAGAGTGCGATAACAATCACTTGGCCAATACCGGGGTTGTGCATGATTTAAATTAGTTGTATGGGGATGATGGAGCATAGCCAGACTATATGATTTTGTAGGGATAACTTTCTTTGGCCTTGTTATTTCGAAAGTTCATGATTACCTTGCTAGTTTGCTTGAAGTATTATTATTTTCATGTCAATAGCAAACTATTGTTTTGAATCTTACGGATCTGCACATTCATGTCACATGAAAGAATTTACAAAGGACAAATATGCTAGGTAGCATTCCACATCAAAAATTCAGTCTTTATCACTTCCCTACTCGAGGACGAGCAGGAGTTAAGCTTGGGGATGCTTGATACGTCTCCAACGTATCTATAATTTTTTATGGTTCCATGCTATTATCTTGTCAAACTTTGGATGTTTTGTATGCCTTTTATATCTTTTTTGGGACTAACTTATTAACTCAGTGCCAAGTGCCAGTTTCTGTTTTTTCCGTGTTTTTGACCCTTTTCACAGGAGAATATTAAACGGAGTCCAAACGGAATAAAACTTCTGAAAAGATTTTTTCCGGAACAGAAGATACGCAGGGGGCGTGAGAACCAAGACAGAGGCCACAAGGGGAGGCCACAAGCCCCCTAGGCGCGACCAGGGGCCCCGCGCCTAGCAGGCTTGTGGGGCCCGTGTGGCTCGTCCGCCCTACTTCTTTCGCCTATAAATCCCCGAAAAATCCAAAACCATGGGAGAGATCCACGAAAATACTTTTCCGCCGCCGCAATCTTCTGTCTCCGCAGGATCCCATCTGGGGCACGTTCTGGTGCCCTGTCGGAGGGGGGATTCGTATACGGAGGGCTTCTTCATCAACACCATTGCCTCTCCGATGATGCGTGAGTAGTTCACGATAGACCGTCGGGTCCATAGCTAGTAGCTAGATGGCTTCTTCTCTCTCTTGGATCTTCAATACAAAGTTCTCCATGATCTTCATGGAGATCTATCCGATGTAATCTTATTTTGCGGTGTGTTTGTCGAGATCCGATGAATTGTGGATTTATGGTCAGATTATCTATGAATCTTATTTGAGTTTCTTCTAATCTCGTATATGCATGATTTCATATCCTTGTAATTCTCTTCGAGTTGTGGGTTTTGTTTGGCCAACTTGATCTATGATTCTTGCAATGGGAGAAGTGCTTGGTTTTGGGTTCATACCATGCAATGACCTCACCCAGTGACAGAAGGGGTAGCGAGGCACGCATCGTGTTGTTGCCATCAAGGGTAAAAAGATGGGTTTTATATCTATTGCATGAATTTATCCCTCTACATCATGTCATCTTGCTTAAGGCGTTACTCTATTCGTCATGAACTCAATACACTAGATGCATGCTGGATAGCGGTCGATGTGTGGAGTAATAGTAGTAGATGCAGAAAGTATCGGTCTACTTGTCTCGGACGTGATGCCTATATGTATGATCATTGCCTTAGATATCGTCATGACTTTGCGCGGTTCTATCGATTGCTCGACGGTAATTCGTTCACCCACCGTAATATTTTGTATTTTGAGAGAAGCCTCTAGTGAACACTATGGCCCCCGGGTCTACTTCACATCATATTTTCAGCCTTACACTTTTACTTTGTTCCAATTTCCGCCTTCAGATCTCACTTTGCAATCAATCTTGAAGGGATTGACAACCCCTTTATAGTGTTGGGTGCAAGCTCGTTTGTGTTTGCGCAGATACATTGGTGCTTCGTCCTTGATACTCCTACTGGATTGATACCTCGGTTCTCAAACTAAGGGAAATAGTTACTGCTACTGTGCTGCATCACCCTTTCCTCTTCAAGGGAAAAATCCAACGCAAGCTCAAGAGGTAGCAAGGGGCACTTTTGCCCTTCGGCGGAGCGATTCCGCTGGGGGAACTTCCCTCCCGGAGGGGGAAATCATCATCATCATCATGACCAACAACTCTCCCATCTTGGGGAGGGCTATCTTCATCAACATCTTCAACAACACCAACTCCTCTGAAACCCTAGTTCATCCCTTGTGTTCAATCTTTGTACCAGAACTATAGATTTGTGCTTGTGGATGACTAGTAGTGTTGATTACATCTTGTAGTTGATTACTATATGGTTTATTTGGTGGAAGATTATATGTTCAGATACATTATGCTATTTAATACACCTTTGATCTTGAGCATGATTATCATTTGTGAGTAGTTATGTTTGTTCTTGAGGTCACGGGAGAAATCATGTTGCAAGTAATCATGTGAACTTGATATGTGTTTGATATTTTGATGATATGTATGTTGTGATTCCCATAATGGTGTCATGTGAACGTCGACTACATGACACTTCACCATATTTGGTCCTAAGGGAATGCATTGTGGAGTAGTTATTAGATGATGGGTTGCGAGAGTGACAGAAGCTTAAACCCTAGTTTATGCTCTATTCCGTAAGGGACCAATTGGATCCAAAAGTTTAATGATATGGTTAGAATTTATTCTTAATAATTTTCTTGTAGTTGTGGATGCTTGCGAGAGGGTTAATCATAAGTAGGAGGTTTGTTCAAGTGAGAATAACACCTAAGCACCGGTCCACGAATAACACCAAATTATCAAAGTAGCGAACACGAATTAAGCCAACATGATGAAAGTGACTAGATGAAATCCCCGTGTACTGATACGTCTCCAACGTATCTATAATTTTTGATGGTTTCATGCTATTATCTTGTCAACTTTGGATGTTTTGTATGCTTGAATATGCTATTTTTGGGACTAACCTATTAACTCAGTGCCAAGTGCGAGTTTCTGTTTTTTCCGTGTTTTTGACCTTTTTCAGAGAAGAATATTAAACGGAGTCCAAACGGAATAAAACCTACGGGATGATTTTTTCCATAACAGAAGATACGCAGGGGACTTGAGAACCAAGGAAAAGGACCTCTGGGGAGGTCACAAGCCCCCTAGCCGTGGCCTGGGGGCGCGCCTGGCAGGCTTGTGGGCCCCCCGTGGCTCCTTTGCCCTACCTCTTTCGCCTATAAATTCTCTAAAAATCCAAAACCACCGGAGAGAGCCACGAAAATACTTTTCCGCCGCCGCAAGCTTCTGTCTCCGCAAGATCCCATCTGGGGACCGTTATGGTGCCCTGCCGGAGGGGGATTTAGACATGGAGGGCTTCTTCATCAACACCATTGCCTCTCCGATGATGCGTGAGTAGTTCACCACAGACCTTCGGGTCCATAACTAGTAGCTAGATGGCTTCTTCTCTCTCTTGGATCTTCAATACAAAGTTCTCCATGATCTCCATGGAGATCTATCTGATGTAATCTTATTTTGCGGTGTGTTTGTCGAGATCCGATGAATTGTGGATTTATGATCAGATTATCTATGAATATTATTTGAGTCTCATCTGATCTCTTATATGCATGATTTTGTATCCTTGTAATTCTCTTCGAGTTATGGGTTTTGTTTGGCCAACTTGATCTATAATTCTTGCAATGGGAGAAGTGCTTGGTTTTGGGTTCATACTGTGCGGTGTCCTCACCTAGTGACAGAAGGGGTAGCGAGGGACGCATCGTGTTGTTGCCATCAAGGGTAAAAAGATGGGGTGTATGTCTACATCATGTCATCTTGCTTAAGGCGTTACTCTGTTTGTTATGAACTCAATACACTAGATGCATGCTGGATAGCGGTCGATGTGTGGAGTAATAGTAGTAGATGCAGAAAGTATCGGTCTACTTGTCTCGGACGTGATGCTTATATGTATGATCATTGCCTTAGATATCATCATGACTTTGCACGATTCTATCAATTGCTTGACAGTAATTCGGTCACCCACCATAATATTTGCTATCTTAAGAGAAGCCTCTAGTGGACACTATGGCCCCCGGGTCTACTTCACATCATATATTCAGATCTACAAAATTACTTTGTTGCACTTTTCACCTTCAGTTCTCACTTTGCAAATAATCGTGAAGGGATTGACAACCCCTTTATACCGTTGGGTGCAAGTTTGTTTGTTTTTGCACAGGTACATTGGTGCCTCATATTGATACTCCTACTGGATTGATACCTTGGTTCTCAAACTGAGGGAAATACTTTTCGCTACTGTCCTGCATCACCCTTTCCTCTTCAGGGGAAAAACCAATGCAAGCTCAAGAGGTAGCATGTACCCTCAAGAACACTTTTCTTGTCATAAGAGACCGTCTTGGCCTGTCCTTTGCCTCAAAAGGATTGGGCTACCTTGCTGCACTTTTTTTACTACTATCATTACTTGCTCGTTACAAATTTTCTTGCTATCAAACTATTCTGCTACTTACAATTTTAGCACTTGTAGATATTACCTTGCTGAAAACCACTTGTCATTTCCTTCTCCTCCTCGTTGGGTTCGACACTGTTACTTATCGAAAAGGCTACAATTGACCCCATATACTTGTGGGTCATCAAGGCTGTTTTCTCGCGCCGTTTCCGGGGAGTGAAGCACTCTTGGTAAGTGTAAATTGTAAGGAAACATTATGACTACGTGCTGAAATTTATTGTCACTTGCTACTATGGAAAACAATCCTTTGAGGGGTTTATTTGGGGTATCTTCACCTTGACCGGAACCACAATTAGTTTCCCCTCAACCTACTGCACCTACTGAAATTATTGAATATGAAATTCCTTCGGGTATGGTAGAACAACTGCTAGCTAATCCTTATGCAGTAGATGGAACTGAACATCCTGATATGCACTTGATATATATGGATGAAAATTATGGATTGTTTAAGCTTGCAGGTTTACCCGGAGATGAAGCTAAGAAGAAGTTTTTCCCTTTATCTTTGAAGGTAAAAGCATTGACATGGTATAGGCTATGCGATGAAATTGGATCTTGGAACTGGAATCGGTTGAAATTGGAATTCCATAAAAAAATATCCTATGCATCTAGTTCATCATGATCGGCATTATATATATAATTTTTGGCCTCGTGAAGGAGAAAGTGTCTCTCTAGCTTGGGGGAGGCTTAAGTCAATATTATATTCATGCCCCAATCATGAGCTCTCAAGAGAAATTATTATTCAGAATTTTTATGCTCGGCTTTCTCGTAATGATCAATCCATGCTCGATACTTCTTGTACTGGTTCTTTTATGAAGAAGACTATTGAATTCCGGTGGGATCTTTTAGAAAGAATTAAACACAACTCTGAAGATTGGGAACTCGGCGGTAAAGAGTTAGGTATTGAACCTAAGTTTGATTGTGTTAAATCTTTTATGAATACCGATGCTTTTCAAAAGTTTACACTAAATATGGACTTGACTCTGAGATAGTAGCTTTCTTTTTTGAATATTTTGCCACTCGTGTTGATCTCCCTAAGGAGAACTGGTTTAAATATCACCCACCTATTAAAGAAGAAACTAAAGAACTGGTAAAAGCTATAGAAGAAACTATCATTTACAATGTTGATCCAGTTGTTCCCACTGCTTATATTCAAAAACCACCTTTCCATGTTAGGATCAAGGAACATACTAAAGCTTCCACTATGGTTAACAAAAGTTATGTTAGAACACCCAAACCAGCTGAACAAATCAGAGTTGAACCTAGTGTTGCTATGATTACAGATCTCTTGGTTGATAATATCGATGGGCATGTTATTTACTTTTGTGATGAAGCTTCTAGAATTGCCAAACCGGATAAAAAATATAAACATAGACCAGTTATTGGCATGCATGTTGTCTCAGTTAGGATAGGAGATCACTGTTATCATGGCTTATGTGACCTAGGTGCTAATGCGAGTGCTATTCCTTTTTCCTTATATGAATAAATAATAATGAAATAGCACCTGCTGAAATAGAAGACATAGATGTTACTATTAAACTTGCCAATAGAGATACTATATCACCAATTGGGATTCTTAGAGATGTTGAAGTCTTGTGTGGGAAGATAAAATACCCTACTGATTTTCTTGTTCTTATCTCCCCACAAGATGACTATTGTCCCATTATCTTTGATAGACCTTTCTTGAACACCGTCAATGCCAAAATAGATTGTAAGAAACAAAATGTCGGTGTTAGCTTTGATGATGAAGCTCATGAATTTAACTTTTCCAAGTTTAGTAGACAACCGCATAAGAAAGATTTGCCTAGTAAGGATGAAATTATTGGTCTTACTTCTATTGTTGTACCTCCTACTGATCCTTTAGAACAATATTTGCTAGACCATGAAAATGATTTGTGTATGCGTGAAATAAATGAAATAGATATAATATTTTTCGAACAACAACCTGTGCTTAAACACAATTTCCCTATTGAAACTCTAGGAGGTCCCCATCCACCGAAAGGTGATCCTGTGTTTGAATTAAAGCAATTGCGAGACACTTTCAAATATGCTTATCTTGATGATAAAAAGATATATCATGTTATTATTAGTGCTAACCTTTCAGAACATGAAGAAGAAAGATTGTTGAAAGTTCTAAGGAAGCACCGAGCTGCTATTGGATATACCCTTTATGATCTTAAGGGCATTAGTCCCACTCTATGTCAGCACAAGATTAATATGGAACCTGATGCTAAACCATTGTTGATTACCAACCTCGGTTAAATCGGAAGATGAAAGAAGTGGTAAGAACGGAAATATTGAAACTTCTAGAAGCACCTATAATCTATCCTATAGCTGATAGTAGATGGGTAAGTCCTGCTCATTGTGTCCCTAAGAAGGGAGGTATTACTGTTGTTCCTAATGATAAGAATGAACTTATTCCACAAAGAATTGACACATGCTATAGAATGGTAATTGATTTTAGAAAATTAAACAAAGCAACTAGAAAAGATCATTACCCTCTGCCTTTTATTGATCAAATGTTAGAAAGACTATCTAAGCAAACACATTTTTGCTTTCTTGATGGATATTCTGGTTTTTCACAAATACATGTTTCACAGCCTGATCAAGAAAAGACCACTTTTACTTGTCCTTTTGGAAATTATGCTTATAGACGTATGCCTTTTGGTTTATGTAATGCACCTGCTACCTTTCAAAGATTTATCAATGGTATATTCTCTGATTTCTGTGAAAAGATTGTTGAGGTTTTCATGGATGACTTTTCTATTTATGGGAAGTCTTTTGATGATTGTTTAAGCAATCTTGGTCGAGTTTTGCAGAGATGTGAACAAACAAATCTTGTCTTGAATCGGTAGAAGTGCCACTTTATGGTTAACGAAGGTATTGTTTTGGGCCATAAAATTTCCGTAAGAGGCATTGAGGTGGACAAAGCCAAGGTTGATGCAATTGAGAAAATGCCATGTCCTAAAGATATCAAAGGTATTTGTAGTTTCCTTGGTCATGCTAGTTTCTATAGGACGTTTATCAAAGACTTTTCTAAAATTTCTAGGCCTCTTACAAATCTTTTGCAAAAGGATATTCCTTTTGTGTTTGATGATGATTGTTTGGAAGCCTTCGAAACACTAAAGAAAGCCTTAATTACTGCACCTGTTGTTCAACCACCTGATTGGAACTTGCCTTTTGAGATTATGTGTGATGCTAGTGATTATGCTGTTGGTGTTGTTCTAGGATAAAGAGTTGATAAGAAATTGAATTTTATCCATTATGCTAGTAAAACTCTGAACAGTTCTCAATGAAATTATGCTACTACTGAAAAAGAATTCTTAGCAGTAGTGTTCGCTTGTGATAAATTCAGATCTTAGATTGTTCATTCTAAAGTTATTGTTCACACCGATCATGATGCTATTAAATATCTTATGGGAAATAAAGATGCTAAACCTAGACTCATTAGGTGGGTTCTTCTGTTACAAGAATTTGATTTGCATATCACTGATAGGAAAGGAGCAGAGAACCCCGTAGCTGATAACCTGTCTAGGCTTCAAAATATTATTGATGACCCGCAACCTATTAATGATAGCTTTCCTGATGAACAATTAGATGCAATAAATGTTTCTAATAGTACACATTGGTATGCTGATTATGCTAATTATATTGTTGCTAAATACATACCACCTAGCTTCACATACCAACAAAAGAAAAAATTCTTCTATGATTTAAGACATTACTTTTGGGATGACCCACATCTTTATAAAGAAGGAGTAGATGGTATTATTAGATGTTGTGTACCTCAGCATGAACAAGAAAAAATCCTATGGAAATGTCACTCTCAAGCTTATGGAGGGCATCACGCGGGAGACAGAACCGCTCATAAGGTATTGCAATCTGGTTTTTACTGGCATACTCTCTTCAAGGATGCCCGTAAGTTTGTCTCATCTTGTGATGAATGTCAAAGAATAGGTAATCTCGGTAAGCGTCAAGAAATGCCTATGAATTATTCACTTGTTGTTGAACCATTTGATATTTGGGGATTTGATTTCATGGGACCTTTTCCTTCCTCTAATGGGTATACACATATTTTGGTTGCTGTTGATTATGTTACTAAGTGGGTAGAAGCTATTCCAACTAGTAGTGTTGATCACAACACCTCTATTAAAATGCTTAAGGAAGTTATTTCCCCAAGTTTTGGAGTCCCTAGATATTTAATGATTGATGGTGGTTCACACTTTATTCATGGTGCTTTCCGTAAAATGCTTGCTAAGTATGATCTTAACCATATAATTGCATCACCTTATCATCCTCAGTCTAGTGGTCAAGTTGAACTTAACAATAGAGAAATAAAACTAATCTTACAAAAGACTGTCAATAGGTCCCGGAAGAATTGGTCTAAGAAATTAGATGATGCCCTTTGGGCTTATAGTACAACATATAAAAATCCTATGGGTTTGTCTCCTTATAAAATGGTTTATGGAAAAGCTTGTCGTTTGCCTCTTGAGTTAGAACATAAAGAATATGGGGCAATCAAAGAACTCAACTATGATTTCAAACTTGCTAGTGAAAAGAGGTTATTTGAAATTAGCTCATTAGATGAATGGAGAACCCAAGCTTATGAAAATGCAAAGTTATTTAAAGAAAAAGTTAAAATATGTCATGACAAAAGAATCCAAAAGCGTGAGTTCAAAGTTGGAGAATATGTTCTTTTGTACAACTCTCGTTTCAGATTCTTTGCAGGAAAACTCCTCTCCAAATGGGAAGGACCCTATGTTATCAAGGAGGTCTATCGATCCGGAGCTATCAAAATAAATAATGCTGAAGTTACTAACCCAGAGGTTGCCAATGGGCAACGAATAAAACATTATATCTTAGGTACGCCCATTAATGTTGAAAGCAATATTATCCAAACTATGACACCGGAAGAACACATAAAAGAAACCTTCCGGAACACTCCAGAATCATGAAAAAGGGAGGTACGTGATACAGTAAGTAAACGGACTCCAAAAAATCCACAATTTTTTTGACAGTTTTGGAATATTTAAAAAATTAGGAAAATAAGAAACTTCCACGAAAGTGACCCTAGTGGGCACGATACACCAGGGCACGCCTGGCTTGCCACGCGCGCCCCGGTGGGTTGTGCCCACCTCGGGTACTTTCCGGACTCTGTTTTTCTTTTGTTCTGCTAGTTCCCCAAGATAAAAAATCTTTATATACACCCCCCTAACCTGTTGACCTCCATATCACGGAGAAATCTCCTATTTTCTTTTCTTGTTGTTTTTTGTCAGATCCAATCTACCATGGCTGCTTCAAGCTCCTCCAAGGACAAGTTCTTCGACAACGTCATCAACCCATATCTACGGGAAGTGATGCAGCACCCTCAAGCTATCCAGATGTGCGATGGGGTGTTGCACATCCGCGATGTGGAAGGACCCAAGGGGACTAGATCCATGGAGGCTACGCTTGAAACTATGGAGAAGGAAGTCTTCCGGTGCAAGGGGATGGTGGAACGTGGGCTCAACACCAATCACCTCATGATTGCAGACTACACCCGTGATGTCAAGGTGGATTGCAAGTCCATGAAGGACATTGTCTTCTCCCTCAACGAGCAAATCAACTTCCTCCATAGCCAGATCCACGACCTTCAAAGCCAAGTCTTTGAATATGAGCCAAGGTTTAAAGGTATGAGTTTGGCTGCGAGTTGCAGGATCCGAGAGACTCACTCTTCCTCTTATGATGGTGAGGCTCTGCCATGGAAACCGGAGGACAAGATTGCTTCTACTTCATCACCACCTCCTCCTTCTTCATCACCAAAGAAAATTGAGTATCGGGTATGGGCACTCCCCTTGGCTTTCGCCAAGCTTGGGGGAGGTGCCCCGGTATCGTATCATCTCCACTATCTTTTGCCTTTACTTTTCTTAGTTCGATCCATGGTTATCTTTTGCTTTAGATGAATAAAAGTTTAGTTCGATCCTTTCTTTCCAAGAGTTTGCTTAGTGATCAATCTATGCAATCATGTGCGAGACATATAATAAAGTTTAGTTTGAGTTTTGCCTTATTTACCTTCTTGTTTCAATAAAAAGAAAGGAAATAAATGAAAAAGAGCATATGCTAATCTTATGGCAAGTGATGAAATTACACAAGGAAAAGTATAAGTAGAAATTTTTATTGTAGATTGACAAACATAGCATTGATCAATGATGCAACTCATGAAAGAATTAATAAGGGAAGAGAAGATCCACATGCAAATACACTATCCTGGAAATATTTTGTGATTGTGAGCACCCATCAAAATATTATATGCGAAAATTGTTGATGTTGGAAAAGGAAGACAACGTAATGAATTATGTTTGTTCATATTCACATAGAAGTTATATTTTCATGGATCCTTCAACATGTGGTGCTTGCCCCTATCTTTGCTAGCCAAAAACTCCGCACTAAGTAGAGATACTACTTGTGCATCGAAAACCATTAAACCCAAATCTTGTTTGAGAGTCCACCATACCTACCTATGGATTTGTGACGCCCTCGGCTTAATCGTACGCTAATCATACACGCAAATGCGTACGATCAAACCCAAGGACTCACGGGAAGATATCACAACACAACTCTAGACACAAATAAAATAACATGAGCTTCATATTACAAGCCAGGGGCCTCGAGGGCTAGAATACGAAAGCTCGAAAAACACACGAGTCAGCGGAAGCAACAAATATCTGAGTACAGACATAAAACATGGGGTGCCTTAGAGAAGGCTAGCACAAAAGATACAACGATCGAACGAGGCGAGGCCTCCTGCCTGGGAACCTCCTAACTACTCCTGATCATCAGCGGCCTCCACGTAGTAGTAGGCATCGTCGGGGTAGCAGTCGTCGGCGGCGGGGGCCTCCATCTCCTGGGCTCCATCATCTGGTCGCAGCAAACGGATCAAGGGAACAAGGGGGGAGCAAAGCAGCGGTGAGTACTCATCCAAAGTACTCGCAAGTCTTACATCAGAACTATTCTAAATATGCATCAGTATCAAAGAAGGGGGTGTATATATGGACTGACTGCAGCAATGCGAGAATAGAGAGAGAAGGCCTAGTCCTATCAAAGACTAGCATCTTCAGGGTCTTGCAGCAATAGACGAGAGTAGAACAGGAGTAACACATTAATAGTCATATTGTTGCAGCAAATATTAAAGTGAGGTCACGCCTAAAGATCCTCCCTCGACTCCCTACGAGGAAGCAATCCCGAGGCAAACTAAAGATCCAGTTAAGTAACGATTGTAGTTGTATAAGATCGGGGCACAACTCCAAGTCGTCCTGTAACCGTGGACACGGCTATCCGAATAGTTAATTTTCATCCCTGCAGGGGTGCACCACATGTCCCGTCACGCTCGATAACACTCTGGCCGGACATACTTTTCTGGGTCCTGCCCGGCCTCGGAATATCGACACGTCGCAGCCCCACCTAAGACTAATCAGAGAGGCCAGCCCGCCGGTCTAAATCCTAAGCACAAAGGGTTCGTGGGCCCAGTTCCCCTTCACGCTCCTGCACATGGCGTGGGCGGCCGACGTCAGTCCTAGCATCCCTTAATCACAAGCGCGATGCATCTCGGGACCACTCGGGCGCGCGCCGCTACATTGCTCGCATCTGAAAAGCTTCGGCTGATACCGCGACGCCGAGTACCCATAATTCTTCCCGCGTAGCCGGTTAGTGCGAAAAGGTCTCCGACCAACCTAGATCAAATACCCAAATCCATTAGCATTTTAATTAGGCCAGCAACACAGTCTCACGGGAATCCACCCGTCTTACAACTAATCACCAATGATCCCAGTAACATGGTCGAGTAACTGTGTGGTTGTAACATCGGGGGAATCCGAGGTATCACCCTCGTTGGATTCCAAACGATGTACCCGTCAAGGTGGGCTTAGAGGAATCACCCTCGGGGCTCCCACACTCGCGGGGTTGCACGACAGAGGCGTCATCGGGAATGGTGAAAGAGGAATCACCCTCGATAACCACGACCGACTAGCTATACTACAGAGATATCATCAGGAGTACTTAGTGAGGTGTCACCCTCGGTACCCGATAGTATCTCTGTAGCGTCGTACAATGAAGGGGGGTGAATGTGCTGTGTCGGGTCTGGCTCGTCGATCAAAGATCGAGATTTGAATACAAGCGGGGCAACTGAACTACGGGATCAGAGGGGATGACTGCTCCACCTATACTAAGCATATTTAAAGTACAGGACTGAAAGTAGCAGTTCATCAAAAACAGACTATGCATCAGATATAGGAGCTAACTACAACAGTAGCAAAATACTAATGCAAGCAGTAGGAAGAAAGACATAGGCGATATAGGAATGATCAAGGGGAGTTTGCTTGCCTTGCTGCTCTGCGGCAAAGGACTGATCGGCAGGGTCGTAGATGTACCCGGCAGCAGCGTCAGTCTCGGGGTCTACCGAGAAGAAGAGGGGGGAGAAACAATAAATAAAAGCACCGATGCAACACAAAGTATGACATGGCAAGATGCAGGCTAGACATGAGCTAACGCAGCAACATCCGTCATAGACGGGTCGGAAGAATATCTGACGATATTTTCCGGGTCTCGGGCTACTACCGGTTACACTGGAAACGGAGGAAAAGTTCCAAGTTTGCTATGCTAGGGACGCGTGACAGACGAATGGACCGTGTATCCGGGTTCGTCTCGTTCTGCTGATCAACTTTCATGTTGAAATTATTTTGATCTGACTTACGGATTATTTTATATTAATTTTCAAAGTTTTATTAATTATTTAGGAATTAAAAATAGATTTAGCTATTTTAATAAAATCCCATTATGACATCATCACGATGTCATGCTGACATTAACATTTGACTGGTCAACTGACCAGTGGGTCCCGAACGTCATAGGCACAAGTTTTATTTAAGATTAAATATTATTTAATCAGATTAATTTAGTGGGGACCCGCGTGTCATACTCTAATTATTCTAATTAATTAATTTAACTAATATATCTACTTATTTATTTAATAAAAACATTATTTTTATTATTTATATTAACTACCGCGTGGGGCCTCCCTGTCATAGACAGCGGGTGCTTTGGCCTCACCGGTAAGTGACCTAAGGCCATTTACTCGTTGCATTAATCACAAATACATAACCATACACATGTCGTATTCCTCTAAATATTCATATACGCAAATACATACATCGCATCTCATACATACATACATACATACGCGTCTAATACATCATTTATTTTTATTTTTTCTCTCAAAACTCTCATCTCCCTCTGTGCTAACAAAGAGACAGAGAACTCTCTCCTAACTAACATAGAAGAACCTAAACTTCAATCCCTCCTACCGGTGTCTACCGTTGACGGATCGAGGTCCCGTTTGCCGGAACGGAACCGGGGCGGTGAGGAGATCGACATGGTGGGAGGAGCCCGAGGAGGGGCTCACCGACGTTGACGCGAGGGGCCGGTGAAGCCGGAGTTCGCGGGAAGGGGGCGAAGGAGACGGCGTGGTTCCGGTGGTGAAGGGGACGGTGACGATGGTGGTGACGCGCCGGCGAGGGGGAGCCGGCCGGATCCGGCGAGGTGATGATGTCTCCCTGCCCGGTCCCTCCCGGACCGAGCGGGAGAAGGCCGACGGGGGCGGGGTGGGCTGGCCAGCTGGGCCTTTTGGCCCAGCACGGCCAGGGGGGTAGGGGTTGTTTTTTTTCCTTTTTTTTTGTTGTTGTTTTATTTTGCCTTTTTTTTATTATTTCTTTCTTTCCTATTTATTTTACTAACTGATTTTTCTTTTTAAATACTTTCTTTTATTATACTTTCTTTTACAATTTATTATACATACTTCTAATTCTCTCTTTCATATACATATTCTTTTAATATTTGTAATGAACTTATAAAGTACTTTTTCTTTTGTTTTCAAATTATTGGATCCGGACAGACTCGAATCAACGCGGGTCTGAGATGGAATTCGATGACGTGGCATCATTAGCGGTTGATCACTGTAGCTTAATTACAATCATTACTGTAGCAAAAGTCGAGGATGTCACAGGATTGAGTAAGATCCTTCAAGTAAGTTGTCATCGGTGCAAAAAGGGCAATAAAAATTGCTTCTAAAAGTGTAAGATCATTTAGTGTAAGGGAAAATTGAGTGTTGTACAAACTTGTGATGGTGAAGAATAAAAGCGACAGACTGCATAATAAAGGTTGCCATCACAAGGGGCAATATAACGTGACGTTCTCTTGCACTAAGGGGTTGATCATACAAACAAAAAGTGCATGGCAACCTCTGCTCCCCTCTGCGAAGGGCCTATCTTTTACTTTTATGTATTTACTTTTATGCAAGAGTCAAAGTTTTTCTCTCTATTCCTTTTTATTTTCTCCTTTTGGCAAGCATCATGTGGTGAGGAAATATCTAGGCACATAAACCCAATTGAATATGGGTAGCATGAGTTATTATTGTTGACATCACCCTTGAGGTGAATTTGTTGGGAGGCGAAACTATAAGCCCTTATATTTCTATGTGTTCGGTTGAAATGTTTTGCTCATGTGTACGCGGTGAGTGTTAGCAATCATAGAAGACTAAATGATGGTTGAGTACGTGGACTTGCCTAAAGCTCCGATATGTGACCCTTCCTGAAAAGATGACGAATTGTAGTTGCAAAGTTGACACAGAACATAGTTTGTTGGTTTCCAATAGAGTTTATGCTTTATACTTTAATGTTGTGATGAATTGTCACTTGTTCATGAGAAGCCTATGATAAAAGTTCTATGGAATATTTGAGGAATATTGGAGCAAATAAGCTACGTCAGGCTATCTATATTGCACAACTCCAAATGAGCTGAAACTTTACGAGGAATTTTTATGGAATATTTGAGGAATATTGGAGAAAATAAGTACCAGAGGGGGCCCACCAGGTGGGCACAACCTCGCCCAGGCGCGCACCGGTGGGTTGTCTCACCCAGGCCCACCTCCGGTGCCCCTGTTCTGGTATATAAGTCATTTTGACCTAGAAAAACCAAGAGAGGACTTTCGGGATGAAGCACCGCCGTCTCGAGGCGGAACTTGGGTAGGAGCACTTTTGCCCTCCAGCGGAGCAATTCCACCGGGGGAACTTTCCTCCGAGAGGAGGAAATCATCGTCATCATCATCACCAACAATTCTCCCATCTTGGGGAGGGCTATCTTCATCAACATCTTCAACATCACCAACTCCTCTCAAACCCTAGTTCATCTCCTGTGTTCAATCTTTGTATCGGAACTATAGATTGGTGCTTGTGGGTGACTAGTAGTGTTGATTACATCTTGTAGTTGATTACTATATGGTATATTTGGTGGAAGATTATATGTTCAGATCCATTATGCTATTTAATACCCCTTGTTACGTCTCCAACGTACCTATAATTTTTTATGGTTCCATGCTATTATCTTGTCAAACTTTGGATGTTTTGTATGCCTTTTATATCTTTTTTGGGACTAACTTATTAACTCAATGCAAAGAGCCAATTCCTGTTTTTTTCGTGTTTTTGACCCTTTTCAGAGGAGGATTTTAAACGGTGTCCAAACGGAATAAAACTTCCGAAAATATTTTTTCCGAAACAGAAGATACGCACGAGACTTGAGAACCAAGGCAAGGGCCACAAGGGGACCCCACAAACCCCCTAGGCGCGGCCAGGGGGGCCCGCTCTTAGCAGGCTTGTGGGCCCCCTGTGGTTCGTATGCCCTACCTCTTCCGCCTATAAATTCAAAAAAATTCCAAAACTGACGAGAGATCCACGAAAATACTTTTCTGCCGCCGCAAGCTTCTGTCTCCGCAAGATCCCATCTGGGGCACGTTCTGGTGCCTATCGGAGGGGGATTCGGATATGGAGGGCTTCTTCATCAACACCATGACCTCTCCGATGATGCGTGAGTAGTTCACCATAGACCTTCGGGTCCATAGCTAGTAGCTAGATGGCTTCTTCTCTCTCTTGGGTCTTCAATACAAAGTTCTCCATGATTTTCATGGAGATCTATAAGATGTAATCTTCTTTTGCGTTGTGTTTGTCGAGATCTGATGAATTGTGGATTTATGATCAGATTATCTATGAATCTTATTTGAGTTTCTTCTGATCTCTTATATGCATGATTTCATATCCTTGTAATTCTCTTCGAGCTGTGGGTTCTGTTTGGCCAACTTGATCTATGATTCTTGCAATGGGAGAAGTGCTTGGTTTTGGGTTCATACCGTGCGGTGACCTCACCCAGTGATAGAAGGGGTAGTAGGGCACGCATCATGTTGTTGCCATCAAGGGTAAAAAGATGGGGTTTTCATCATTGATTTGAGTTTATCCCTCTACATCATGTCATCTTGCTTAAAGTGTTACTCTGTTCGTCGTGAACTCAATACACTAGATGCATGCTGGATAGCGGTCGATGTGTGGAGTAATAGTAGTAGATGCAGAAAGTATCGGTCTACTTGTCTCGGACGTGATGCCTATATGTATGATGATTGCCTTAGATATCGTCATGACTTTGTGCAGTTCTATCAATTGCTCGACAGTAATTCTTTCACCCACCATATTATTTGCTATTTTGAGAGAAGCCTCTAGTGAACACTATGGCCCCCGGGTCTACTTCACACCATATTTTCAGCCTTACAATTTTACTTCGTTGCACTTTCCGCCTTCAGATCTCACTTTGCAATCAATCTTGAAGGGATTGACAACCCCTTTATAGCGTTGGGTGCGATATCGTTTGTGTTTGCGCAGGTACTCTGGACTTGGCGCGATTCTCCTACTAGATTGATACCTTGGTTCTCAAACTGAGGGAAATACTTACTACTCCTGTGCTGCATCGCCCTTTCCTCTTCAAGGGAAAAACCAACGCAAGTTCAAGAGGCAGCAGAAGGATTTTTGTTGCCGTAGCACCCCTCTGATCTTGAGCATGACTAGAATTTGTGAGTAGTTACTTTTGTTCTTGAGGTCACGGGAGAAATCATGTTGCAAGTAATCACGTGAACTTGATATGTGTTCGATATTTTGATGATATGTATGTTGTGATTCCCTTAGTGGTGTCATGTGAATGTCGACAACATGACACTTCACCATATTTGGGCTGAAGGGAATGCATTGTGGAGTAGTTATTAGATGATGGGTTGCGAGAGTGACAGAAGCTTAAACCCTAGTTTATGCGCTATTCCGTAAGGGACCGATTGGATCCAAAAGTTTAATGATATGGTTAGAATTTATTCTTAATACTTTTCTTATAGTTGCGGATGCTTGTGAGAGGGTTAATCATAATTAGGAGGTTTGTTCATGTAAGAACAACACCTAAGCACCGGTCCACCCACATACCAAATTATCAAAGTAGCGAACATGAATTAAGCTAACATGATGAAAGCGACTAGATGAAATTCCCGTGTGCCCTCAAGAACACTTTGCTTATCATAAGAGACCGTTTTGGCCTATCATTTGCCTCAAAAGGATTGGGCTACCTTGCTGCACTTTTGTTACTACTATCGTTACTTGCTCGTTACAAATTATCTTGCTATCAAACTACTCCGTTGCTTACAATTTTAGCACTTGCAGACATTACCTTGGTGAAAACCACTTGTCATTTCCTTCTGCTCCTCGTTGGGTTCGACACTCTTACTTATTGAATAGGCTACGATTGACCCCATATACTTGTGGGTCATCACTCTTACCATTGCAAGATAAAAGATCAAGTTGGCTAGACAAAAACCAAATATCGGAGAAGAAATACAAGGCTATAAGAATCAAGAATGGATATAATTTCAGAGATCTGATCATAAACTCACAATTCATCGGATCCCAACAAACACACCGCAAAATATAGAGTTACATCAAATGGACCTCCAAGAGACCATTGTATTGAAGAACAAAACGAGAGAGAAAGCCATCTAGCTACTGCCTACGGACTCGTAGGTCTGATATGAACTACTCACGTATCATCAGAGGAGCACCAATGAGGATGATGAACCCCTCCGTGATAGTGTTCCTCTTCGGAACGGGCTCTAGATTGGATTTCGTGGCTTCTGGAACTTGCGGCGGCTGAAACAATTTTTCATCGACTCCTCTAGGGTTTTTGGAATATTGGGGTATTTATAGAGCTCAAAGACAGTGGAGGAGGTGATCGAGGCCCCACTAGCCACAAGGTCGCGCCAGGGGCCCTCGGCGTGCCCTGGTGCCTAGTGGGCCAAGTGGGCTTCCTGTGGTGATCATGCTTGATCCTCAAGTTTCCTTCTGGTCCAAAAGAATCTCCAAAAAGTTTTGTAGCATTTGGACTTCATCTCGTATTGATTTTCTACAAAGGAAAAAACAACAAAAATCAACAACTCGCACTGGGCACTATGTCAATAGGTTAGTCCCAAAAAATGATATAAAGTTGCTATAAAATGATCATAAAACATCCAAGAATGATAATATGACAACATGGAATAATCAAAAATTATAGATACATTGGAGACGTATGACATGCCCAACAAGAAACTTCCCATGCCGCTATCGTGGCTTGTCGCTCAGTTTCCGCAAGGCCATGATGACCCAGTTCCAACAATTGGTGGATGAGATTGCCAATATGCGTCCCCCTTGGAGGGCTTCTTTGCTGGATAGCGCGGGTAGATTAACGCTAATCCTCTGTGTACTCTCCACGATGTCGGTCCATACAATGATGGTGCTAGATCTCCCTCCTACGGTACTCGCGAGCATCACCAAGATATGTAGGCGCTTTCTTTGGGTTCGCAACATCGACGCGCAAGGTGGGAAGTCCGCCATGGCCTGGGACGCTGTGTGCTCACCAAAGTGGTGTGATGTCCTTGGAATTTCAAATCTGAATTCTGAAGTGGATGAATGTTGCACTAAGGGCATGTTGGGCATGGCTAAAGCGTGTGGATGGAGAATGGCCATGGGCAGAATTCAACATCCTGATACCTTCAGAATATCTCATGGGTGTACCGTGCCATAATTTTTGTAGATGTTGGCGATGGAAAAATATTTTTCTTATGGGAGGATAGATGGCTCAACAGTTGGCACGTTCAATAAATCGCCCATGGGATCTATGACCAAAGCAGGCCGAGAATCAAGAGTATGTGAATGGTCGAGGAGGCTTTCGTTGGGCCTTGGCTGCGAGATGTTGGTCCAGATCTCAATATCCAACTCCTAATAGAATACATGCGACTTTTGGATCTCATGGTGATAGTTCAAATGTTGGGTGGAATCGAAGACATTGTGAGCTAGGCTTGGGAGCCGTCAGGAGAGTCCTCCACGAGATTGGCTTATGCAGCCATATTTGTGGGACGCCAACATGATCATGGGGATTTATTCACCTAGCAATCATGCACCCCCTCAACTGGAAAGTCGTTTGGCTCGTCGTGGACAATGGCATCAACCCTCGTTCCCATTTTGTGATCAAGATCCAGAAACCATGAATCACGTCTTGGTATCTTGCATCTTTGCATGCTCCATTTGGCAAGGGGTTAACCATGGCGTGGGGCAATGGATTACACCTCCAGGTCCTAAGTACGAGCTTGTGGAGTGGTACAATTCATGTGAGCTCGGAATCATGAACATGCAGGTTCTGTTGGGCATGGTATGCCTCACGACGTGGATGTTATGGAAGCACCATAACACTATCGTCTTCGACAATGCAACACCCAATGTGGAACTTCACGTTTACAAGATCATCGAGAAGGGTAAAGCTTGGGTCAAGCCAGGGCTTCTCAAAGGGAACCTATAGCCTTTCTTTCAAGAACTATTTAGGTGAATTAGGCAGGATATGATTGAGTAATCATCTTATTTTTTAACCATAGACGACCGTAGGATCATTTTGTACTCTTGGTAGTTGGGTTTCTTCAACCCTTTCTTCTATAAAAGATGATACAAATGCGTATTGATATGTCTCCAATGTATCGATAATTTATGAAGTATTCATGCCATGTTTGCCTATGTTTAAAATACTTTTATATGGTTTTGATGCACTTATTATGATTTATTTATAACTAACCGGACTGACATTGTTTTCAGCAAAATTACCATGGCGTTGTTTTTGTGTAGAAAATGAAAAATCTCGGAATCTCTCGAAACTTTCTTATAATTTTCTCTGGAGGAAATAAGAAATATTGGAGTGAAGCGCCATCGTAGGGGAGCCACCTGTGGGCCACAAGACAACAAGGCGCCCCCTAGGTCGCGCCCTGGTGGCTTGTGGAGCCCACGTGGCTCTGTTTGGCATGATTCTAACGCTGAAAAATCCTATATATACCAGAAACCCCAAAAATAAAAAGAGAACTTCCGCTCCGCCACCGCAACTCTCTGTACCAATGAAAACCCCATTTGGAGCCTTCCCGGTACCCACCCAGAGAGGGGGAATCATCTCCGGCGGACATCTCCATCATCCCGGTGGAGGCCATGACGAGGAGGGAGTAGTTCATCCTCAGGGCTGAGGGTATGTACCAGTAGATATGTGTTCAGTCTTTCTCTCTCATGTTCTAGAGATGGCACAATCTTGATGTATCACGGGCCTTGTTAATCTAGTTGGATCATATGATGTTATTCCCTTGCTACCTTGTTGTGATGAATTAAATATTTCCCTTTAAAATCTTGTTATGTTGGATTGAGTATTTTGGTTTTAGAACACTTGATGTATGTCTTGCATGCGCATACCCATAGTGACATTGGGGAAGTCACGTGATTCACTTGATATATCTTATGGCACCAACTTGCGGATTCCGATGACCTTGGGGATCTATGCACAGGGGTTGATTGCATGTTTTCATACTATGTTCTCCGATAGAAATCTTGGGGTGCTCCTTGAAGTTATTTGTGTTGGATTGAATATGATAGATCTGAAACTGTTTGATACATGTCGGATAATTTACCGACAAATACTTGAGGTGACATTGGAGTATGTAGGTGACATTAGGGTTGATTGATATGTATCATGGTTGTTATTCTAGTACAAACTCTAGGGTTGTTTGTGACACTTATAGGAATAGCTCAAAAGATTGATCAGGAAGAATAACTTTGCGGTGGTTCTACTACCTACACCAAATTCATCTTATTGTTCTCTGCTAGATAGGAACTTTGGAGTGATTCTTTATTGCATGTTGAGGGATGATCATATGATTCTACTATGTTAGCATTGTTAAGAGATTGCACTCGTGTAATTATGAACCCTAGGCCTTATTACCAAGCATTTATACAACGTTTTTCTCGTTGTTTTACACTTGCTACCTTGCTGTTTTTAGATTTTCAAATTACAAAAACATATATCTACTATCCATACCGCACTCGTATCACCATCTCTTCACCGAACTAGTACACCTATACAATTTGCCATTGTATTAGGTATGTTGGGGACAAAAGAGATTTTTTGTATTTGATTGCAGAGTTGTTTGAGAGAGACCATCTTCACTCTAAACCTCCCACAGATTGATAAACCTTAGGTCATCCACTTGAGGATAAATTGCTACTATCCTACAAAACTCTGTGCTTGGAGGCCCAACATAGTCTACAAGAATAAAGTTATGTAGTAGACATCACATAGGCGTATTCCGGGAAACAAACTATCCATTAATCAACATGGTTTTGCTTGCAATTACAAAGCTACACTTATGTTTGGGTGGGGATTTCTTTTAAAATCTTGTGTTACATATAGTTTAAATGAAGAAATAGCTGAGCTACATGTGTGACCATGTAGAAAAGAATGTAACCGAGGGATGGGTAGACTAGAGTGGAAAAAAATCGGGTTTGCTCAAACTCGGCTAGCCGAGTTTTTACTTGTAGCCATTCACCGGGCTGAGGTGCATGCATGTAACAGATCGATTTTAATTGCATGCAGACTTGTACTAATGTCTAGCTATTAACGGTTGTCCCAACAATGTGGGAACGAATTGTTCATCTTTTTTTAGCTGCTTATTGCTGGACTAGTTCTGACTGATTTGAATTGTATGGAGGCAACCCTTGGTTTTGGCGGCCTTTTTCTTTTCCCTTTTCTATTCATGCTAGAATTGTTATTTCCTATTTTTTCTCTTGTTGTTAGGCTAGCCTTGTTATTATTGTTTGATGCACTAGGTATTATTTTAGCTTTTTTGCCTCCTTTTCTTGGGTAGTTATTTTTCGTGAGGTGCTTTCTCAATGTTTGAATTTTGTAGTTTTTTTCTCGGGCAAAACAATGTTTGTGGATTTTTATGTCCGCAGTTTACATTTTCATGTTTTTCATCGTGCGGAATTAAACAATTAAGTAGAGACCTTAAAATTACACACATCATAATTTTAAAAGGGGTCACGACTATAAGTTGTAAAAGGAAAAAGGGGTTGCAGCTGCACATTTTCAAAGTGGCCGTAACCCTAAGTTTATTAAATGGATTCACAACTGCATGCTTTCAAAGGGATCATAACCACAAGTTTTCAAATTGGTCGCAACTGCATGTCTTCAAGGACCACTGGCCATTATATGTTTTTAATGTTGAGTCTCAACTACATGTCTTCAAGGACCTCTCACACTGCATGTTTTCAAGGCCGGGTCAAAACTGCAAGTTTTTAAATGTTGTTGCAATTGCATGTTTTTATGGACAGGGTCGCAACTACATGTTTTCAAGGCTGGGTCGCGGGTGCAAGTTCTTCAAATGATGTTGGAACTACATGTTTTCAAGGTGTGTAGCAACTGCATGTTTTCAAGGTTGGGTCACAACTCCAAGTTTTTCAAATGTCGATGTAACTCCATGTTTTCAAGGCTGGGTCGCAATTGCAAGTTCTTCAAATGATGTTGGAACTACATGTTTTCATGGCCTGTCGGAATTGCATGTTTTTGAGACTGGATCACAACTGCAAGTTTTTCAAATGTTGTCGCAACATGTTTTTAAGGTTGGATCGCAACTACAAGTTTTTCACATGTTGTCGCAATTGCATATTTTCAAAGCCGGGTCGTAACTGCAACTTTACATGGGCAGAGCGGTTTGCGCGAGCATGCAATATCTCCGAATGGCATTTGTAGCATAGTAGATATCATTTTTGAGCCAATGTAGTATAGTAGATGTGTTTCCTTTTTTGTTATTTTCTAGTAACAACCAACAACGACACAACTTGAACGGGCCGACCCAGAAAAACAAGGAGCAACTCTAGACGTAGCCCTTCAAAGAAGACAGGTTTTAACAAGAAAATATGTTACCTCATGTTAGGTAAATGAGACCAAACTATATCTCAACTAGATGGGTTCTATGCACTTTCATAAAAAATTACTTTGGCGCACGGCTTCCCGGCAGTGGTGACGACACTGCTTTGGTCGGGCTGCCTCTTTAGATTCCCAACTATGTTTGTCGTCGTCACCCCTCCTTCGTTGCCATCACGACGGCCGCCAGCTTGATCCTCATAAATGTTTGTTTCATGTGGTGATTTTCTACCAAATGGGCATGGGACATGTGGTTTCGTGAAATTTACAAAGTACATTGCAACCAGGCTATGTATGATCATTAGCTACACCGGTTTACAAAAGTGCTACTCTTCGTGGATGAAGTGATTTAGCGCTGAATAAAATGCACACATATATGAATGATATATGCTTTGTAACTGCCTGGATGATGTTGACGAGGTGAGCTAAGGTTGTGATTTTTCTACGAATCTGTTGCTACTGTTCAATCCCCTCTCTTCATGAACAGAACACACGATTTAACACTCTGGTATGTAATGTTTGTTGGGAAATGCAAATATACCATTCAATTGTTATCTGTGCGCGTGTGCGTGCGTGTGAACAAACTTGGCTTAAAATCAATTACTTGCGATGTTTAACTTATTTGATTAGACGTGATGTTCTAAATCGTTTACAATTAGTGACTTGCTATGTGATGCTACATTTCTTCATTGTTACAACTAATATGGATCTCTTCATGAATGAGTTATTCTAGACATTTAATAAAAATACTTTGCTTCAATGCTTTGAAGGTCTCCCTAGAATATTATTGCTTCGAGTGCCAAACGGAAGACGTCTATATAACTGGTATTGAGTTATAATTTATCATTGAACCATGTCACAAGAATGCAGAATGACAATGCCAGTGTCACATGCTTCAACTTGGAGTGGTAGGCATAATTAGAGAACACATGGAAAAACTCACAAGTGATCTCTAGGCAAGATGATACTATCATAGTAATCAAACGAACAAAAAAAGGAGATGGTGACAATGTTGATGTTAAATTGGCTGGTAGTCCCTATGATGCTCCTTTTAGTGGCAAAGCCTACGTGGCGCCGACGACAACATGGCTTCCTTCTGTGGCGTAAAAGTGGTCGTGGGTGTGGATGTGGGGGATTTTGCGCCATGGTCGTTTCATGCTGTTGCGGCTCCTTCCCCAGTGAGACGACGATTGGGATCCAAGGAGAGTTGAATGGGGGTGGCACGGAGGTGTTTGTTGCAACAAGTGTTGCACTTGAGCTACACTGGGTCCGTGTTGTGTGCGTATAGGTGGCGAGGAAGACCATTGATATGAGGTGTGAGCTTTGTCGTGGTTAGTGGGGCAGTCCGGAGTGTAGGCTCATCGTGGCTCCTTCGGATGTGCATGGCGTGCTGGTTGGGCGCCAGATCTGGCTAGTTGCAAGGTTCTCACGGCGATGGATCCGGCATGTGCTGACGGGTGGTGGTGCAGATCCGGTGTCAGGAGGGTTGCCGCTAAACAAAAAAAATTAATCGACTAGATGTGATGAATAGAAGACTACAAATTTGAACTTAATTGCCAATTGCGAATCAATCCAATGAAGGAGCCGAGAAAGTCGGCGAAATTCGTTCTTCTCGGGTCATGGTTTGGGCACTTAGGCGGTAAAGGGGTCGAGAAAGTCGGAGAAATTCATTCTTCCCGACGTCTCACGCAACGGTTTGAGTACTTCTTCACCTAAATGTGTTATCCTTCTCTTTCGTTCTCTTGATGGTATGGTGGCATAGTCTGCATCTCGTACTGTTAGAATGGGGGAGTCTGCGACGCAAAGATTCATCGGAACTAGCGACAACAATCGACAACTGTGTTTTTCCCGCATGTACATGTTGTTCTGCTCGTGGCTAAATGGACAACCTTGTATGGACGGCACTTTTCACGGGAATGAACGAAAGAAGAAGATGAGAAGACAAAGAGAAATCTTGTCGGATTCCCATTGAAGGGCTGTCGTGGTGCATGGGGTGCCATGATCATGGACGGCGAAGGCGGGGAGCAGCACGACCTTCGTGTGAGTGAAGGAGAAAGAACCGTTGTAGGAGAAAGAACCGTTGTAGGAGAAAGAATTTGATGAGAATGCATGTTTCCTAATCAAACTTAAACGGGAAGGGAACGGTTTAAGGAGCAACTTCTAAATTTTTTTAAAAAAAATCAATGGTTTAAATTAAACTTTTAAAGAATTAACAAGTTTGATGAAATGGCCTAACTCTTGAAACTGTTTCAATTTAGGAAGTTAAAAGAATTCAAGTGGAGTAGAGACGCTCTTTTGCTCGATTACCCATTCATACTAGCAGCACTTTCTGAAAGAGAGACAGAAAGCAACATGTTTGACTCGAGCCTGAATCCTACGGACAGGATTGGCGATGTCCGTAATCGAGCAGCTACACCATCGCCCGAAACGGCGGAGCTACCATGTAACCAAGTCATCGCGTTGACGTCACTTGACCGATCCGTGGCGGCACGCCCGTTCCCGCACCTCTCAAGTCTCAACGCACGCACGGTTGGTGAGCACTGACTTGGCTGACCAAATGTTTGGTCCTGCTGCTCCAGTCAAACTCACAACAACCATCTTCTCTAAAAAGGACTGTCACCAACCATCTCCAATAGGACGGGTCCGTTGTGCGTTAGGCCCACGCGGCAGTGCCGCAGCAGGTAAAACAAAGGGTTGCTTAAGTTACCATGACTTTAGGTGTAGCTTGGTGGTATTGCAATGCCTTTTTTAACCCTGGCATATATGCCATGCTTACATATGTTAGTTTCGATGGTACTCTCTCCGTTCCTAAATATAAGTCTTTGTAAAGATTTCATTAGTGAACTACATACGGATGTATGTAGACATACTTTAGAGTGTATATTCAATCATTTTGCTCCGTATGTAGACACATAGTGAAATCGCTTAAAAGACTTATATTTAGGAACGGAGGGAGTAGATAATCTTTCCTACGTTGACGGCAAGCATTTTCCTAGCACTTGCTACATATGTAAATGCTTGATTCAAGAAAGCGATGAGCTCGTTTGGGCTACATATGTAAATGCTTGATTCAAGAAAGCGATGAGCTCGTTTGGGCTAATTAGTTACCGAGAATGCACAAAGCCATAATAATGCAAATTCACTAGAAAGAACAGAAGAAAAGTTCGGTTTTCGACTAGTTTTTCGTATTAACTAGTTTTTTTTTAATGACTGACAGAGCTCCTACCAGTTGCTCCAAATAAAAGGGAAGAAAAGTGACTCTTACACCAAGAGTAAGGCTCGAAGTTCCAGCCTTTAGTGAGTTCATCAAATGATGTTTCTCTAGCTGTATTTTTTTCCAAAACAGAAAGAACTTAAGAGACAATGGATGGTACATGGATTGACTATCATCATAGTATTTAAGAAACAACTTACTCTTTCTCTGCACATGCCCTGAAGATAGGGATAAAGCTAGAGTGTGATATTAATCAAGTTTTTGCTTAATTTTTATCTATAGTTTATATTATAGGATTGGAGGGAGTAGTACTCACTTTGACTTTAACATATAAGATTTCACTGAAGTCAAAATTTAGAAAGCTTGGCTAAGTTTACAGAAAACAACATGATACAAACATTTACGATAACAAACTTCAATCTTGGTAAAAAAAAAAATCTACAGGCTTGATCAAAATAGAAATGGAAGGAGCGCCTTATATATGTATATATATATATATATCCCACATTCCCACTCAAGTAGGGGAAAAACCCCTTTTATGTCGATCATACGGGCAGTTCGTTCATGTGCCGACGTACGTACGTTGGAGGTGTGGTTCCTTCGCACGTGTGAAATGCATGTCTTATGTCGCACCGAGCTTTCTTCCACGAAACTGGACCAGGTCCAGCTGCGAGCTCCCCACCAAACACCACCGACTCCCTCCGCTATCTATCTATAACTATAAGTACCACTCCGCGAGCTCCTTCCACTCGACTCCTCAGGACAACTCCATCTTGCAACCAGCCGTCCGTGCTTCCACTGATCCCACAGCTCCACCAACCAATCCATTCAGCTCAAAACGATCCAAGCCAGACGCCAAGAAATGGGCTCGTTGCCGGAGCAGCAGCAGCAGCAGGTCGTCTTCCGCTCCACGCTGCCGGACATCGCCATCCCGGACCACCTCCCGCTCCACGACTACGTCTTCGAGCGCCTGGCCGAGCGCCGCGACCGCGCCTGCCTCATCGACGGCGCCACGGGCGAGACGCTCACTGTCGGCGACGTGCACCGCCTCTCCCGGCGCGTGGCCGCCGGGTTGCATGCCCTCGGCGTCCGCCACGGCAGCACCGTGATGCTGCTCCTCCCCAACTGCGTCGAGTTCGCGCTGGCCTTCCTCGCCGCGTCCCGCCTCGGCGCCGCCACCACCACGGCGAACCCGCTCCACACCCCGCCCGAGATCGCCAAGCAGGCCGCGGCGTCCCGCGCCACCGTCGTGGTGACCGAGCCGGCGTTCGTCGCCAAGGCGCGGGGCCTCGCGGGCGTCACCGTCATCGTCGCCACGGGCGACGGCGCCGAGGGCTGCGCCTCGTTCGCCGACCTGGCCGCCGCCGATGACTCGGCGCTGCACGAGGCGCCCATCGACGTGGCCGGCGACGTGGTGGCGCTGCCCTACTCGTCGGGCACCACGGGGCTCCCCAAGGGCGTCATGCTGTCGCACCGCGGGCTGGTCACCAGCGTCGCGCAGCTCGTCGACGGCGACAACCCCAACCTCCACCTCCGGGAGGACGACGTGGTGCTCTGCGTGCTCCCCATGTTCCACGTCTACTCGCTGCACTCCATCCTGCTCTGCGGGCTGCGCGCCGGCGCCGCCCTCGTCGTCATGAAGCGCTTCGACACGGTCAAGATGATGGAGCTGGTGGAGCGCCACGGCATCACCATCGCGCCGCTCGTGCCGCCCATCGTCGTCGAGATGGCCAAGGGCGACGCCATGGACCGCCACGACCTCTCCTCCGTCCGCATGGTCATCTCCGGCGCCGCGCCCATGGGCAAGGAGCTGCAGGACATCATCCACGCCAAGCTCCCCAATGCCGTGCTCGGACAGGTACATACATATACCTACCCTTTCCTTCCTCGTGCTTTGAGCTTTGACCATGACTTGACGATGTCCATACTTATTTGTTTGACATTTCGTTTGGGCAGGGCTATGGGATGACAGAGGCAGGTCCGGTGCTGTCGATGTGCATGGCGTTCGCCAAGGAGCCGTCGCCGGTGAAGTCAGGCGCATGCGGCACGGTGGTAAGGAACGCGGAGCTCAAGATCGTCGACCCGGAGACCGGGCTGTGCCTCGGGCGCAACCAGCCCGGGGAGATCTGCATCAGGGGAAGGCAGATCATGAAGGGGTACCTCGACAACCCGGAGGCTACGGCGGAGACCGTGGACAAGGACGGGTGGCTGCACACCGGCGACGTCGGGTTCGTGGACGACGACGACGAGATCTTCATCGTGGACCGGCTCAAGGAGCTCATCAAGTACAAGGGGTTCCAGGTCGCCCCCGCCGAGCTCGAGGCCATGCTCATCGCCCACCCCGGCATCGCCGACGCCGCCGTCGTCCCGTAAGCACCAACTTCTTACTCCGGCACGAACTTGAATTCATATGATGCATGGGTCCTTATTGAGCTGTAAGAAGGGTTCAGATTTCTTAACGACGGCCGCTATCTTGATCAGGATGAAGGATGATGCCAGCGGCGAGGTGCCAGTGGCGTTCGTAGTGCCGTCGTCTTCGGAGGGTGCCGACATGACCGAGGACGAGATCAAGCAGTACGTGGCGAAGCAGGTGGTGTTCTACAAGAGGCTGCAGAAGGTCTTCTTCGTGAGCTCCATCCCCAAGGCGCCGTCCGGGAAGATCCTGAGGAAGGACCTGCGAGCAAAGCTGGCCGCCGGAGCGTGCTGATGGTGGTTGATTATTTGTGCATGCGAAATACTACTATATACTCGGTTCGTTTTTTTTGTTTTGTTCTCGTGATGCTAATTAAAATACCACGAAAAGAGTGTGAGATCAATCAGTCGCCAATGTACAAGGCATACTGAGTGTGGGCAAGGAGTTCTGGATACACTCCAGATAATGTATTCGCACTTCTGCACTTGTATATCAGTGAACTGGAAGAGACAATATACTTACTTTTTTGGAATTACCATTGCGACGTCGTGGCAAGTTCGGTAAAATTTTGTTCCAAAATGCTGTACATCCGTATATGCTGGCATGGGGTATGTTCATCATTATCCGTGGTTAAAATCATAGAAAAGCGTAGTGTGCCTGAATTATAAATGAGAAAAAAAGACGATCTGGAAAAATCCCATCTGCAGAGTCGTGGATTTTTATTTTTTTTGCCGGTTCAGACCTTTTGTAACTGGAAACAGCAGAAACATGCTAGTTCTATCTCTGGAGAACAGGGCGAATTTATCAGAGCTGGAAGAAAAATACATTTTCTTCTTTGGTCTATGTTAAGGATAACACAGTACATCAGATTCTGAATAATGTAGCTGATTGACCAGGGCTGTCTACATGGATTCGCAGAAGATGAGAACCACAAAGGAAATATCAGAAATCTTAATGTCATCACACCTTCAGCAGTTTCAGATGAATAAAAATCAAATCTTTTAGGCATCTAGCAACAGTTCATCATCAACTCTTGTAGGCACTCAGGAACCTTTGAGCAGCATCCAGATCCAATTCTTTGTAAACCTGGCCAAGCAGAACAATCCCATAAGATCGCCAGGAAGAAAGATGGTAGAGACGTTATTAGGAAGGACTAAATTCCGGGAAAAGAGAAGTCAATACAAGTCTCTCATGAGCTTCTTCGAATGTCTTGCAGAATAGTTCTGCCTTTGTTGCTCCAACCTGAGACCCAATGAAGAAAGTAAGCACTAGAATAACCGAATCAGCCATACACCCCCTTGTCCTAATATTTATTCCATCCAGTGCCGCAGCAAAACGATAACTGTATTTTATATATTCTAGATAGCTGCAGTAGGTCTATTACTAAATTGAAAAGGTAATCTAGGATATATCCAACAAAGGCCAAGCATGCTAACGAAGCTCACAAGCATTTTGCCTGATTATCATCTACTACCAATTTCCCAGTCAGAGAGTGACATGTTTATGATATCTTTGTTTCCATCCGTAAGTATATACTTCATGTATTCAAACAATCTGTTAATAAATATAAAGGGCACAAGATACCACGTAATGCTTTTTAAATATTTCAACTTTATGCTGAGTTGCTAGCTTCCTGATATAAAAGCAAAAGAAAGGTTACCTTTTTCTCAGCAGCCATCTTCAATTTCCGCAGGAATAGATCTGTCGAACATGCCACAGAATTCATAATTAATATACTGGTGTGTTACGTCATGTTAGCAGAGATAGTTGAGTCTATTTTCTGCCATTTCTTGTTAGTTGGCAAGCACACCCTCTGTTATTCGTTGTTTGGTTTGAGCCCAGGGTTGCCTCACCAAACATTACCCTGGCTAGCCAAAATTTTGGTCAAGCACACTCTCTGCTATCCTTGCCCTGGCTTCCCTAAATCTCGGTTAACCTCTATGACCACGTGTGGAAGTGTCATAAGCTTGAAAATTAGGGGAAAATCAACTAATTTAGTACGGTATATAAAGGACTGTGTATCCATAACATAGTTTGGCTGGTAGTTTAGGAAAATACAGATCTTTGCATGCCGCTTTAAGTAAAAATAGTTTTTTAGAAGTAATTAAACATAGTTTCGATTTTATTGGAAATGAAGTTGAATTCTTAAAGTTTGAAAACCTGAATGGACATTACATTGCTCGCGAACAAGGGTTTTTGAGTCGACGAGTCGCTCGGGGGGGGGGGGGGGGGGGACTCATGGTCGACTCGGAGCAGACCAGCAGCAGCAGCAATCAGGAGAGGAGCAGACCAGCATCAGCAGCAACCAGGGGAGGAGGGGACAAGCATCAGCAGCAACCAGGGGAGGGGACGAGCAGCAGCAGTAGCAAACCAGGGGAGGTGGGGACGAGCAGCACCAGCAACCAGGGGAGGGGACGAGCAGCACCAGCACCAAGCAGGGGAGGAGGGGACGAGCAGCACCAGCACCAAGCAGGGGAGGAGGGGACGAGCAGCACCAGCAGCAATCAGGGGAGGAGGGGACGAGCAGCAAACCAGGGGTGGTGGCGGCTGCCAAGGAAATACAGTAAAAAATATATGACAGGTGGGGCTCAAAAAAATGAGTCGTTCGACCCAGAAACCATGACTAGTCGTGACTAGTCGCTCGAGTCGTTCAACTCATCCGAAGAGTTGAGTCGAGAGGTTGAGTCGACCTTGGAAGTGCGACTCATCGACTAGTCGAGCGACTCGAAAACAGACTCGAGAACACAACTCATTAACAACTCAGATGAGTTGACCATTAAGTGGAAAAGTTGATAGGATTGAGAGGTTCCTGCAGGCAGCAGTCATCCCACCCAGTTCGAATCCCGCATGAAACTACCCAACGGCAGGTGCAATATGGGGTGAAAATGTTGTCAAAACTTGCAAACAGCCACATGTGAGAAGTTTTGTCCTAAAATATTTAAAAATAGAAGAAAATAAGAGAAATTGATATAGATGAAGAGTTATTAATCCTAGAAGGAACAAAATTCCACGGTAGACTAATGAGAGGAAGAATTGAGACTAAAGACAAAAGCCAACAGCAACAGGGCGCAGGCTTAAGACCTAGGACCAATTAGAGATTAGGGATGTGTAGTCACGAATAACTTCCCAAGGGTTCGGGGATGCATGCTAGAGATCTAAGGCTAATTAGGGACAGGGATATGGGGTCATGAATAACTGTCCACGGAATTCACATGAGCAAAGTGCAAGGCTGCTATAATGATAATGGCAGATGATGTGGTTCCGGAATAGTTATGAGATGTAACTCTGGTAAAAATAATATCAGAGAAACATAAAATTGCTGATCCATATACCTTCTGCAGCCTTCTTTTTGGTTCCTTTTATCTCCTGCAAGCAATAGCCCCGTCAGAATTGTTTTCAAGTATAATCGAGCAGCACACAGCTGGTCACATCAAACATACCTGAGCTTGCTCTTGCTGTGTGGTGCCTTTGCTTGATGATTCCAATTCATCCTTCTACATTGGGGAAGAAAAATTCGCATCAGTTTGCAATCACAAGGTCTTCTAACAGGAAATCAAGTACTTACCATGTTTCCTATGGTTACTTTTACAATGACCATGAATGTTTAGGATTACATGCCAAGTTACAAACTACTGCAATTGCTGTCACCATGTAGGCACGTCTATATTTGTATATGCTTTCTATTTATATACATGAGCAGACCCCCATTTAATCGGCTTTTAGCCACAACACTATAACTCGACTAACATCAAATATTCATGGCAAACATGCTATTAAAATGAGATGCGACACTTTGACAATACTGTACTGCAATTCTTAACTAATATTAGCCAGATGCTAATATTACGATGTTTACTTAAATGACACAGGAGACATGATCACATGTATCACATGCTTTGAGGGACTAGAACTGGGAGTAACTGGTCGAACCTGGGAAATTCAGAAGCATCAGAAGTACAGATAAATAGGCTGGAGAAGAGTTGCCATTTTTGTTAAGCTAGGACACAGATACATATACGTTTTTATCGCATTCACAAATGCTCTCATTGTTACCAAGGACTTGATATTCTAAAATAATTAAAGTTCTTTAACGGGAGATGGATGGATTTTTCCTTCTTTTATTTGCTTTATTATTTCAGAAATATCAGTCTGATAATTACTCGTGGATCTGATGTTCGCCTTGTTGATGTAAGATTTTACATCGTATAAGCTCCAGGGTTGCTACAAGACTACCACTTCCAAGATCAGCTCAGTGATACCAAAAGTTTCCCGTCATCTAACAGATCGCCAGAACCAAACCCTATGATTATCCAAATCCAGAGCCATATTCCAAACGCACAAACCTAAGATTAGCCCAATCAACAGCCACCCGCACCAAATCGCCCAGCCCAGCAAAGCCGCGATTCCTCTAACCTCCGATTCACAACCCGCAAGGGCAAGGTCCGCCACTACAGCGCCGCAAACGCACTAATTTGCTCAGGAAACAGGAGAGGATTCGGAGAGGGCAGGAGGTGGAGTAGATGGATTACGCAGTAGTCGCGGGACCGAACGACGGGGTAGAGATCGAGCATGCGCCGAAACTCCTGCTCGTCCATGGTGGCGAGCACGCTGCCGCTGCCGCTGCCGCCGCCTCTCGCCGGCGTTGGGCCCCGCCCTCGTGCAGCCGCTCCGACGCCGGTGCGTTTTGGTCTCGGGGTCAGAGAAGACGGCGAGTCCACAGGAGACGACTACGCGGCGCTTGCGATCTTAATTTAAGGCCCAAATAAATTTTAGGCTTTTGCCTTTCAGCCGCGCACTGGGCTTTATGCAGATTTGGGCCTATCACGGCCCAAAGCAGATAACCGAGAAAAAAAGGAAAGAAAAAAGAAGGTAAAAAGGAGAATGTGTGCTAGTAATTGCCAACGTGTCAGCGTACAAGAGAGAAATGGCAACTTGTGCGAGGCCACAAGTCACAGCCGCCGCAGTGATTCTCCGGTGAGATGGCGGCGTCCACAGTTCCGAAGACGCGGCGTACGTCCTCGTCGACAAGCCGTGGGCCCAAACAAAATTATTGATGATCATGAAGTGCACCTGCGAGCCCAAACACCACTCTCGAGAAGAGATGCATTTTGTTGGTGAGTATCTCGTCTTGCGCATTTTTTTGCTGCTCTACGGAAAGATGAAAGTGTTGCGATGGCAACAGTAGATATTTCTTTCACACACACATAAATTGAAGATGTCACCGCCATGGAAACTTAGGATGTTCAGTTTTTTATTTAAGTTGTGTTTGCCATGGCATTTTATACATCTGTTGCATGGCAGAACACATCTACTGGTATGAATGTGTAGCCATTTTTGTGTTCATCTTCCCTGCCATTTATGTAGCCACAAGGTAAATTTAGGGAGGAAAAGTTAGATAAAGTTATTTCAAACGTAATGAGAAATTACCACGTGACACATGTGGTAAGAAATTTAAACAAGTCAAAAAAAACAATGACAAATTTATAAGATTTATAACATTCACATGGGAAATATTTTTACAGAGTATGGAAAGTTTTGTGATAACAAATTGGTTGTTACCATCACATGGCAGTTTTGTAGAGGAAGTTTGTTCACTGGAACTTCTTAAAATTTTCAACAATTGTACTACTGTTATATAACTCTCCATACCAATTCATACCATTATTTATGTCTTGATAGTTTTAGTGTAGGTAGCATGGCATTTATATTACTTCTTTAGACGATGATTTTTTTACTATTTGAATTAATTAGACAACGGTAGTTTTATTGTACTCCATTCATTCCATAATGTAGTTTGCCTGTGCTTCCTTAAATTTAGGTTTGACCATAAATTTAACCAACGAGACCGATTACGGCGGGAGTAAAAATTATATCATTGAAATGTATCAAAAATAAGAATTCAGTGGTATAATTATTGCTTCCACTGCAATCGGTCTCGTTGATTAAATTTGTGTTCAAACTTATATGTCGGAAAGCGCAAGCGCGTGAAATAGAGGGAGTAGATAGGATTACATTTTTGGTATCCACATCTATGGAATTTTTATTATTTTGCAAATAATGGTGATTTTTTTTTAAACCATGGCATTTTATTTACTAAGAGCAAGGAAATTTTATTAATTAGAGCATGGTAGTTTTACTATTTACATAAGAAAATAAATTTTGTATAGCATGTCATTTTTATTGTTAAGAGCATTTTTATTTTTATTTTTGTACGACGTGGCATTTTTCATTGGTGAAGAGCACGTCATTTTTATTTTTAATAGCATGAAATTTGTATTTTTTTAAGTGCATGGATTTTGTTTTTGTTTTTAATAGCATGTAATTTTTATTTGTTAAGATTATGTCATTTTTATTTGTTAAGAGTATGCCATTTTTTGGGTGCAACATGACATTTTTATCATACAAAGTACGTCATTGTGTTTAAAGAGCATGCCATTTTTATTTTTAAAGAGTATGCCATTTTTATCATAAAGAGCATGGCATTTTTGTTTTTTGAATAGCATGGGATCATTTAGTGTACCATGGCACATTTATGTACCATTTTTTTTAAATCTGCCATGTATGATATTTTTACTGGCATGTTTCTCTTTAGTGTTTTACTCGTGCGTTACATTTAGAACTCTAGAGATGCCAAATTTGGAACTTGTCTGCATTTTCATTTTGCATATCATGGTATTTTTTGTACTGTTTTTAACTTAAAAAAGGTTGAAAGTTAGATTTGAAGTTAACAGTGCCAAAGTAAAAAATAGGTTTTTATTTATCCCAAAGAGGCTTTCGTGGAGGTGGGTGGGGGACGGGTTCACTAGGGGCGACAACCCTCCTAGCGAAACTTTATTTTCGGTGGCTCATCCGTCCCCAGGAAACAAATCATAAAAAGCATGTCTTTTAATTTTGCGAATTTCATGTCATTTTCTGTTTAACGAACATGTCACTTCTATTTTTAAAGAGTGTGCCATTTTATCATAAGGAGCATGGCATTTTTTATCTTTAAAGAACACGGGATTTTTCAGTGTACCATGGCAAATTTATGTAGCACTTTTTTTAAATCCATGTATGATATTTTTAATGGCATTTTTTCTTTAGTGTTTTAGTCGTGTTTTATATTTAAAATCCTAGAGATGTCAAATTTGAAACTTGTCAGCATTTTTATTTTGCGTATCATGCCGTTTTGTGTTGTTTTTAACTTCAGAGAATAGAAATAAGCTAAAAGAAAGTAGATTTAAAGTTTGCAGTGTCAAAGTATAAAAAATTGTCTTCGAAATTTTATGGGTGGGGCCACATGTCATCTTGAGGAGAAATAATTATGTCTCATTAACTCCTACACTATTGGATTTTACGAGGAGATTTTTTTCTTTGGTTAACCAAATAGAAAAGGATTTAGATAAAACTTTGTTAATTTCATCAAGGTGAGAATTAGCAAATACAAAAATTTATTAGGTGCAAAATTAAACAAAAATCTAAAGGTCCATTGGTTAGAACTCTGGACGAAGAGCCTGCAAGGATAGTGACCTACTCCTGTGCAACTCGTCAAATCTTTGAACCGACAAAAAAATTGTACATTCTATCACTGAGTGCTAAAAAGTACTTTCCTATTTTCATCCTAATGCAATATTAGCTTGCTGGACATGAATGAGGAGGAACCAGAACAAAGATAAATATTGATGTTGTCTAATAAATAGAAAACACCTAGATTAAAAATTATCCCATCTTTATATTTTTGCACAACGGACAGTGCTAATTTCCGGTCAACTCGTAGTTAGTGACAAATCTACACGATTTGTTTCTAAGTGATCGTTATCATCCCATTCTCTTTTGTACTGATTTTTTTTCCTTTTAAAAAAACCCGTAGTGAATCGCTAGTGCTTTTTTCTGGTTTTTTGCTGTATAATATGAAAAGAAAATAAAAGTGCTTGAAAGAGGATTCGAACCAGGTCTATGCAATAGTTATTGAGCCTAATAACCAACTAAGTCATCTTTTGTTGTCTATTATAGATAAGCAATGCTATTTGAACCTTTCTTATATCTGTCATATCAGAAAAATAATGAAAAAATGGCTTGATAACTTTGGCATAATCAACGTGATCAATATAGTATGAGTAACATGATAATTATACCACGATATGGCTGATAACTACAGTACAAGAAGGTTAAAGCATGGGGCAATATGGTAATTTAACACAGAAATTACAGGTGAAACATTTCAAAAACTTTTTCCCTTTGGATGAAAGATACATTGATGTTTAAACATAAGATATTAGGTCCGTGACGAATAAAATTGTCATAAATTTACATGAAAGTTATTGGAGGAGTTATGTTTCAATGTTTTTTCCTCGAAGTCAAAGTTAACATGGTGGTTGAACGCAAGTTATGAGGTCCTCGGTGCATAAATGATCATGTTATTTATACAGAAGTTACCGGAGCATGTTTCAGTAACGTTTTTTCCATGGGTAAAAAGTTATCAATGTGTTGTATGTAAGTTATAGGATGTGTGGTGCCTAAATTACCATGCTATTTGCACTAGGTTATTAGGGAATAATTCTAGAACTTTTTGCCCAAGGTGAATAGTTATCAGTGTGTTTATATGTAAGTTATCAGGTTAGTTATACATAAGTTATCATCTTATTTACACAGAAGTTATCGGGGTATATTTCAACTACTTTTTCACCTCGGATGGTAAAAAAATGGTATTTTATTAGAACTTGTGAGGAGCCAAGTAGTGGGTAAGTTAGCTAGTGTGTTAAGATCTCAATATTGAAGTCTTGAGTTCAATTCTTAGCTTTAGCATGATTTTTTAGGATATAAAACTACAAGTATGGAAACTGCTAGCATCAATATTTGTTTTCAGCATCTTTTCTCCTAAAAATTACCAAGTGTGTGATGTATGAGTTATCAAGCTATCCAAAAAAAATAACCGAGGGTATTTCATCAACGTGCTTTATCAAGCCCGGTAGCCAAATTAACCGAGGGTATTTCATCAACGTGCTTGATCAACCTTTGAATCATATCTCATTTCCAATTCCTGTTGAAATTCAAAATTCAAATAATAAATGGAATTAATATTTTGTCAAACATGAAAACTAAAATCTTGTTTGGATTGCAAATATTCACATGAAAATTATCAAATATGAAACCCTATTTTATCAAGTCTTCTCGTGCCTCAAAATTCAAAAGCCCCCCAAACTTTTTGTGAAGAGCTAAATATTGCATATTATTTGTGGAGCAAGTCATACAATTTACAGAAGTGCATTTGTGCTAAAAATACATAAAACATACATAAATAAAATAAAAGGAAAAGGAAAAGGACCCCCCCGCCTAGCTGGGCCTTGGCCCAACCAGGGCGGCCCAGTCCCCCCAACCGGCCCATCTAGTCCCCCTCCCCCCACGCGTGCCTATAAAAGGGCAGGGCACCCATGCCCTAACCCTATCCCACCCCTCTCCCCTCCTCACCCTCCAGACCCAGAGGCGCCCCTACAGCCCCCTACACCCCGATCCACGACCGCATCGTCGGCACCCCGTTGGACCTCCTCATCCCCCCTAGTGGCTTCACCAAGCCTCGCCGCCCTCTTCTCACGACTGGAGCGAGACGCCTCCCATCCCTCCTCTGCTCCACACACCCCCCCCCCCCCCCGTCCGGACACCGTTATGCCATGCTCACCCTTCTGGCGAACTCCCGGTCACGCCGTACCTCGATGGCCGTTGCCGCCACCCCGTGCGCGGTCGTGTTGTCGCATCGCCCCACCCCTCCGACGAGCTCCCGTCAGTTGCCCCCTACTCAATAACCAAATTTTAAAATTAATTAAACTCTGTTTAACCCACATTCTATGAGAGATGGGTCCTAGAGGTCAGTTTAACCAGTCAAAGAGGCCGTCGAGTGCCGGCGTCAGCATGATGTCATGTTGGTGTCATGTTTGTGTTTTTGAATTAAAACAAATCTGTTTAATTTCAGAATAATAATATTTTTTTTAAAAAATAATATAAAATAATCCATAGCTCAGATGAAAATAATGTGTACATGAAAATTGCTCACAAAGATGAGACAAATTCGAATACGTTGTCCGTTCATTTGTCTCACCCCCCTAGCATAATGAACATGAACATTTTGGTGTTAGCATCACCTATCCGGTAGTAGCGAGCGACCCAGGAAATATCGTCAGATATTTTCCCACTCCGTCCATGATGTGTAGTACTGCGTTATTTCATGCCTAGCACTACATATTGCCATGTCATGCATCATGATGCATGTGTCTGCTTTTATTTATGTTTCTTCCCCTTATACCCTTCAATAGACGTCGAAGCTGCGCTGCTGCCGGTACGACTACCCTCCCGACGACCAGCCTTTTGCAGCTGAGCAACAAGGCAAGCAACCCCCTTGATCATCTCTATATCGTCCATTTTTTCTCCGTCATGCTTGAATTAGATTTTTCTACTGTTGTAGATAGCTCCTATTCTGATGCATAACCTGTTTTTGATAAACTGCTATTATACTCTACTCACATTAAATGCTTAGTATAGGTGGATCAGCAATCCCCATTGACCCCTTATCCCCAGTTGCCCTGCTTTATCATCGAAGACTTGATCAACTGATCGACAAGCCATGACCCGTCACATCACTTCACCCCCTAGTTGTATGACTCTGCAGAGCTACTATCGAGTACTGAGGATGACACCTCGTTATGTACTCATGATGTTAGCTCTGTATTATAGTTAACCGTTGGTGATTGATGGAGGGTGATTTCTCCTTCACCACTTCCGATAATGACTCTGTCGTGCAACCCTCAAGCGTGGATCATCGAGGGTGATTACTTCATGGTCACCTTGATGGTTACATCGATCGAAATCCATCGAGGGTGATACCTCAAATTCCTCTGATGTTACAGCCACATGGTTACTTTAACTTTACTACTGGGAACATGATGAAAAGTGTGTTGCGGGTGGATTCCCGCGTGATTGTGATGAGGTGTGGCCGGGCGTTTTTAGCCCTTGTCACACATCCTTGAGACGGGGCGACGGGACCACATATCATGGATTGCTGATCATCATTGCAAGTTAATTAAAATGCTAATGGGATTTGGGTATTTGATTTGAGTTGGTCGATTGACCTTTTTTCATTAACCTTCATGTAGGGACAATTATGGGCACTCAACGTTGTAGTATCAGCCGAAGCTCTTCGGACGTTGGCAATGGAGCGGCGCGTGCCCGAGTGGTGTGCGTAAGCATTGATCTTGTATTGGAGGTGCAAGGACTAACCTCGGCTTCCCACACATCGTGCATGAGTGCAAAGGGTGATGGGCCCATGAGCCCTACGTGCTTCGGATTTAGACCCGCGGGCTGGCCTCTCTGTTGAGCCTAGGGTAGGGCTACAACATGTTGATCTTGCGAGGACGGGCATGACCCAGGACAGTGTGTCCGGCCAGAGTTGATTGAGTGTGTTGGGAAATGTGGTGCACCCCTGCAGGGATGAAATTAACTATTCGAATAGCCATGTCCACGGTAACAAGACGACTTGGAGTTTTATCCCGATCTAATACAACTACAACTGTGACTTAATTGGAATGCCTAGCTCCAAGATTGCTTTCTCGCAGGGTGTCGAGGAAGAATCTCTGGGCGTGACTTAATTAAATTTGCTGCAACAATATGACTATAATTGTGTTATTGATATACACTCTTCTAATTATGCAACACACTGAAGATGCTAGTCTTTGATAGGACTAGTCCCTTCTCTCTATTCTCGCATTGCTGCAGTGAGTCCAGATATAACCCGATTCCTTTGATACTGATGCATACTTAGCATAGTTCTGATGTCAGCCTTGCGAGTACTTTGGATGAGTACTCATCGTTGCTTTGCTCCCTCTTTTACCTTTGATACGATTGTCGTGACTAGATGAGGGAGCCTAGGAGATGGCGTATCCCGCCGCCGACGACTACTACACCAACAGAGCCTACTACTACGTGGAGGTCGCTGATGACCAGGAGTAGTTCAGGAGGTTCCCAGGTAGGAGGCCTCGCCTCTTACGGTCGATGTATATTTTGTGCTAGCCTTGTCTAAGGCACAAACTTGTTTCATATGTATGTACTCAGATATTATTTTGCTTCCGCTGACTCGTTTGTTCCCGAACTTATGTATTCGAGCCCTTGAGGCCCCTGGCTTGTAATATGAAGTTTGTATGACTTTAATTTGTGTTTAGAGTTGTGTTGTGATATTGATTAGTGATTCCTTGAGCTTGGTCATACGTATTTGCATGCACGATTAGCGTACAATCAAATCGAGGACGTCACAGCAGAAGAAGCAGATCGAGCGATCACCGCGTCATGCGGATCTGTCGCTAACGTCCGGTTGACTGGATGTTAGCTTTCTCATTTATCTTATTATTTGTCGTGTGCATCATCGATAATTTCATGGGATATGTTATTTTTGTTGCAACGCACGAGCATGTTTCACTACAGGAATTGGGTATTTTGCCGTGAGGCTGCCACAGACGGCAAAAACAGTATTAGTGTCGGTAAAGATTTTGCTGTCAGTCCATGATGGCAAAGCATGTTGGCTTACACTAGGCGGGCAAACGACAATTTTGCCATCAGCATTTTCTTGGGAAGGCGATAAAGATTTTGCCGTCATTAAATTGTATTTGCCGTTAGTGAAACAAGCTAGACGGCAAAAAAAGTGACTAACAGAACAAAGTTTCTAACGGACGTAGTCAATGGCTTTGTCGTCAATGGAATGGACCCATGACAGCATAGAACAGTGGCTTTGCCGTCAAGCTACTGAACCCATGACGACAAAGAAGGGGTGATAATTAAAAAAAATCCGCTCGCTCACGGAGACAGTAGCACAGAAGCCAAGCCACCGTTTGTTCTTCATGTTCGTCCGTTCATCGTTCATATCCCGCTCATGTCCGCCTATTCATTGTTCATGGCTACAATAGAAAGCGGAGGCAGGGGGACGAGGAACGCAAGGCCATGGCATCAAGACCCGCTGGAGGAGAGGCGACTCTCGGGCAGTGGAGCCTCGAGGAGCAAGGGCATGCACGGGGACCACGGAGGAAGGAACAGGCCCGCAGCGGCAGTGCCCTTCTCGCCCACCACGTACCGTACCGCATTAGCCATGCCGTGCTTGCACCGCCTGGCCGTACGTGCCCTGCTCGCCCCGCTCGGGCAGTGGCGTTGGAGCAGTGGCGAGGTGGAGCTTGAAGTCGGCGAGGTGGGAGAGGAGGAACTTGATGTCGGCGTGGTGGGGGAGGAGCCAGCGAGGTGGGAGGAGAAGATGGCCGGGTGGTGACCATGTCCCTCTGCATCCGACACTGCTCCCTGCGATGTTTGTTGGGGCGAGCAGCGATGGCAACCGGTGGCGCTCGAGCCGGTGAAGTCAGATATCCGTGGCCCTTCGGTGGGGCAACCGGTGGCGGCGACCAGTGGCGCTGGAGGTGTGGCGAGGTGGGTGGAGGAGCCAAGCGTGCGGCCAGCCTGCCTGCACCGGCCTCCGGGCCCGCAGCGGCCTGCCAGTCGCTCAGCTCGCTCGCTCGCGCGTCGCTGGAGTGCAGCGGCACACCCATCGCTCGCTCCGCTCAGAGGAGCCGTGGAAGGGGGGATGTCGGAGGTCTACGGCGGTGGCGGAGGGTTCGCCGGCCAGAGGAGCCGCGACTGGTGGTGCCGGCGAGTGCATCGGGATGCAGGCGAGGTGGTGGGAGTGGGATGGTGTTCGCATGGGGAGAGAGACCGTGCGAGAGGACAAGGGAGAGAGATCATGAGAGGGAGAGAACGTGGTGGGGTCGGGATAGGAAGAGAGAAGAGACACGGTGGTGGGTGTGGGGCTGCGATCGTGCCACCTCATTGATCCGTAGGATCAATCCGTGGGACTGTGTTTTATCTTTGCCGTGTGCAATCTTTTTTACAGACGGCAAAGAGCTTTCTTTACCGCGTGCAGTTTGTTTTACGAACGACAAAATATATCTTTGTCATCATCTATTTTTTTTTATAAATGGCAAAATATATCTTTGCTATCATCCTCTTTTTACAAACGGTAAAATAGATCTTTGTCGTCATCAGTTTTTTCGTCCAGAAGGCAACATATTTTTGCCATCATCCTTTTTTTACAAATGGAAAACTCTGTCTACGCCGTCAGCCATTCTATGTCGTGAGCAGCTGACGGAAAAAATGATCTTTGTCGTCATCCACAACGAAAAGCTGACGGCAAAGATCTGCACAGACGACAAATTACATGATTCCTGTAGTGTTTGCTATTTTAACATAAATCCCAACTGGGACAATCTCCTTTCCATGCAACTTACTCCCTCCGTTTCGAAATATAAGACATTGTAGAGATATTATCATGGACTACTGATACGTCTCCAACGTATCTATAATTTTTGATGGTTCCATGCTATTATCTTGTCAACTTTGGATGTTTTATATGCATGAATATGCTATTTTATATCTTTTTTGGGACTAACCTATTAACTCAGTGCCAAGTGCCAGTTTCTGTTTTTTTTCCGTGTTTTTGACCTTTTTTAGAGAAGAATATTAAACGGAGTCCAAACGAAATAAAACCTGCGGGATGATTTTTTCCATAACAGAAGATACGCAGGGGACTTGAGAACCAAGGCAAGAGACCTCGGGGGAGGTCACAAGCCCCCTAGCCGCGGCCTGGGGGGCGCCTGGAAGGCTTGTGGGCCCCCCGTGGCTCCTTTGCCCTACCTCTTTCGCCTATAAATTCTCTAAAATCCCGAAACCAAAGAACAGAGCCACGAAAATACTTTTCCGCCGCCGCAAGCTTCTGTCTCCGTAAGATGCCATCTGGGAACCGTTCTGGTGCCCTGCCGGAGGAGGATTCGGACACGGAGGGTTTCTTCATCAACACCATTGCCTCTCCGATGATGCATGAGTAGTTCACCACAGACTTTCGGGTCCATAGCTAGTAGCTAGATGCCTTCTTCTCTCTCTTGGATCTTCAATACAAAGTTCTCCATGATCTTCATGGAGATCTATCCGATGTAACTTTCTTTTGCGGTGTGTTTGTCGAGATCCGATGAATTGTGGATTTATGATCAGATTATCTATGAATATTATTTGAGTCTCCTGTGATCTCTTATATGCATGATTTTGTATCCTTGTAATTCTCTTGGAGTTATGGGTTTCGTTTGGCCAACTTGATATATAATTATTGCAATGGGAGAAGTGCTTGGTTTTGGGTTCATACCGTGCGGTGTCCTCACCTAGTGACAGAAGGGGTAGCGAGGCACGCATCGTGTTGTTGCCATCAAGGGTAAAAAGATGGGGTTTATATTATATTGCATGAATTCATCCCTCTACATCATGTCATCTTGCTTAAGGCGTTACTCTGTTTGTTATGAACTCAATACACTAGATGCATGCTGGATAGCGGTCGATGTGTGGAGTAATAGTAGTAGATGCAGAAAGTATCGGTCTACTTGTCTCAGACGTGATGCCTATATGTATGATCATTGCCTTATATATCATCATGACTTTGCGCGATTCTATCAATTGCTCGACAGTAATTCGTTCACCCACCGTAATACTTGCTATCATGAGAGAAGCCTCTAGTGAACACTATGGCCCCCGGGTCTACTTCACATCCTATATTCAGATCTACCAAAAAATACTTTGTTGCACTTTTCACCTTCAGATCTCACCTTGCAAATAATCGTGAAGGGATTGACAACCCCTTTTTCGCGTTGTGTGCAAGTTTGTTTGTTTTTACGCAGGAACATTGGTGCCTCATTTTGATACTCCTACTGGATTGATACCTTGGTTCTCAAAGTGAGGGAAATACTTATCGCTACTTTGCTGCATCACCCTTTCCTCTTCAAGGGAAAAACCAACACAAGCTCGAGAAGTAGCAAGAAGAACTTCTGGCGCCGTTGCCAGGGATTATTCAAGTGAAGCATAGCCAAGTAACTATCGCAAACTCATCTCTTGCATTTACATTATTTTCCTTTTGCCTCTCGTTTTCCTCTCCCCCACTTCTGAAAAAAATACAAAAATATTTGCCTTTTTCGTTCGCCCTTTCTTTCGCTTGCTTTCTGTTCGCTTGTGTGCTTGTGTGCTTGCTAAGTCACCATGTCTGAAAACATTAAATTGCATGACTTCTCGAATACTAATAATAATGATTTTATTAGTACTCCGATTGCTCCCGCCACTAGTGCGGAATCATATGAAATCAATGCGGCCTTGTGGAATCTTGTTATGAAAGAGCAATTTTCCGGCCTTCCTAGTGAAGATGTTGCATCCCATCTTAATACCTTCATTGAGTTATGCGATATGCAAAAGAAGAAATATGTGGATAATGATATGATTAAATTGAAGCTATTTCCGTTCTCATTACGAGATCGAGCAAAAACTTGGTTTTCATCTTTACCCAAATATAGTATTGATTCTTGGAACAAGTGTAAAGATGCTTATATTTCCAAGTATTTTCCACCGGCTAAGATTATCTCTCTCCGTAATGAGATCATGAATTTTAAGCAACTAGATCATGAACATGTTGCACAATCTTGCGAGAGAATGAAATTGATGATTAGAAATTGTCCGGCTCATGGCCTGAGTCTTTGGATGATTATATAAATCTTCTATGCTGGTTTGAATTTCGCTTCTAGAAATATCTTGGATTCCACCTGCGGTGGAACTTTCATGGAAATCACACTAGGAGAAGCCACAAAACTCCTAGATAATATCATGACAAACTATTTTCAATGGCACACTGAAAGGTCACCTACTAGTAAAAAAGTGCATGCTATAGCAGAAATTAACTCTTTGATTGCTAAGATGGATGAGTTAATGAAATTGTTTGCTAGTAAAATTGCTCCTTTAGATCCAAATGATATGCCTTTGTCTTCCTTGATTGAGAATAGCAATGAGAGCTTGGATGTTAATTTTGTTGGTAGGAATAATTTTGGCAACAACAATGCTTATAGAGGTAGCTTTAATCCTAGGCATTTTCCTAGTAATCCCTCTAATAACTTTGGAAATTCCTACAACAATGCTCATGGAAATTACAATAAATTACCCTCTGATCTTGAGAGTAATATTAAAGAGTTTATCAACTCGCAAAAGATTTTCAATGCGTCTACAGAAGAAAAACTGCTCAAAATTGATGACTTGGCTAGGACCGTTGATAGAATGTCTCTTGATATTGATGCTTTGAAATTGAGATGCGCTCCTCCCAAGATTAATATGGATGAAACTTTGAAATCTATGCGTGTTTCCATGAATGAGAGTAAAGAAAGAACCACCCAAATTCGTGCTAGACATGAATGGCTTAAAAAGGCGTGTTCTTGTGATGAGAATCACGAAGATCTTAAAGTGCTTGGTGTGACTCCTATTGAATCCTTGTTTTCTAATGTCAATCGTAATGATGATGGGGCTGGATATGAATCCACTTTGGTTGAGAAACACCCCAATGATTCGGAGTCTATTTATCTTGATGCTAAAAGCACTGAAAGTGGAGTAGAGGATATCAAAACTTTGAGTAGTGATGAAATTACCACTTTGGATTTCAAGGAATTCAATTATGATAGTTTCTCTTCGATTGAATGTATTTTCTTGATGCAATCCATGCTAAACTCTCCACATGCTTATAGCCAAAATAAGGCTTTTACCGATCATATCGTTGATGCTACGATGAAATCTCTTGAAGAGAAACTTGAGTTGGAGATATCTATTCCTAGAAAACTTCATGATGAGTGGGAACCTACTATCAAAATCAAGATTAAAAACTATGAATGCAATGCTTTGTGTGATTTGGGTGCTAGTGTTTCTGCTATTCCAAAGTCTTTATGTGATGTTCTAGGCTTCAGTGAGATTGATGAGTGCTCTCTTAATTTGCATCTTGCGGATTCTACTATTAAGAAACCTATTGGAAGGATCAATGATGTTCTTATTATTGCAAATAGGAACTATGTGCCCGTAGATTTCATTGTGCTTGATATTGATTGCAATCCGACATGTCCCACCATTCTTGGTAGACCTTTCCTTAGGACTATTGGTGCTGTTATCGATATGAAGGAAGGGAATATTAGATTTCAATTTCCATTAAAGAAGGGCATGGAACACTTTCCTAGAAATAAAATAACATTGCCTTATGAATCCACGATGAGGGCTATGTAACGACCAAGATGCGGTCCTTTCCGATCTGGGGGTCGAGACCCCCGAATAGGAAAGGGGCGCATCTAAGTGTTTTGCAAGCAAGTAAACATAGCACATAATAATAAATAAAGTAGACAATCTGGGATTCAACTGTCTTCTTATTAAAATACAGAGTACAACGCAGATACAATCAATGTAGTTCCGATACGGACTACAAACAAGGAAAATGCTATGCTACCCGCTGCAGGCCCACGATCACGACCACGGTTCAGTCTTCTGGATAGTTCACGTAAAGGCGATCGGTCTCCTCGTCGTACTGCCACGCCAGCTGGGTGCCGTCGGGATCCTCTGCCTCTGGGGTACCTGTACCTGCTGGAAGTTTCGGAGGAATCCGTGAGCCACGGGGACTCAGCAATCTAAGGCCTTGGTGCCAGATCTAGTCATGTAATGGGTAAGGAAGGGGTGAAGTGTTTCAGGCTGCTGCATTCTAAGGTTGAATAAGTGGCTAGCTTACGCATAGGAGAAGTGACAGTGTTCTATACTAACGATCGTGAATACTTGATCAGAAAGTGATCCTGAACACCTACCTACGGCAATCATAACCCCGTCGTGTTCCCGATCGAAGAGAGATCTTCGAAGGGACAGTCACGGTTACGCACACAGTTGGCATGTTTATTAGTTTATGTTTAAGTTTTCTAATACCGGATGTTAACAAAATATTCCAAGTTGCCACATAACCGCGGGCACGGCTTTCCGAAAGATTAAACCCTGCAGGGGGTGCTCCAACTAGTCCATCACAAACGAATACAGGCCGCAAAGGCATCCTCTATCACGAATCTCGTGATCTCGTCGGATTCCTTAGAGGAAAACCTCAACTCTGGGGAAAACCAAAGCTTCACCGGGATTCCGTACGCAAGATATACCGCTAAGGCAAGACAAGACTAGCAGGACCTCCCGACGTGTCGACGACCCTGATAAGAGCCGCGTATCTCAGTCTCAGGACACGCCGGATGAGTCACACTACAGGTATACCAAACCTCAGGTTGCCCTGTGGTGGCCCCATAGTCTGCCCAGTTTGGACCAACACTCATGAGGAGCACTGGCCCGGGTTGTTGATTAAGAAACCTCGGGGTAGCTATTCCCTATGCAGCTTATTATTAAGTGATTAGCAAATAGTACCAATGTTGGGTCCTGCCGGACAAGCCTTAACACTACGCGATTTATCAAGGGGGTCCCCATAACAACCCCGAACGTGTTAGGAGCGATCATTATGGAATCAAACACCGGTAACCGGTAACTAAGGCGGCAATAACGGAACAAGACACCCGGCAAAAGGCTAGGCCTCCCGTCATTTACCAAATATATAGATACATTAATTAAATAACAGAAATTAATATAATGATATCAAGCTCATGGCAACTCATGAGTTATAAACACCTGCAACTAACAATGCTAACATTAGTAGCTGAGCAAGCCTACCTAGCCATGCAAATTTGCTAGGAAAGAGTAAGGTGTTTGGGCCCGTGGCATATGAAGAGGCAATATATTTTCAGTGGTAGGCAGCGAGCAATATGACGTGGAATCGAAACTAACATAACAAGTCTAGATATGGGATCAAGGTCATGTCATCTTGCCTGTGATATCCTCAGCTTGGAATGGTTCTGGATCGTCCTGCACGTACTCTCCTGACTCACGTAATCGGTCTCCGCTCCCGGTGCTACCCAACACAAGAATGACAGCCAATGAACAGCAGCACCACAGAATTCACAATCACATGATGCATGAGATGAAAGTTGAGCATGCACCACTATTTCTAACACTAGCACAAGCAAGAGTAACTACAACAAGTTCCTGGACAGAACTTTGCAATAAACTATTTGGACATGCATGGGAATGAAATGAAAAGATGCATCTCGTGAAAACGGTGCAAAACCATATAAAGAACTTTGCAAACGGAGCTACGGATCAACGGGAATCAACGAAACACGATATGAAGCCCTACGTGAAAGATTCATCACCACACACACAATTGGCACAAATCTGGTGTTCCCAGGTTGCCAAGACATATATTAACCCAACATGAATGAAATGGAGCAAGGTAGAACACCCCAACAACAATTGAACACAAACTTTGAACAAAATGTCAAAACTACGCAATCTGTCAGTTTCTGCATCTTAGCTGTTTGTGAGCAACATGCAACATAGCTACAGGTCTTCAAATACGACAAATAATATATGTGGCTGTTGCCAACCAAGGACACTACAATCTCCAGCAAGAATCACAACAAAAGGAATTAAACTCTAGAAGATACAAGGCCACAAACTTTCCCAAAACCATCAGTTCTCAGGGACTTAGTGAAAATTCCTGCACCTGAGTTTCTGTTTCTGTTCTGAAGCCTTTTGACAGCAATCAAAACACAAGCTACTGGACTCCCAATGACTTGAAAATTGACATGAAGCTCCAAAAACATACCAGGTTCAAAACACTAGCACTGAACTAAGTCCAGTTCTCAACATAATGACCAGCACAACCTTATCTACAGGGGAAGAAAATGTTTTCAGCATTCCAGACTTGGTGAAATTTTCAGAGTTCAAAAATCTGGAATTTTTCCAGCCACATGCCCACTTTGTCTAGGCATAGTTTGCACACACAAGTTCCCAAGAGGTGTTTGACACCACTATGGTATTGAGCACGAACCCCTACAACTAGCACACCAAGACCCATGCCTTTGGGCTCCATCTATATCATGGAAACAAAGCCCACACTTTCAACAATAACGAAAATGCAAAACCACAAGGTATGCTTTTTAAGATGACAATCACCTAGGAGACTTTCATGTGCACAATGAAAAAGTGACATGGGGGCTCGAACCCCATGTTTGTGTCATGCACATCAACAATTCCCACACCACAATTCCTCTCAAGCTCTAGCATCAAGCTCACACATAAGAAATCTTTATCCAACAAGAGAGTATGCACACCCCCCACATATGGGCATGTGATGGTGCCACTCTCACAAGCATCACTAGGATTTTCCTAGTATTCATGTCACCATCATTATGCAAACTACCACAACAAACCACACCCTCACATGCTAACACAATAGCTATCTAGTGCTACTCCTCACCTCAAGACATGTGATGAGGGGGAGGCACCCACACCCCACTATATCAAGGCAAGAAAATAAAACTACAAGATCCCTTATACCACCTAAAACTCCCAAAGATGGGCTCCACAAGAGTAGCTAGTGCATCTTCTCCTTAAGGCACAACACACACAATTACAACACATCACAAGAACCACTCCCACCAAGTGTTTACCAAGTTAGCAATACCACCTCTACTTTCTTGTAGGTGCACAACACACACACATAGGGCCCTGTTCTCAACTTCACTAGCAAGGAATAAGATGATAAGACCCTCTTGCTGCCCAACACAAGGGAGGGAAAGTACAAAAACAAACAAATAAAATAAATAGGCAGCAAAGAAAAAATAGCAAAACTCATGCCAGGGTCCCTGGGATTCGAACTCTGCACCTACTGGATTACCAGTCACCAACAAGCCACTGCACCAGCTGCGCTACTGGCGACAGGAACGTGACAGGAAACAAGATAACTCTCCTTGCTGGCTACCGAATAGGAAAAGAAACTAAAAATTATGCCGAGAGGGGGGTTCGAACCCTGGATCTCCCATCAGGCGCACGCATATGACAGAGAGGTACTACCATCAGGCTACGAACTGGAGTCTGGCTAAGACTAGCAAGTAAAGCAGAAATACACGCATCTCACGAGAAGCATCCCGCCGGCGGCCGGACCCGAGGACGCTGGCGGCGCCACTCCCGGCCACCACCGGCAGGGGAAACCGTCGGCGGGGCCCGCGGGACTCCCGGGGGATCCATTTTCGCCCTGAGCACGGGAGAAGGTGCCTCCTAGGCTGCCTTGAACTGCAACTGCGGGAACCCTGCCCGCCTGGGAGCACGCAGCAGAGAACCCGACGGGCCTCCCTACCGGCGCTGCCGAACTGCGCTACCGACGACCAGAGGGTCCTCTGGGCACGGCGCTGCTGCCGAGAGGGGGGAGGAAGCCCTCCTCCTACTTCCGCTATGCTACTCGCGAGCTGAACTAACAGAAACCACTAGCGCTGCAGACCTGAGGTACCAACGGCCGTCAGAGAAGGGGGGCGCACGCCCTGCCGGCGCGGCGGATCCTCGCGCTGGGAGGAGGAGCTGCTGCTGCTACTGCTAACCCTACCATCCCGCAGCAAGGCGACACCATCTCACCTCTTACCCTGCGCCCGCTATCTAGACGACCCACCGCAGCAGCGAAGGAACGAAGCTTCTACTGCAGAACATGACCGAACCGCGGAGGAGGAGGCAAGAGCGGAGAACCTCACCTTGGGGAGAAGAGGGGCGTCGAACGGGGAGGAGGAGCGCCGGAGAGGAAGAAGACGTGCCGACGAAGTCGTTCCGTCGAAGACCGAAGAAGAGGACGGACGCAGCTCGCCCGGTTCGTCCCGTTGACGAGGACGAGCTCGACGGGGGGGGGGGGGGGGGGCGCTCCTCGGGGTCCTAGCGCCGGGAATGGGTCGCGGGGACTCACCCCGAGCCCCCGGACATGGCGCCCAGTGCCGGAGACGACGGATCGGCGGGTTGACGGAGGAGGCGCTGCACCCTCTCTCTCTCTGCTTTCTCTCAGAAACTTACCAGGGAAGAACGAGGGCAGGAGGGAAACTGGCGGCGCTGGGGAGGAAAGGAGAGGGAACCCTAGGGCGGAGGAGGAGGTCTCGGGCTCCTTTTAACGCCTCGGGAGGCGAGCTCGAGCCGCTGGATCAAGAAGAGAGCGATCGGGAGGTTGAGCGCGCGTCGTACAGGAGGTGACGTCGGGAGGAAGAAGGAGCGCTCGCCGGTGGGCTCTATCGCCAGGGGTGGAGTCCAACTGGGCCAGCACGGGAGAAGGCTTAATGGGCCAGGGAAAGAATTAGACACACAGGTAGTTTAACCAAATAGAACAACAGAGAAAAGAATGCTTTCAGGGAAGAAAATATTACCCAAGAAAAAATACTGGGTTAAAAATTAAAAGGAAAATCCTGCTAGACATAAGAAATAATAGCCCAATAGGGAAAAATAGGAATGCAATATTTGGAGATGTTCGAAATAAATGCAAAACAGTAATTAACCTACTGTTTTGAATTTATTTGCACCACCAAAATCAAAGAATCAAATCAGAAAAATTGCACCCCCTCATAAGCACATTTTTATCTACCCACTAGACATTTTAGAATCATCTTTGAGAAAAAGGAATTTTGACAAGAATAAAAATAGGAGGGGAAAGGAGCTTAAAAGGCAAGAGCTTAAAAGACTAGCACTCACTCCTACTTTACACACACCATTATCACATGCATCACAAGGTAGTGCAACACCACCACCTAATCCTAGCAAGATCACATGCACTCACAACACCACAACACTACTCCCATTAGACTCAAATGCAAATGATCATGGCATGCAAACATAAATATGGCAAGGGATCATATGTAATTCGTGCATGCAAGGGAAGTAAGCACTAGGGAACACACATGAATTCAAAGCACGAAAGATATCCTCAAGATCTCTGACAAGGTGGCCCCACATGGAAGGTTACAACAAAAAAGGAAAGTTCTACACTTGGGGCATTACAGGCTACTTATGATTTGAGCACTAAATATGATGATACTTGATTCTATCGCCTTATGCCTAGCTAAGGGTGTTAAACGATAGCGCTTGTTGGGAGGCAACCCAATGAATTTATTTTTTGCTTTTTGATTTATGTTTTGTTGTTTCCACACCATCATAATTCTTTTATGATTGTGTTTTTTATGTTTTTTTAGTGTTTGTGCCAAGTAGAACCTTTATGATCAGTTTTGGTGATGGTTGTTTGATTTTGCTGAAAAAGACAGAAACTTTGTGCTCAGGAAATTATTTTTAATTTCTATCCAGAAAGAGCTTTTGAGTTGATTCTTTTTGCTTCTGGTTTATATGCAAATTTCCCTAATTTTCATAATGTTTCAGAATTTTTGGGATACCAGAGGTATACGAAGTATACAGATTGCTACAGACTGGTCTGTTTTTGACAGATTCTGTTTTTGTTGTGTTGATTGCTTATTTTGATGAAACTGTGGTTAGTATCGGGGGGTACTAGCCATGTAAAAGTGAGAATACAGTAATATAACATCAATATAAATAGAAATCAAGTTTAATACAGTACCTAAAGAGTTGGTGGCTTGTTTTCTTGTGCTAATGATATCACGAGTTTCTGTTTAAGTTTTGTGTTGTGAAGTTTTCAAGTTTTGGGTGATGTTCTTATGGAAAATGGAACAAAGAGTGGAAATAGCTTAAGCTTGGGGATTCCCAAGACATCCCAAGCCAAATTCAAGGACACCAAAAAGCCTAAGCTTGGGGATGCCCCGGGAAGGCACCCCCTCTTTCGTCTTCAATCCATCGGTAACGTTACTTGTAGCTATATTTTTATTCACCAACATGATATGTGTTTTGCTTGGAGCGTCGTGTATTATAGGAGTCTTTGATTTTTGTTTTGTCACAATCATCCTTGCTGCATAACTTTTTGAGAGGGACATGCACTCATCGTGAAATTGTTAGAATACTCAATGAGCTTCACTTATATCTTTTGAGTTAGGCAATTTAGCTCGCATGTGCTTCACTTGTATCTTTTGAGCTAGATAATTTTGCTCTAGTGCTTCACTTAAATCTTTTTAGAGCACGGCAGTGTCATATTTTGAAGAAATAAGAACTCTTGATCTTTACTTATATCCTTTTGAGAGTGTTCTCTCTAAGTAACTTGGTAATGGGCGTGTGCTATGAAATTAGTCCTAAATATGATAGGCATCCAAAGAGGATATAATAAAAACTTCCATATTCAAGTGCATTGATTAGTAAGAGAAGTATGATTCCTCACAATTAGTTTTGAGATATGGATATGGCAATATTAGAGTTATGTTAGTAGGGTGTTGTGAATCTAGAAATACTTGTGTTGAAGTTAGTGATTCCCGTAGCATGCACGTATGGTGAACCGCTATGTTAGGAAGTCGGAGCATAATTGATTTATTGATTGTCATCCTTTGTGTGGCGGTCGGGATCGTGCGATGGTTAAACACCTACCAACCCTTCCCCTATGAGTATGTGTTTAGCACTTTGTTTCGATTACTAATAAAACTTTCGCAATAAGTATATGAGTTCTTCATGACTAATGTGAGTCCATGGATTATACGCACTCTCACCCTTCCACCATTGCTAGCCTCTCTAGTACCGCACAACTTTCGCCGGTGCAAAAATCCACCATATACCTTTGTTAGGGCATATTTTATGCCTAAGTAATTTTGGTGATTGATGACAGTACCGCAAAGGACTAATCGTGTGTGTTAAGATTTCAGATACCACATGTCAACGACACAAGATGACTCGCCCCCTCTTTCCATGGAACAGAAGCACGGTGTACTCTATGATTCTCCTTCTTTGAGTCATAGGAATGCCATACTATTAAGAGGGGACCCGTAGTGGGAAGGTTTGGGTGGAATCAATTTTGCACGCACACACTTTATCTCCTTTCCCCTTACCTGCAACTTTGGAGTGGCTCCCGCCTATGTTTTTATCTCATCTAAGCAAAAGGTCTCTCAGCGATAGTACCGCTGTGCCTAGCGGTAGTACCGTTGGGCCTAGCGGTAGTACCGCTCGCCCTAGCGGTAGTACCGCTAGTGCTGGCGGTAGTACAGCCCCTGGTCAGCGGTAGTACCGCTCCAGGAGCTTAGTACCGCCTTCCTAGCGGCTGTACTTCATCGGACCTTTTTGCGAAGGCTTTCTTGGCGGTGGTTGGCCCGATAGTGCTTCTGCACTACCATGGGCCCAGCGGTAGTACCGCTGGAGTGCTTGCGGTAGTACCGCTGCAGCCAGCGGTAGTACCGCTAGGCTTGGGCTGTGAGTGGGAAAACGGTTGGATTCCCCCCCACTATATAAGGGGTTCTTCTTGCTGTAGAACCCTACCTTTGACCCTCCCAAGCTCGATTGTTGCTCCCTAAACTCAAAAGTGCCCGATCTCTCTCCCAAGCCAATCAAACTTGTTGATTCTTTAGGGATTGGTTGAGAAGGCCTAGATCTACACTTCCACCAAGAGAAAAGTTGATTCCCCCACCAATCCCTTGTGGATCTTGTTACTCTTGGGTGTTTGAGCATCCTAGATGGTTGAGGTCACCTCGGAGCCACATTCCATTGGGGTGAAGCTTCATGGTCTTGTTGGGAGCCTCCAAGCTTTGTGTGGAGTTTGCCCCAACCTTGTTTGTAAAGGTTCGATCGCCGCCTTCAAGGGCACCTATAGTGGAATCACGGTACCTCGCATCGTGTGAGGGCGTGAGGAGAATACGGTGGCCCTAGTGGCTTATTGGGGAGCATTGTGCCTCCAAACCGCTCCAACGGAGACGTACTTCCTGTCAAAGGGAAGGAACTTCGGTAACACATCCTTGTCTTCATTGGTTCCACTTGTGGTTATTTCTAACCTTTACTTCGTGTTTGCTTATGTTTTTGTCTATCTCTTACTTGTCTTAGTTGTTCTTGTTGTTAGCATGATATAGGTTCACCTCGTTGTTGCTATTTTAGTGAACCCGTATGTTGCTTACCCTAACTTGTTAAGATTAATTAAAAAGTGGTCGTTGCCTATTCACCCCCCTCTAGTTGACCATATCGATCCTTTCAATTGGTATCAGAGCCACGTCTCTTTATTAAGGGTTTAACCACCCAAAGAGTATGGAAGATGATGAGGGAGTTCCGCGTGCACAAACCGAGGGCATGGACTTGACTTCAATCACAAGGGACGACTTGAATACGGCTATGGCCGCACTCAAGACGTCCATGACGAACGAGGTCAAGACCATGCTTAAAGAGTTAATTGAGGGAATTAAAAAGTCTCCCGAACCGGCATTGGTGGTTAAACCCACCACCACGGATTCGGAGGCCAATTCATCAGGGAAACGGCTAAAGGTATGCAACCTTCCTGTCCTCTCAAAAATGATGGGAATGGGACGTATGCATCTGTTCCACCACCCTTAGTCTATGGAGGACCGGTTCCCACACCGCGTCTTAATCCTGTTGGTCCTCCTCCTAAGCTTGTAAAATGTGATTTTGCTAACTGGGTATTTTCTATTAAGTCTCATTTGAATCACAGCTCAACAAATTTGTGGAGAATCATCGAGCAAGGATATTATCCCCATGATCCAAGCAACCTCTCTCCAAGAGAAGATGCGGACAATCAATATAATCACTCTACTTTGTTTATTCTCCAGTCCATAGTGCCACCTGAAGATCTTCCTCACTTGCGTCCCTTCACTTTGGCCAAGGACTGTTGGGAGCACATTATGGTGTTGTACAAGGGAATCTCAAGCATTCAACGATCCAACTATGAAGTGGTACTTGATAAGGCCGATGAGTTTGTCATGAAGGAAGACGAGGACCCTCGTGATCTCTATCGGAGGGTGACTGCTATTGTTGTGGCACTCAAGGACCATGGGAGCAAGGATGTGGATGATACATGGGTCAAGCGCAAGTTTCTCAAAGCCATCATGCCTTTCAATAAAGCCATGTCATCTGTCATTCGTCAGCGACCAGACTTCCACTGCTTGTCTTCCAGTGAGGTGTTGGATGAATTCATTGCAATGTCAATCATGAACGAGACAACTGACAATGCACTTGCTCGTGTTTGCTCAAAGACAGCTTCACCCAACCTTGCGTTAAAGGCAAAAGCAACTTTTGAAGAAGAAGAAGAGGATGAGGAAGAGGAGAGGTGCCTTGAAGACACGAAGTATGCTTATCATGAGCACATGGCTCTTGCGTCAAGGCAATTCTGGGGCAACAAGAGGAACTCAAGACCCACCTTCACCAAGAACAACTCAAGTGGGTTCAAACCCAAGCAACGAGTGAGGACATGCTATAACTATGGTAACGTGAGTCACTTCATGGCCGAATGTCCCTATGAGAAAAGGGAAGACAACGGGGGCAAGTTCATTCGCAAAGACAAAACCAAGTCATTCCCAATCAAGAACAATTTTGTGAAGAAACCCCACCCAAAGGGCATGGTGGCCCTTGAAGAGTACCCTTCCGATGATGATGATGATGATGATATGGTGGCAATAGCAACTGTTGCTATTGCCACCCCCTCTCCCAAGAAGGTGTCTCTCTTCAACGCCCCCAATGAGAACCACATCGCCAAGTGCCTCATGGCAAAAGGTATCAATCAGGTAACCCCCACCATTAAGACCAACATCGCTACTGCTCCTTCATTGTTAAATTGTGTTGATGATAGTGATGTTGGGGAACTTAATGAGAATGATCTTGACAAATTTCTGTGCACTATTAAGGGAGAATCCAAGAAGCACTTTATTGCTCTCTTGGAACAACTGGGTGAGTCCAATGACCTCATCGAGTCTCATGATGAGACCATCTCCGAGCTTCACGGACATAGTCGTGACTATGCCGATGAAATTGCTGAATTATCTATTGCTCTAGAAAAGGAGCGCACTCTTCATTTGGCTCTTGAGGAGTCATACAACGATGACTGCGCTAAAATGCAAAAGAAACTAGATCATGATACTGTTCTTACTCGTATGCTTAAGTCTAAAAAGTATGCTCTTGGGGTTGGCCATGACAGACTCAAAGTGGAGTTTGACACACTTGACAAGGCTCACAAGGTCTTGAAAGGTGTCATTTCTCTCTGAAAGAGCCTCATGATCAACTCCAAGCAAAGCTTACCAAGGAGATCTCTACTTGTCCTCCCTTTGTGTTAATTGATAATGCTTGTACAACTAACCCTTGTTGTGAGCATGTACATCTTGTGGAGGAAAATCCCAAATTAAAGGAGAAACTTGAGAAGGGCCTTGTGGCATGCATACAAGGTGAGAAGAGCATGAACAACCTCTTGAGCAATCAAAAGGGTGTTGTAGGAAAGGAGGGACTTGGACTTACCTCCAAGTCAAAAGGAAAAAGGAGGAACACGAACAAACGATCCCCTACCCTCATGGACATATTTGTCAAAGAGGGAGAAGGGACTCAGGAGGTGAACATGAACAAGGTGGACGATGGTAATGTCAAGAAGGGCAAAACCATTCCTACTAACACAGCCGGCAAACTCAATCCTTCCTATGTATTATGTCGTGCTGATGATGGGCATGTTTATGCTAGATTTGTTGGTTCTTACTATGAGTCCATTGAATGGGCTATCTGTGTTCCTAAGACCCTTGTCTCTAACATTAAAGGACCCATTAAAAAATGGGTACCTAAAACCAAGCCTTGATCTATTGCAGGAGTTTGCTTCCGGTGGGGTGTCATGGTTGCTCGATAGTGGAGCAACAAATCATATGACCGGAAGCAAGGACTTAGTGGTGGATGTGCATCCTTCTCCATCTATGCCCACCCATGTCCAATTCGCCGATGCATCCTCGTCAAAGGTATTGGGATTTGGTAAGGTGGTCATCTCTCAAGAGTTATCTATTGAGAAGGTCATGCTTGTTGAGTCTCTTGCCTACAATTTACTTTCGGTTCGTCAACTTGCAATTATGGGTTTCTCCACTTTCTTTAATCTTGATACCGTGGTCCTCCTATGGAGCAAGACTCTTAAAGTAGCCTATGTTGGATATGTCGAAAATGGTCTTTATGTGGTGAACTTCTCAAAGCGACCCACTAAGACTGCGACGTGTTTAATGGCTAAAGTTGATGTGGGCTGGCTTTGGCATCGCCGACTAGCTCATGTCAATATGAGATCTTTGCAAAGTCTTCTCAAAGGGGACCTGTCACGCCCAAGATGCGACCCTATCCTCAATTTGGCACGAGGGCCTCGTCAGGGATAGAAGCGCATCTCGTCGTGTCGCAAGAATGGATATAGTTACAAGTACATATACTGAAAAGAAGAGATATATGGAATTGGCTTACACTTGCCACAAGCTACATCAGAGTCACATCAGTACATTACATAATCATCAAGAGTAAGAGCAGGGTCCGACTACGGACGGAAAACAAACGACAAAAGAAGAACGACGTCCATCCTTGCTATCCCAGGCTGTCGGCCTGGAACACATCCTAGATCGATGAAAAAGAAGAAGAAGAAGCAACTCCAAATGAACAATCAACGCGCTCGCGTCAAGTAACCTTTACCTGTACCGGCAACTGGTGTTGTAGTAATCTGTGAGCCACGGGGGACTCAGCAATTCATTTCCAAAGGTATCAAGACTAGCAAAGCTTACTGGGTGAGGTATGGTTAAGTGGTGAGGTTGCAGCAACGGCTAAGCATATATTTGGTGGCTAAACTTACGAGTACAAGGAATGAGAGGGGGAAGATCTACGCATAACGGACGTGAACTACTGATGATCAAATGAATGATCCTGTACACCTACCTACGTCAGACATAACCCCACCGTGTCCTCGATCGGAGAAGGAACTCACGAAAGAGACAGTCACGGTTACGCACACAGTTGGCAAGTTTTAATTAAGTTAACTTCAAGTTATCTAGAACTAGTGTTAAACAAAGTTTCCACGTTGCTACATAACCGCGGGCACGGCTTTCCGAAAGATTTAATCCTGCAAGGGTGCTCCAACTAGTCCATCACAAATTACCACAAGCCGCATAGAAATCCTCAATCACGAAGCTCGCGATCTCGTCGGATTTCCTAGTGGAAAACCTCAACTCTGAGATTACCCAAAGCATCACCGGAATCCCGATGCACAAGATATCTCGTCAAAGGTAAAACTAATCCAGCAAGGCCACCCGGCATGTCGACGATCCCGATAGGAGCCGCGTATCTCGTTCTCAGGACACGACACATAGGCATAGCGTACGGTGGCCTGATAGAAATCTCCCGAGTTGCCCCGGGTTGGCCCCGCAAACAGCTCTAGTTTTTGGACCAGCACCAACAACACTGGCCCCCCTGTATTATGTAGAATTATTCCTCGGGTAGCGCTAACTCCCTATGCATTTCAATTTAATAGAATTATTATGTTGGGCAAATGTAGTACCAATGTTGGGCCTTGCCAGACCAGCTTTAATCTAAAACGAATTATCAAGGGGGTCCTCATAACAACCCCGATCGTGTTAGGAGCGCTCAATTATGGAACATAACACCGGTAGCCGAAACTAAGGGGGAAAAGGTGGAACAAAACACCAGGCTAGAAAGGCCGAGCCTTCCACCTTTTACCAAGTATATAGGTGCATTAAATTAAATAGCATTAATATGGTGATATGACAAGGGACCCATGTTATCACATGGAAGCAACTGCACCTGCAACTAGCACGCTAACAACATGGATAAGCAAGCGGTAACATAGCCAAACAGTGATTGCTAGGTCGAACAGGTTGATGGTGTTCATGGCATTGTTGAGAGGCTGATATTTAACAGGTGGTAGGCAACGAGACATAAATGATAGAAGCGATAAGCTAGCAGGGCAATGGTAGTAATGGTATCTGGGGAAATGATCATCTTGCCTGAGATCCCGCTTGGAAGAAGAATCCCTCCGTGAAGGAGATGAACCAACGTAGTCGAACGGGTCCTCACATCCGACACGCTTGCGGAACTCTATCGAGACGAAGCAAACCGAAAATACAAATCATCACACGGAATTCACCACACGATGCACAACACAAATGATGCATGAACAGCTGAATACATGCAAGTCACGGCATGACGATTCACACAATCAAACACTACACCTTAAGTGAAGTTCAATATGCAACGAGTTGCATATTGACGAAACTCCACGCTTATTTATTTAGTTCTATCCCGATTATTTACACGGCAATATTAATGTTGTCATACATGCAAGAGGTGAAGCGGAAATTAGACTACCTATCTAGACATTTCAAATGAGGTCGGAAATGACATATAGCATCTCCGGGACGACCTCACATGTTAATTTACAATTCTGACCAGATCTGAATTAACACCTTTAATTAGTTATTAAACAGCAAAACAAATAGGTTCACGTGATTCTACGCGTCAAGGCAAGCAATCTACACATAAAGAACACCTCCAACGGAGCTACGGATCAAAATTTACAAGCACCACAAGATATGATGGCATGAATGCAATATGTGTGCAACGGCGGTCACGAGCACTTCAAAACATATAAACAGCAAGATAAAATGAAACTACACGAGATTCTAAGCAAGTTTCATGTAGGACACGATCAAATCGGAGCTACGGTTCAAAAACTACGAGCAAAACAAGAAATGACTACAACGTGCCAAAAACAGCCACATAGCTTCTTCTACGCCCCACAACTACGGATACACAACTCCGATATAATCAACCAAGGCATGACACGGAAGAGGGCAAGAAGCACTACTACGAACAACTAACAACAACTAGCATGGCAGCAAGGAACACTAGGAAAAGAAGTCACAAGATGGCTTCCCACACACTATTTCAGACTTAGAGAAAATAACACTTCATGGAAGTGCAGTTTTCGATCTGAAGCTATATTGACAGCAGCAAAACCATAAGCTACAGGGCTCCAAATGGCATGAAAATTTACAGCATTCTAGAGAAACATAAGGGCTACAACTAACTCCATTGGACCAACCTCAAAAGAGCTACAGATCCAAAGATAGAAGCAAAACAAAACAGCAACAAAATAAAAACAGAATCCAGACTTAGAAATATTTCAGCTCCTCTAAAACAGCACTATTTCTAGCAACTTGAGAGCAAGCAAAACACACCTAAACATGCATTTCTATTGCAATAAAAATACCAGGGGCTAGTCTAAACACCCAAGAACAACTCCCTAGTTGACAACTCCGTCAAACGAAGCACGAAATAAATCCTACGAATTAAACAAAAGGGCATCACGGCAAAATATCGCGCGAACTAACTTGCTCAAAATCTAAAACTAATTGCACAGAAAAATCCATGGGATTTTTCTACCCGGAAACATATAAGATATGTGGGGTTTGCAACACAAAATAAAGCCACACGAAAATGCGGGAAATAATCCTAGACACGAAAAATAATCTAGCGTCAAATCCCTACACGCCAAAATATCAATGACCGCTCTAAAATACGTAGACAAAAGGTCCCTAAAACATGGACATTTAATCTACGGTATACGGGTAATCCGGACACGCACGAGAAATAACTACGGATCAGATCCTATTGAAACAGCACGCAAAACGATGCATTAGGCACTTCAAACTACCTCAAATAATTGTGCAAGTTGGATAATCGTATTCTACGCGAAATTCTACGCCAAAACCATATAAGATACGCCTCGTTCCGACTTACGGGCTAAAAGATACGCGCGTTTTAATATACGTATATCTCTGGAATTTTAATTATATTGCAAAAATAAGAAAAAGGCTAACGGGCCGAATCTACACCTCGCATTGAGCGCAAGATAAATAAAAGGCACTGGGGGCGAGGGTAAAAGGAGCTGCTCACCTCGGGCCTGCCTGGAGATGGGCCGGCCTGGAGGGAGCTGGAGGCCGAGGAACTCCTGGGCCTGGGGAGGCGCTGGTGGAGGAGCCGGCTTGGGCTGGGAGGAGCTGGGCCGAGGCCGGCCTGGAGGAGGGGCCGCGGGAGCCGGGGCTTGCTCGGGGCCCAGCCGAGCGGGGCTGGCTCGGTCGAGGCAGGAGAGCTCCTCCTGTGCTCCTCACGCAGGGCCATGGCGGCGCAGGCCGGCGCACTGACAGCGGCGGCACGGGTCCCCGGCGGGTCGAGGAAGGCGGGGGAAGGCGGCGCTCGTTAGATCCGGCCGTTGGGGGAGCAGCGGGAGACCATGGCGGCAAACGACGGCGGGCCGGCACTTCGAGCTGCAGCAGGACCTGGCAGCGGTCCGGCTGACTGCAGCAGCAGCTCGCTCCGGTGACCGGGGTACGGCCGGCGGCGGGAGGCGGAGGGGACAGCACGGAGACCGAGGGGGCAGCGAGGCGGCGCGCTAGGGCAAGGGGCGGCACCGAGATGCGACAACGGCGACACGCTCCGGGAGGCAGGGAGGCGCGGCGGCGCTCGGGCCCAGATGGGCTTCGGGCGAGCGTGACCCGGGCTCACGGGCCCGGCGGCGGCGCAGAGGAGGAGAGAGAGGTGGGAGAGGCAATTAGGGTTAGGATGGCTGCGCGGATTTCAAGGCAAAGGGGGGTGGCTCTCTAATTAATGCCATGGGGCCTATATATAGACAAACGGGGGGCTCGGTTTACCGGAATCGCGTTCCGGATCCAACCGCGGTGTCGGATTCGGACGATTCCGAACGCGGGTATGGGTACGCGGCCGTGTAGAGGGAATATCCGGAGACGAGAGGGAGAACGGGCGGCGCGGCACGAATCTTAAAACACCGACACACGTCCGACAGTAGCCCGAATACGGTGCCGCTACGGTCGACCGTTCGGGTACGAGACGGTCTCCGATCGCGACGGGATTCGATAGGCGGCCTAGCTATATATAAATAATACCGCACGACAAATTCCAGCTTAATCGGAGAAAGTTTTACGCACACTTTAAAAACAGGGTTTCGACGGTGCCGCGGACGCGTGCGTGTGTGGTCGGACTCAGAACGGACAACGACGAGAACGGGCAATTACTAACGGATGCAAGTTTTGAAAACGGGCGGCAACGGGATGCCGATGCAATGCTGATGTGCGCATGATGCGATGATGATGCGACAAATAAAAATAGACACACGACGAAAACGGAAAGAAAGAGGAATCTTCTGGAACGTCGGCATCGGGCTGTCACAACTCTCCTACACTACAAGAAGATCTCGCCCCGAGATCCAAGAATGAAAGGGGGAGAGGAGGATAAAGAACAAGAGGTAAAAACTTAGTCGCTTCTTTGAAAAACGAGTGACACCAACAATCCTTGAAGGTTGAAAAGAGATGAGGACTGACATGAGAAAGAAGCAAGAATTCACGGAAAATTTCGGCAACACTTCGGTAGGAAAAAGGGACAAAAAATTCGAAAAGGTAGGAGAAATAGACAATAATCACAACAAACAAGTAAATAGTGCAAGGGAACACCATGATCTTGATAGAACAACAAGATAGACCCAAAAGAGCAACAACACAATGACTCCGGAAGAATAGAATAGGAACTAGCTCATACGGGAGAAGAGAAAGAAGAAAAGAATGACAACTATCATCACAAATGAACTTGACAAGCACCCTTGCGAGAAGAATTGAACGGAGTTGTTGGAAAACAACAACGAAAAGAACAAGATAGTAGTGGGCTTATGAAAACCATCTCACATTTATGAGATGACAACCACCCACTAAAAGAAACAAGGATAGGTTGGGAGAAACAAGATATGAACAATTACTTGCACCAAGAGGATACATTGAGAACTTAGATTAATGACAAGCACCATGATAGCAACAATCCATAGGAAAAGCTTTAGGTGAAGTCCAAACCAAGATAACTCAAAGAAGAAATCATGGGATGAAACATGTCTCATGATCATAGAATTGGTGGATTTAATTATCTCATTCTTGAAAGGAAAACTCTTCGAGGCTCCTACACTAACAAGAATGCTATAATACCACCTCAAAGGATAACGGAAGAACAAATGCACTTGGAGATGCAAGAGAAACGATACTTGAGGTTCTCCAATCAAGAATCTTGAAGAACACTTGAGAATGAATCACATCCTTGAAAAACCACCATGACGGACCACCGTATACAAAAGAATGATGCAAAGATATCAAGGAAGAAAAGAATAAGATTATGACCTGACCAGATTTAGATGAAGCCTCACAACGAGATACTAAAAGAACTTGGAACTCCGGAAAGAAATATAGGCACTTGAGCAAAGAATTGATACCATGAGCCACTCTGGATGAAGAATTGAAATAATTTGATGAAACAAGAATAAGAATTATGTTATGCTAATCCTTCATCAAATTACATTGATGACAAGCAACGGATTTAGCATACAACTTATTCTTCTAGAAAAGATTGAGGAGAGATATGAGCACAAACTAGAAGAAGTCTTGAAGGAGACACCGGTGAGAATTGAAATGAATAAGGCAACCATGAATGACTCGAGATACATGAGAATGATGAGATCATGACCCACCTAACAGAAAACTTGAATAAGGCACCGGAATAATCGAGAGACGAACGAAGAGACAACAATGGAGAAGAATTGAGGATGAAAGCTCGAAGCTGAGAACGAAGAATCTTCTAAAATGACGGCCTTCGGAGGATCGAGAAATAAAAATAACTTAGAGAAGCACCGGATAGCAAGAAATTAATCACTCAAGATTGACAACAATTAAGATGATGGCACCAAGCTGAAATGATTAATCTCCAAGATTATGAACCAAGATTGAGAGAAACACTCCTTCGAATTTGCAAGCTGAGAATGATGACGAGAAACATCACCAAGGATAATGAGACACTCCGGAATAAAGAAGAATGCAAGGTTGAGCCAACTATGAGAATTAATTCAAATTGATCTTGAAGAAGGAATATGACTGATGAAAATCATACTTACGTCATAGTTGAAAAGAATTAGAGATCTCCGGAAAGATTAAAAAGCTATAACAGATCCTAGGAAAAACCTGTGGGTTATGGGCCCACTCGAAGAAACCACCGTTAGAAAAGATTGCTAGCAAGAGGGATATTGCACCGGTATAAATGAAAACTAGATGAGATTGAGCACCTCGAAATAATTACAGAATTGAAAACGAGAAACTACTGAAATAACTTTAACACTCCGGATAGAAAAGAGAGGAATGAATAACAAGAAGACTGATAAGAATTTCCAACATGGGAAATAATTTAATGGTTGAAAGGGATACGATGACCATGGATAACTGAACTGAATTCACCGGTAAGGATGACAAGAATGAATAAAGATGAACATGAAGCTCCTGAGAATCTTCACAACGAATCACCGGCTAGAAAAGGAAGAAGAGATAGCGGAAGCATCACTGAATACGAAGGCACTTGGATGAAAATTGAATCACTGAAGAAAAAAGGGCGGGAGGGCGGGGAAAAACAAAGACAACTTGAGACAGATGAGATGAACTCCGGAATAAAATGAGAGAATGATCTTGCAAAATTTTGAGATGATTGAATTCACTTGGAGAGAAACACACCGGTTGAAAAGAATAGATACGATGACTCCGGTTGAAAAGAATTGCTAAGACGATCTAATTGAGCAAATAATTTGCATTCACATAAAAATATGAGAACACAGATTAGGAAAGATCTGAAATCACCACTTGACTTCGAAGCAACACAAATTACCACATTCAACAAAACAAAGGGTGCGGCTTGCAATTAGCCAGAACAAACTCATGAGAAAGATTTCGTTCGATATTTTCGTGGACAGGATCGCACGGGCTCGATCCTTACAGTAGCCATCAAGTGCAAGGCAGTGCACCTGACATACGAAGTATCCCCGAGTCGTAGCAAGCTACAAGGACTCTTTAAGACACAACGTGTACCGCTGTAAGTCGACCGTGAACAAACGAATCCACTAGATGTCGAACCCCAACCTAACATCATGCATTTGTCGGAAGAATGTCCTATAAGCAACTACTTGAATTCCCACCTAAGAATTCCCGAAATATATGGTCATGCAATCTGGTACACGGATACAAGGAGTAATATCACACAACTCCTATACTAACCCGTCACTTGTATCACATCCGTCAACACACGACCAGAATCTCAGACCTTCATCTACAACAGACCCTCGTGATCACAATGATACAAAGTATGGCAGTACTCCCGAACAATCTGCACCAGTACTGGGGACATCGGGGTTATCTCGCCACTACTAGTATTGAAGCAATTACGAACATCCTTCGTCCTGAGATACTAAGAAATCTGAATGATAACGATGTGCTCAAGAATCCCCTGGAGCTCAACTCCCCTGAGACTTAGAGTAGATAGGAGGCACCAAGACAGAACTCCGTTACATCGGCATCATATAGAGTCCAAAAATATCCGCGTGATCCTAAATTTTTTTGAGTGGGAAGAGGAGTAGAATTAAAATATTATGTCAAGATTCCTCACGAGAGCATAGAAGAGGAGAAAAAAGAATCCTACTCTCCGATATATAACTAGACTCAAAGCATTTTTTTTATTAGACTCGACTCGGCCAAGTTCGATCAATCAAGGGGGCTCCTAGGTTGGTACGGCTCTGATACCAACTTGTCACGCCCAAGATGCGACCCTATCCTCAATTTGGCACGAGGGCCTCGTCAGGGATAGAAGCGCATCTCGTCGTGTCGCAAGAATGGATATCGTTAGAAGTACATGTACTGAAAAGAAGAGATATATGGAAGTGGCTTGCACTCGCCACAAGCTACATCAGAGTCACATCAGTACATTACATAATCATCAAGAGTAAGAGCAGGGTCCGACTACGGACGGAAAACAAACGACAAAAGAAGAACGACGTCCATCCTTGCTATCCCAGGCTGCCGGCCTGGAACCCATCCTAGATCGATGAAGAAGAAGAAGAAGAAGCAACTCCAAATGAAAAATCAACGCGCTCGCATCAAGTAACCTTTACCTGTACCTGCAACTGGTGTTGTAGTAATCTGTGAGCCACGGGGGACTCAGCAATCTCATTTCCAAAGGTATCAAGACTAGCAAAGCTTAGTGGGTGAGGTATGGTTAAGTGCTGAGGTTGCAGCAGTGGCTAAGCATATATTTGGTGGCTAAACTTACGAATACAAGGAATGAGAGGGGTCAGATCTACGCATAACGGACGTGAACTACTGATGATCAAATGAATGATCCTGTACACCTACCTATGTCAGACATAACCCCACCGTGTCCTCGATCGGAGAAGGAACTCACGAAAGAGACAGTCACGGTTACGCACACAGTTGGCAAGTTTTAGTTAAGTTAACTTCAAGTTATCTAGAACCAGTGTTAAACAAAGTTTCCACGTTGCCACATAACCGCGGGCACGGCTTTTCGAAAGATTTAACCCTGCAGGGGTGCTCCAACTAGTCCATCACAAATTACCACAAGCCGCATAGAAATCCTCAGTCATGAAGCTCGCGATCTCGTCGGATTCCCTAGTGGAAAACCTCAACTCTGAGATTACCCAAAGCATCACCGGAATCCCGATGCACAAGATATCTCGTCAAAGGTAAAACTAATCCAGCAAGGCCGCCCGGCGTGTCGACGATCCCGATAGGAGCCGCGTATCTCGTTCTCAGGACACGACGGATAAGCACAGCGTACGGTGGCCTGATAGAAATCTCCCGAGTTGCCCCCGGTTGGCCCCGCAAACGGCTCTAGTTTTTAGACTAGCACCAACAGCACTGGCCCCCCTGTATTATGTAGAATTACTCCTCGGGTAGCGCTAACTCCCTATGCATTTCAATTTAACAGAATTATTATGTTGGGCAAATGTAGTACCAATGTTGGGCCTTGCGATACCAACTTTAATCTAAAACGAATTATCAAGGGGGTCCCCATAACAACCCCGATCGTGTTTGGAGAGCTCAATTATGGAACATAACACCGGTAGCCAAAACTAAGGGGGCAAAGGTGAAACAAAACACGAGGCTAGAAAGGCCGAGCCTTCCACCTTTTACCAAGTATATAGGTGCATTAAATTAAATAGCATTAATATGGTGATAAGACAAGGGACCCATGTTATCACATGGAAGCAACTGCACCTGCAACTAGCACGCTAACAACATGGATAAGCAAGCGGTAACATAGCCAAACAGTGATTGCTAGGTCGAACAGGTTGATGGTGTTCATGGCATTGTTGAGAGGCTGATATTTAACAGGTGGTAGGCAACGAGACATAAATGATAGAAGCGATAAGCTAGCAGGGCAATGGTAGTAATGGTATCTGGGGAAATGATCATCTTGCCTGAGATCCCGCTTGGAAGAAGAATGCCTCCGTGAAGCAGACGAACCGACGTAGTCGAACGGGTCCTCACATCCGACACGCTTGCGGAACTCTATCGAGACGAAGCAAACCGAAAACACAAATCATCACACGGAATTCACCACACGATGCACAACACAAATGATGCATGAACAGCTGAATACATGCAAGTCACGGCATGACGATTCACACAATCAAACACTACACCTTAAGTGAAGTTCAATATGCAACGAGTTGCATATTGACGAAACTCCACGCTTATTTATTTAGTTCTATCCCGATTATTTACACGGCAATATTAATGTTGTCATACATGCAAGAGGTGAAGCGGAAATTAGACTACCTATCTAGACATTTCAAATGAGGTCGGAAATGACATATAGCATCTCCGGGACGACCTCACATGTTAATTTACAATTCTGTCCAGATCTGAATTAACACCTTTAATTAGTTATTAAACAGCAAAACAAATAGGTTCACGTGATTCTACGCGTCAAGGCAAGCAATCTACACATAAAGAACACCTCCAACGGAGCTACGGATCAAAAGTTACAAGCACCGCAAGATATGATGGCATGAATGCAATATGTGTGCAACGGCGGTCACGAGCACTTCAAAACATATAACCATCAAGATAAAATGAAACTACATGAGATTCTAAGCAAGTTTCATGTAGGACACGATCAAATCGGAGCTACGGTTCAAAAACTACGAGCAAAACAAGAAATGACTACAACCTGCCAAAAACAGCCACATAGCTTCTTCTACGCCCCACAACTACGGATACACAACTCCGATATAATCAACCAAGGCATGACACGGAAGAGGGCAAGAAGCACTACTACGAATAACTAACAACAACTAGCATGGCAGCAAGGAACACTAGGAAAAGAAGTCACAAGATGGCTTCCCACACACTATTTCAGACTTAGAGAAAATAACACTTCATGAAACGAAGCACGGAATAAATCCTACGAATTAAACAAAAGGGCATCACGGCAAAATATCGCGCGAACTAACTTGCTCAAAAGCTAAAACTAATTGCACAGAAAAATCCATGTGATTTTTCTACCCGGAAACATATAAGATATGTGGGGTTTGCAACAAAAAATAAAGCCACACGAAAATGCGGGAAATAATCCTAGACACGAAAAATAATCTAGCGGCAAATCCCTACACGCAAAAATATCAATGACCGCTCTAAAATACGTAGACAAAAGGTCCCTAAAACATGGACATTTAATCTACGGTATACGGGTAATCCGGACACGCACGAGAAATAACTACGGATCAGATCCTATTGAAACAGCACACAAAACGATGCATCAGGCACTTCAAACTACCTCAAATAATTGTGCAAGTTGGATAATCGTATTCTACGCGAAATTCTACGCCAAAACCATATAAGATACGCCTCGTTCCGACTTACGGGCTAAAAGATACGCGCGTTTTAATATACGTATATCTCTGGAATTTTAATTATATCGCAAAAATAAGAAAAAGGCTAACGGGCCGAATCTACACGTGGCATTGAGCGCAAGATAAATAAAAGGCGCTGGGGGCGAGGGGAAAAGGAGCTGCTCACCTCGGGCCTGCGTGGAGATGGGCCGGCCTGGAGATGGGCCGGCCTGGAGGGAGCTGGAGGCCGAGGAACTCTTGGGCCTGGGGAGGCGCTGGTGGAGGAGCCGGCCTGGGCTGGGAGGAGCTGGGCCGAGGCCGGCCTGGAGGAGGGGCCGCGGGAGCCGGGGCCTGCTCGAGGCCCAGCCGAGCGGGGCTGGCTCGGTCGAGGCTGGCGAGCTCCTCCCGTGCTCCTCACGCAGGGCAATGGCGGCGCAGGCCATTGCACTGACTGCGGCAGCACGGGTTCCTGGCGGGTCGAGGAAGGCGGGGGAAGGTGGCGCTCGTTAGATCCGGCCGTTGGGGGGAGCTGCGGGCGACCATGGCGGCAAACGACGGCGGGGCAGTGCTTCGAGCTGCAGCAGGACCTGGCAGCGGTCTGGCTGACTGCAGCAGCAGCTCGCTCCGGCGACCGGGGTACGGCCGGCGGCGGGAGGCGGCCGGGGACAGCGCTGAGATCGAGGGGGCAGCGAGGCGGCGCGCTAGGGCGAGGGGCGGCGTCGGGATGCGACGGCGGCGACACGCTCCGGGAGGCAGGGAGGCGCGGCGGCGCTCGGGCCCAGATGGGCTTCGGGCGGGCCTGACCCGGGCTCGCGGGCCCGGCGGTGGCGTAGAGGAGGAGAGAGAGGTGGGAGAGGCAATTAGGGTTAGGATGGCTGCGCGGATTTCAAGGCAAAGGGGGGGGGGGTGGCTCTCTAATTAATGGCACGTGGCCTATATATAGACAAACGGGGGGCTCGGTTAACCGGAATCGCGTTGCGGATCCAACCGCGGTGTCGGATTCGAACGATTTCGAACGCGGGTATGGGTACGCGGCCGTGTAGAGGGAATATCCGGAGACGAGAGGGAGGACGGGCGGCGCGGCACGAATCTTAAAACACCGACAGACGTCCGACGGTAGCCCGAATACGGTGCCGCTACGGTCGACCGTTCGGGTACCAGATGGTCTCCGATCGCGACGGGATTTGACAGGCGGCCTGGCTATATATAAATAATACCGCACAACAAATTCCAGCTTAATCGGAGAAAGTTTTACGCACACTTTAAAAACAGGGTTTCGACGGTGCCGCGGACGCGTGCGTGTGCGATCGGACTCAGAACGGACAACGACGAGAATCGGCAATTACTAACGGATGCAAGTTTTGAAAACGAGCGGCGACGGGATGCCGATGCAATGCTGATGATGCACATGATGCGATGATGATGCGACAAATAAAAATAGACACACGACGAAAACAGAAAGAAAGAGGAATCTTCTGGAACGTCGGCATCGGGCTGTCACATGACCATATTTGTGGAGTAACAAATGTGAGTTTTGCTAGAGATCGTGCTTGCAGTGCCTGCATTGAAGGAAAGATTCATGAAACTGCTCATCGTCCAACGACTCTCATTTACACTAAGAGGCCATTGGAGCTCCTCCATATGGATCATTTCGGTCCTCCATCATTTGATAGTCTTGGAGGCAGAAAGTACTGCTTGGTGATTGTTGATGACTACTCAAGATACACCTGGGTATATTTCTTCAAACGGAAGAGTGAGACTCAACAAACTGTCTTCAACTTTGCTAATGAAGCTCAACGTCAACATGAAGCAAAGATCTTGATGATTAGAAGTGACAACGGCACCGAGTTCAAGAACTACACCTTGGATGAGTTTCTAGGTGATGAGGGAATACAACATCAATATTCAGCACCATATACCCCTCAACAAAATGGCGTGGCAGAAAGGAAGAACCGGACTTTGATGGATGTTGCAAGAACAATGATGGCGGAATTCAAATCTCCATATAACTTTTGGGCTGAGGCCATCAACACAGCATGTCATGCGTCCAATCGGCTCTATATCCGCAAAGGCTTGAACAAGACTCCATATGAGATTCTCACTCGAAACAAACCCAATCTCAAGTACTTCCGGGTATTCGGTTGTAAGTGTTTCATTCTCAAGAAAGGTGCACGTTTAGCTAAATTTGATTCTAGAGCACAAGAGGGCATCTTTGTTGGTTATGCTACAAACTCTCATGCTTACCGTGTCCTCAACAAGTCCACCGGACTCATTGAGGAGACGTGTAACGTGGAGTTTGATGAAAATAATGGCTCCCAAGTGGAGCAAAGTGGTCTTTGTGATGTAGGTGATGAAATTCCTCCCCAAGCCATAAGAAGAATGGGGATTGGTCAAATACTCCCCATTGAGGAACCCCTTGTGGCCGAAGGAGAAGGACAATGCTCTACTCAAGTGGAGCCATCACCTCCACAAGCCCCACACGCTTCCGATGAACAAAGAGAAGACTCCCAACAAGACGAACAAGCTCAAGGTCAAGATCAATTGCCCAACGATGGTGATGTGTCCCATGATATTCAAGCACTTACCCAAGGTTCCGAACCTGCTCATGATCAAGATCAAGTGCAACCACAAGATACAGACCAAATAGAAGCACAAGATCAAGATCAAGAGCAACCACAAGTACAAGGACAAACAAGTGAACCTGCTCAAGTCAAAAGTCAAGATGATCAGGATACTGTCTCACAATTCCCTTCTGCAGCACCAACAGCCGGTGCCAAGGGAGGTTCAAGACGCAAGGGCAAGCAAAGTAAACAAGTCGATGCTCCCCAGTTATCCAATGAAGAACTCTTGGAGCGTCGAGCAGCCAAGATTGCGAACAAGCTGGGAGTTAAGTCACATCTTATGAAGAATGTACTTGGCAGTTTAAAAAGGGGAGTATCCACCCATCAACAGATTTGGAACTATTGTGAGCATCACGCATTTGTTTCGTATTGTGAACCTCAACAGGTACATGAAGCGCTCGATGATGAGGATTGGCTTATGGCCATGCATGAAGAACTTAACAACTTCGAGCGTAACCAAGTCTGGGATTTAGTGCCAAGACCAAAGGAGGAACATAATGTCATCCAGACCAAATGGATTTTCAAAAACAAGCAAGATTCCAATGGGATTGTGATTCGAAACAAGGCAAGATTGGTGGCTCAAGGCTACTCCCAAGTCGAGGGTATCGACTACGGTGAAACCTTTGCCCCTGTTGCTCGTGTAGAATCTATTCGCATGTTGCTTGCATTTGCTTCTCATCATAATTTCAAATTATAGCAAATGGATGTGAAAAGTGCCTTTCTTAATGGTCCTTTAAATGAGTTGGTCTATGTCAAACAACCCCTGGGATTCGAACATCCCAAGCTCCCCAATCATGTGTACAAACTTAATAAGGCACTCTATGGCCTTAAACAAGCCCCACGTGCGTGGTATGAGTATCTTACTGAGTTGTTACAAGATCGTGGGTTTGAAATTGGGAAGATAGATCCCACTCTTTTTACTAAGAGGGTTAAAGGGGATTTGTTCATATGCCAACTATATGTTGATGATATCATTTTTGGTTCTCCTAACATTTCCTTCAATGAAGAATTTGCTACACTAATGACCGAGAAATTTGAGATGTCCATGATGGGAGAGTTGAAGTTCTTCCTCGGATTCGAGATTAAACAAGGCCTAGAAGGGACCTTCATCAAACAAGCCAAGTACACTCAAGACATGCTCAAACGGTTCGAGCTTGAAGATGTCAAGCCGGTCAAGTTCCCCATGCCAACAAGATGGAAGCTTGACAGTGATCCCAATGGTAAAGCAGTGGATCAAAAGGTATATCGCTCCATGATTGGATCCCTCCTTTACCTTTGTGCATCTAGACCAGATATTATGTTGAGTGTAGTGATATGTGCACGGTTTCAATCCGCACCAAAAGAAAGTCATTATATGGCTGTTAAGCGAATCTTTCGATATTTGGCTCATACCCCAAACTTTGGTCTATGGTATCCCAAAGGAGCAAACTTCAACCTAGTGGGCTATTCTGACTCAGATTGGGCAGGAGATTGTGTGGAGAGGAAGTTAACTTCTGGAGGATGCCAATTCCTTGGTCGCTCACAGGTAAGTTGGTCTTCAAAGAAGCAGAATTGTGTCTCACTATCATCCACCGAAGCTGAGTATGTGGCAGCTTCAAGTTGTTGTGCACAATTGCTATGGATGAGGCAAACTTTAAAGGATTACAGTGTCACTTGTGACAAAGTGCCTCTTCTATGTGACAATCAAAGTGCTATCAAGATTTCCCTCAACCCAGTGCAACATAGCAAGACCAAGCATATTGATATTCGCCATCACTTCATTCATGAACATATAAAGCTTGGTGATATTGAGGTTCACTTCATCCACACTGAAGAGCAACTTGCAGATATTTTCACTAAGCCCCTAGATGAAGCAAGGTTCCGGGAGTTAAGGCATGAGCTAAATATCATTGATTCAAGTAATGTGGATTGAAGCTAGGCGCTTTGCACCTCACCATGCATTCGATCTTGTTCTAGATGTAGGCATGGACATAGGGGGAGTGTTGTTCTCTCAATGAACTTTTCTTCCCCCCATTATGCATAAATTGATCAAGTCTTTCACTTTAGCCATTACCAAATGGCACTTGTGCTTCAAAGACGAGCGTTTGTCATGAACCCAAGGATAATTCTTCGAGTGTCATACCTTTGTCTCAAACATAGGTGGCCTCGGCCACCGCCCCCACCTTTCTCTCATATGAAAGAAATGATACAAAATGACGAGTCAGTATATCTTGCTGGTGCTATCTTCTTATTACACCGACTTGTCGTTTGCCCACGTCTTTATCATGCAATACTATGTCTCGTTGTGTCATTGTTAGCGGTACTACCGCCAGGACCCCAACGGTACTACCGCCAGGGGTAGCGGTACTACCGCCAGGACCCCAGCGGTACTACCGCCAGGGGTAGCGGTACTACCGCCAGGACCCCAGTAGTACTACCGCTCGGGATAGCGGTACTACCGCCAGGACCCCAGCCTACCACGACCTGACTAGGACTTTTAGGGCTGTCTCAAGGGGGAGCGGTACTACCGTTGCAGGCAGCGGTACTACCGCCAGGACCCCAGCGGTACTACCGCTGGCCCGTACCCCTTGGACTATATAAAGGAGGGGGAGCCTGTTTTTCCTGTCCTCTTTCTTCTTCCTCGTGGCTCTCTCTTCCCCAACCCCGAACTCCCCCGATTTGGATCTCTTTCTGTGGAGCCCCTTCTCTCCGTTGAGTTGGAGGGTTTGCTCCACTCCTTCCTCCACCAAGTGCCATGGACTCCGGTAAAGCTCCTCCCTTTATTCTCTTGATTGGTATTTTCTTGTTCTAGGGGTAGGAGCAATGGTGATTTGGATCCATGACCATGGTTTTGTGCTTCATTCTTGGATGGAACGAAGGAGATATTCTAGGGGAGTGTAGGTCCTATGATTCATTGCGTTTATATTGACATGCTCAAGGTTCTTCATGCTTTAGATCAAGCACTTTGTCTCTTATTTTGGATTAGATCTAAAACTGGGATCCTCTTGACTAGGCATGTATTTATCTAGATAATTCTTGAGATCCTCATGTGTTTAGGGCTATGGTGGTTTTTGTAGTGATTATATGCAGTACCCATGGCCCTCGTAAATCCAATCTAGCCGGTCCTATGTGTCTTTTTCTATTCAGATCTGAAAGTCAACCCCCTAGCGATACTACCGCCACGGGTAGCGGTACTACCGCTAGGACCCCAGCGGTACTACCGCCAAGTGTAGCGGTACTACCACCAGGAGGATATTTTTCTTCTTTTCCATTTTCTTGGCAATGTGAGTTTACTTTTATGCCTCTTTTTGTTCATTGCCTTGACTCCTCCTGTCGCTTTTTTTTGGTGTGTGTCTTGTGTGTCACAGGTGGTGCTCGCCGCTCGAATCCCCCACGGGACACCCAGCCGAAGCAGTATCACACTCAAGATGCTCCAGAGGGCTCCGCCACTTCCGGTCCGCATCCCAAAAAGATGTCTTTCAAGAAGACAGCTCACAAGGACAAGGGGATCAACGTTCGCACTATGCCCCCTAAGGATTTTCTGCGGTTCCGCACCCGCAATCACTATCTAGAAGAGAAGGCTCAGATCAAGGATGTCGAGCATGTTTGGTCATGGGATCACTGCAGGATCTATCGCGACATCATCAAGCACTTCAAGAAGATGTTTGTTCCAGTTCAGTGGATTGACTTGGCTCACCTTCAGCGGCACCCGGATTACTTTGGTGAGGCTGTCTCTTTTATTGACAAGCTTGGCATTAAGGAGATCATCACCTTCAAGCGCGACTTTGATCCAGATGTTGTCGCCCAATTCTATGTCACTGTTCACTTCTCGCCTGATGAAGAGCGCACCATGACTTGGATGACTCGTACTCAGAAGATGACAGGTTCCTGGTCAGAATTCATGAAGTTTCTCAAGGTCGACTTTCAGGGAGCTGACAATCCTCTTCGGTCGCGTCCTCATGCTCCATCTTCATCTACTAGGGCCCCTGCCAAGGATAGGCTGCAACAACTTTATGTGAAGAAAGGTGTGCTCCCCAAGCATCTGGATATCATGCATCGGATCTTCCGCAACACTCTCTTTCCTCGCATTGGCAACTTTGACGAGGTGCATGGTTATCTAGCTGAGATGCTTCTACTTTGTGAGGAGGCTAGGACTAAGGAATCTGCCCCTCTCGATATTTTTGACGTGATGTTCAATGAGCTCTGGAACTGCATCATGAACCGCAAGGTTCCCATCTACGGCCCTACTTGTTTGCCTATATTCGCCAGAGGTGGCACGACGTCTATTTGATTGAGGAGTTCCACCTTCACGCTGATTACTTTGTGCACGATCCTATCAGGCTCCGCATCAAGGACAAATGGGCCAACCCATGCACTTTGTCTCAACACATGGACACTGACACAGAGACTGATGCTGAAAGAGGCCCCGCTTCTCAGTCCCACTCTTTTGCTATGCCATCTTGGGCAATGAAACTGAAGGATAAAATGAAGACTCTCTTCTGTATGCAGGCCAAGGGACAGTATCAGACTCATGTGGCCCAGAAGGAGAACCGTCAGAGGCACAAGCGTGTCCTGAGGATACTTTATGTTGATATCTCCAGCGGCTCAGAGGACGACATCACTCCAGAGTCTGCTTGGATGCGGGCTCAAGGTTATCAGTGGTCTGATGCAGAGGAGGAGGCATCTGAGGAGGACAATGAGGAGGAGAAGGACGATCCGGATGCCACGGACGAGTCTGGGGCTGATGAGGATGACGAGTGACCACCTGTGTCATTAGGTGTGCCCCTTTTTGGTGTCTTGTGCCAAAGGGGGAGAGAGTCTAGGAGCTGGATTTGAGATTTGAGCTTTGCTTATCATATCATGTTTGCTTTGAACTTGGTTTGCTTTTATTTGCTATCTTTTCTTTGTGTGATGTGAGACTTGAACTAGTGTGGGATTTATTTCTATCATATGCCGTGAGTCATATGCTCCTTATTTTTCTATACCACTATCTTTATGTTCACATGCTATTCACTGTGCAAATCCGGTATTGTCATCAATCCACCAAAAAGGGGGAGATTGTTAGGGCATATTTTATGCCTAAGTAATTTTGGTGATTGATGACAATACCGCAAAGGACTAATCGTGTGTGTTAAGATTTCACATAACACATGTCAACGGCACAAGACGACTCACCCCCTCTTTCCATGGAACACAAGCACGGTGTACTCTACGATTCTCCTTCTTTGAGTCATAGGAACACCGTACTATTAAGAGGGGACCCGTAGTGGGAAGGTTTGGGTGGAATCAATTTTGCACGCACACACTTTATCTCCTTTCCCCTTACCTGCAACTTTGGAGTGGCCCCCGCCTCTGTTTTTATCTCATCTAGGCAAAAGGTCTCTCAACGGTAGTACCGCTGTGCCTAGCGGTAGTACCGCTGTGCTAGCGGTAGTACCGCCCCTGGTCAGCGGTAGTACCGCTCCAGGAGCTTAGTACCGCCTTCCTAGCGGTTGTACTTTGTCGGACCTTTTTGCGAAGACTTTCTTGGCAGTGGTTGGCTCGGTAGTGCTTCTGCACTACCATGGGCCCAGCGGTAGTACCGCTGGAGTGCCAGCGGTAGTACCACTAGGCTTGGGCTGTGAGTGGGAAAACGGTTGGATTTCCCCCCACTATATAAGGGGTTCTTCTTGCAGTAGAACCCTACCTTTGACCCTCCCAAGCTCCATTGTTGCTCCCTAAGCTCAAAAGTGCCCGATCTCTCTCCCTAGCCAATCAAACTTGTTGATTCTTTAGGATTGGTTGAGAAGGCCTAGATCTACACTTCCACCAATAGAAAAGTTGATTCCCCCACCAATCCCTTGCGGATCTTGTTACTCTTGGGTGTTTGAGCATCCTAGACGGTTGAGGTCACCTCGGAGCCACATTCCATTGTGGTGAAACTTCGTGGTATTGTTGGGAGCCTCCAAGCTTTGTGTGGAGTTTGCCCCAACCTTGTTTGTAAAGGTTCGGTCGCCGCCTTCTAGGGCACCTATAGTGGAATCACGGTACCTCGCATCGTGTGAGGGCGTGAGGAGAATACGGTGGCCCTAGTGGCTTATTGGGGGAGCATTGTGCCTCCACACCGCTCCAACGGAGACGTACTTCCTGTCAAAGGGAAGGAACTTCGGTAACACATCCTAGTCTTCATTGGTTCCACTTGTGGTTATTTCTAACCTTTACTTCGTGTTTGCTTATGTTGTTGTCTATCTCTTACTTGTCTTAGTTGTTCTTGTTGTTAGCATCATATAGGTTCACCTCGTTGTTGCTACTTTAGTGAACCCGTATGTTGCTTACCCTAACTTGTTAAGATTAATTAAAAAGTGGCCGTTGCCTATTCACCCCCCCCCTCTAGTCAACCATATTGATCCTTTCAACCTTCCTCAAAACAGCCACCATACCTACCTATTATGGCATTTTCATAGCCATTCCGAGATATATTTGTTGGAATTATGCCCTAGAGGCAATAATGAATATAGTTATTATTATAATTTCTGTATCAAGATAATCGTTTATTATCCATGCTACAATTGTATTGAATGAAGACTTATATACATGTGTGGATACATAGACAAAACACTGTCCCTAGCAAGCCTCTAGTTGGCTAGCCAGTTAATCGAAGATAGTCAGGGTCTTCTGATTATGAATAAGGTGTTGTTGCTTGATAACTGGATCACGTCATTAGTAGAATCACGTGATGGACTAGACCCAAACTAATAGACGTAGCATGTTGATCGTGTCATTTTGTTGCTACTGTTTTCTGCGTGTCAAGTATTTGTTCCTATGACCATGAGATCATATAACTCACTGACACCGGAGGAATGCTTTGTGTGTATCAAATGTCGAAACGTAACTGGGTGACTATAAAGATGCTCTACAGGTATATCCGAAGGTGTTCGTTGAGTTAGTATGGATCGAGACTGGGATTTGTCACTCCGTGTGACAGAGAGGTATCTCGGGGCCCACTCGGTAATACAACATCACACACAAGCCTTGCAAGCAATGCGACTTAGTGTAAGTTGTGGGATCTTGTATTACGGAACGAGTAAAGAGACTTGCCGGTAAACGAGATTGAAATAGGTATGCGGATACTAACGATCGAATCTCGGGCAAGTAACATACCGAAGGACAAAGGGAATGACATACGGGATTATATGAATCCTTGGCACTGAGGTTCAAACAATAAGATCTTCGTAGAATATGTGGGATCCAATATGGGCATCCAGGTCCCGCTATTGGATATTGACCGAGGAGTCACTTGGGTCATGTCTGCATAGTTCTTGAACCCGCAGGGTCTGCACACTTAAGGTTCGACGTTGTTTTATGAGTATTTGAGTTATATGGTTGGTTACTGAATGTTGTTCGGAGTCCCGGATGAGATCACGGACGTCACGAGGGTTTCCGGAATGGTCTGGAAATGAAGATTGATATATAGAATGACCTCATTTGATTACCGGATGGTTTTCGGAGTTACCGGGAATGTACCGGGAATGACGAATGGGTTCCGGGTGTTCACCGGGGGGGGGGGGGCAACTCAGCCCGGGGAAGCCCATAGGCCTTGGGGGTGGTGCACCAGCCCTTGGTGGGCTGGTGGGACAGCCCAAGAAGGCCCTATCCGCCAAAGGATAAGAAATCAAAGAGAAAGAAAAAAAGGGGAGGTGGGAAAGGAGAGAAGGACTCCACCTTCCAAACCTAGTTGGATTCGGTTTGGAAGGGGAGGACTTCACCCCCTTTGCTCGGCCGACCCCCTTGGGGCTCCTTGAGCCTCAAGGCAAGGCCCCTCCCCTCCCACCTATATATACAGAGGTATTAGGGCTGATTTGAGACAACTTTGCCACGGCAGCCCGACCACATACCTCCACGGTTTTTCCTCTAGATCGCGTTTCTGCGGAGCTCGGGCGGAGTTCTGCCGAGATCAGATCACCACCAACCTCCGGAGCGCTGTCACGCTACCGGAGAACTCATCTACCTCTCCGTCTCTCTTGCTGGATCAAGAAGGCCGAGATCATTGTCGAGCTGTACGTGTGCTGAACGCGGAGGTGCCGTCCGTTCGGCACTAGATCGTGGGACGGATCGCGGGACGGCTCGCGGGGCGCATCGAGGGACGTGAGGACGTTCCACTACATCAACCGCGTTCATTAACGCTTCTGCTGTGCGATCTACAAGGGTATGTAGATCGGAAATCCCCTCTCGTAGATGGACATCACCATGATAGGTCTTCGTGGGCGTAGGAAATTTTTTGTTTCCCATGCGACGTTCCCCAACAGTGGCATCATGAGCTAGGTTCATGCGTAGATGTCTTCTCGAGTAGAACACAAAAGTTTTTGTGGGTGGTGATGTGCGTTTTGCTGCCCTCCTTAGTCTTTTCTTGATTCCGCGGTATTGTTGGATTGAAGCGGCTTGGACCGACATTACTCGTACGCTTACGAGAGACTGGTTTCATCGCTATGAGTAACCCCGTTGCTCAAAGATGACTGGCAAGTGTCGGTTTCTCCAACTTTAGTTCAATCGGATAAGACCGAGGAGGTCCTTGTATAAGGTTAAATAGCAATTCATATATCTCCGTTGTGGTGTTTGCGTAAGTAAGATGCAATCCTACTAGATACCCATGGTCACCACGTAAAACATGCAACAACAAAATTAGAGGACGTCTAACTTGTTTTTGCAGGGTATGCTTGTGATGTGATATGGCCAACGATGTGATGTGATATATTGGATGTATGAGATGATCATGTTGTAATAGATAATATCGACTTGCACGTCGATGGTACGGCAACCGGCAGGAGCCATACGGTTGTCTTTAAACTAACGTTTGTGCTTGCAGATGCGTTTACTATTTTGCTAGGATGTAGCTTTAGTAGTAATAGCATGAGTAGCACGACAACCCCGATGACATCACGTTGATGGAGATCATGGTGTGGCGCCGGTGACAGGAAGATCGTGCCGGTGCTTTGGTGATGGAGATCAAGGAGCACGTGATGATGGCCATATCATGTCACTTATGAATTGCATGTGATGTTAATCCTTTTATGCACCTTATTTTGCTTAGAACGACGGTAGCATTATGAGGTGATCTCTCACTAAAATTTCAAGACGAAATTGTGTTCTCCCCGACTATGCACCGTTGCTACAGTTCGTCGTTTCGAGACACCACGTGATGATCGGGTGTGATAGACTCAACGTTCACATACAACGGGTGCAAAACAGTTGCACACGCGGAACACTCGGGTTAAGCTTGACGAGCCTAGCATCTGCAGACATGGCCTCGGAACACATGAGACCGAAAGGTCGATCATGAATCATATAGATGATATGATTAGCATAGGGATGCTTACCACTAAAACTATGCTCAACTCACGTGATGATCGGACTTGAGCTAGTGTAAGTGGGTCATGAACCACTCAAATGACTAGAGAGATGTACTTTTTCAGTGGGAGTTTAGCAAGTAATTTGATTAAGTTAAACTCTAATTATGTTGAACATAGTCTAAGTCCACTTTGAATATATTTGTGATGTAGATCATGGCTCACGCGACAGTCACCCTGAATTTTAATACGTTCCTAGAGAAACTAAGTTGAAAGATGATGGAAGCAACTTTGTAGACTGGGCTCGTAATCTTAAGTTAATCCTACAAGCTGGGAAGAAGGATTATGTCCTTAATGCTGCGCTAGGAGATGAGCCACCCGCTACGGCTGACCGGGATGTTAAGAACGCTTGGTTAACACATAAGGAGGACTACTCAGTAGTTCAAGGTGCAGTCTTGTATGGCTTAGAACCGGGACTTCAATGTCGCTTTGAGCGTCATGGAGCATATGAGATGTTCCAGGAGTTGAAGTTCATCTTTCAGAAGAACGCCCGGATCGAGAGGTATGAGACCTGCGATAAATTCTATGCTTGCAAGATGGAGGAGAATTCGTTTGTCAGTGAACATGTGCTCAAAATGTCTGGGGTACTCAAACCGTCTAGCTGAACTGGGGATTGAACTCCCGCAAGAGGCTATCACTGACAGAATCCTTCAATAACTGCCGCCAAGCTATAAGGGCTTTGTGTTGAACTACAACATGCAAGGGATGAACTAGTCACCCGGCGAGTTGTTTGCGATGCTGAAAGTCGCAGAGTCTGAACTCCGTAAAGAGCATCAAGTGTTGATGGTGAATAAGACCACTAGTTTCAAGAGAAACGGCAAAGGCAAGAAGGGTAATTCAAAGAAGAGCGGCAAACCTGTTGCCAATCCGACAAAGAAACCCAAAGCTGGACCTAAGCCTGAAACAGAGTGCTACTATTGCAAGGGTATGGGTCACTAGAAGCGCAACTGCCCCAAGTATCTGGCTGATAAGAAGGCGGCCAAAGAAAAATCAGGTATATATGATATACATGTTATTGATGTGTACTTAACCGGCTCTCGTAGTAGTGCCTGGGTATTCGATACCGGTTCTGTTGCTCATATTTGCAACTCGAAACAGGAACTGCGGAATAGGCGAAGGCTGGCAAAAGATGAAGTGACGATGCGCGTTGGAAATGGTTCCAAGGTTGATGCAATCGCCGTCGGCACAGTTTCACTTTAGTTACCATCACGATTAGTTATGAACTTGAATAATTGTTATTTAGTGCCTGCGTTGAGCATGAACATTATATCTGGATCTTGTTTATTGCGAGACGGTTACTCTTTTAAGTCAGAGAATAATGGTTGTTCTATTTCTATGAGTAACATCTTTTATGGTCATGCACCCAATGTGAGAGGATTGTTCATATTGAATCTTGATAGTGATACACATATACATAACATTGAGACCAAAAGAGTTAGAGTTAACAATGATAGCGCCATATTTTTGTGGCACTGCCGCTTAGGTCATATTGGTGTAAAGTGCATGAAGAAACTCCATGCTGATGGACTTTTGGAGTCACTTGACTTTGATTCACTTGACACGTGCGAACCATGCCTCATGGGCAAGATGACTAAAACTCCGTTCTCCGGAACAATGGAGCGTGCCAGTGACTTGTTGGAAATCATACATACCGATGTGTGCGGTCCGATGAGCGTAGAGGCACGCGGCGGATATCGTTATTTTCTCACCTTCACTTACGATTTGAGTAGATATGGTTATGTCTACTTAATGAAGCACAAGTCTGAAACATTTGAAAAGTTCAAGCAATTTCAGAGTGAAGTCGAAATCATCATAACAAGAAGATCAAGTTCCTACGGTCTGATCGTGGGGGTGAATATGTGAGTTTCGAGTTTGGTGCTCACTTAAGACAATGTGGAATTGTTTCACGGTTGACACCTCCTGGAACACCACAGCGTAATGGTGTGTCCGAACGTCGTAATCGTACTTTATTGGAGATGGTGCGATCTATGATGTCTCTTACCGATTTGCCGTTATCGTTTTGGGGTTATGCATTAGACACAGCTGCATTCACTTTAAATAGGGCACCATCAAAATCCGTTGAGACGACACCATATGAACTGTGGTATGGCAAAAGGCCAAAGTTGTCGTTTCTTAAAGTTTGGGGATGTGATGCTTATGTCAAAAAGCTTCAGCCTGAAAAGCTGGAACCCAAAGCGGAAAAGTGCATCTTCATAGGTTACCCAAAAGAGACAGTTGGGTACACCTTCTATCTCAAATCCGAGGGCAACATGTTTGTTGCTAAAAATGGAGCTTTTCTCGAGAAGGAGTTTCTCTCGAGAGAATTGAGTGGGAGGAAGATAGAACTTGATGAGGTTGTCGAACCTCTCATCCCTCTGGATGGTGGCGCAGGGCAAGGGGAAACCCCTGTCATTGCGACACCGGTTGAGGAGGAAGTTAATGATGATGATCATGAAACTCCGGTTCAAGTTCCTATCGAACCACGCAGGTCGATGAGACCACGTGCTGCTCCAGAGTGGTACGGTAATCCCGTTTTGTCAATCATGTTGTTAGACAACAATGAACCTGCAAATAATGAAGAAGCAATGGTGGGCCCAGATTCCAACAAATGGCTAGAGGCCATGAAGTCCGAGATAGGATCCATCTATGAAAACAAAGTGTGGACTTTGGAAGTACTACCTGAGGGCCGCAAGGCTATTCAGAACAAATGGATCTTTAAGAAGAAGACGGACGCTGACGGCAATGCGACCGTTTATAAAGCTCGACTTGTGGCAAAGGGTTTTTCACAAGTTCAAGGAGTTGACTACGATGAGACATTCTCACCCGTAGCGATGCTTAAGTCCGTCAGAATCATGTTAGCAATAGCCGCATTTTTCGATTATGAAATCTGGCAGATGGATGTCAAAACGGCGTTCCTTAACGGTTTCCTTAAGGAAGAGTTGTATATGATGCAACCCGAAGGTTTTGTTGATCCTAAGAATGCTAACAAGGTATGCAAGCTCCAACGATCCATTTATGGACTGGTGCAAGCATCTCGGAGTTGGAACAAACGTTTTGATGAGGTGATCAAAGCATTTGGATTTATACAAGTGGTTGGAGAATCTTGTATTTACAAGAAAGTGAGTGGGAGCTCTGTGTCGTTTCTAATATTATATGTGGATGACATATTGCTGATTGGAAACAACGTAGAGTTTTTGGAGAGCATAAAGGATTACATGAATAAAAGTTTCTCTGTGAAGGACCTAGGAGAAGCTGCTTACATTCTAGGCATTAAGATCTACAGGGATAGATCGAAACACCTGATAGGACTTTCACAAAGCACATACCTTGATAAAGTTTTCAAGAGGTTCAAAATGGAACAGTCCAAGAAAGGGTTCTTGCCGGTTTTACAAGGTACGAGATTGAGTAAGACTCAGTGCCCAGCAACTGATAAAGATAGAGAGCATATGAGCACCGTCCCCTATGCTTCAGCCATAGGATCTATCATGTATGCAATGCTGTGCACTAGACCGGACGTTAGCCTGGCCATAAGTATGGCAGGCAGGTTCCAGAGTAATCGAGGAGTGGATCACTGGACGGCGGTCAAGAATATCCTGAAGTACCTGAAAAGGACTAAGGAAATGTTTCTCATGTATGGAGGTGACGAAGAACTCGCCATAAAGGGTTACGTCGATGCAAGCTTTGACACAGATCCGGACGACTCTAAGTCATAGACCGGATACGTATTTATTCTTAATGGGGGTGCGGTAAGCTGGTGCAGTTCCAAGCAAAGTGTCGTAGCAGATTCTACATGTGAAGCGGAGTACATGGCTGCCTCGGAGGCGGCTAAGGAGGGTGTCTGGATGAAGTAGTTCATGACGGATCTTGGAGTGGTGCCAAGCACACTGAACCCAATAACCTTGTTTTGTGACAACATGAGTGCCATTGCCTTAGCAAAGGAACCACGGTTTCACAAGAAGACCAGACACATCAAACGACGCTTCAGCCTCATCCGCGACTACGTCGAAGGGGAGGACGTAAATATATGCAAAGTGCACACGGATCTGAATGTAGGAGACCCACTGACAAAACCTCTTCCACGGGCAAAGCATGATCAACACCAGAACTGTATGGGTGTTAGATTTATTACAATGTAATTCGCAGGATGATGTGAGGGCTAGATTATTGACTCTAGTGCAAGTGGGAGACTGTTGGAATTATGCCCTAGAGGCAATAATAAATATAGTTATTATTATAATTCCTGTATCAAGATAATCGTTTATTATCCATGCTATAATTGTATTGAATGAAGACTTATATACATGTGTGGATACATAGACAAAACACTGTCCCTAGCAAGCCTCTGGTTGGCTAGCCAGTTGATCAAAGATAGTCAGGGTCTTCTGATTATGAACAAGGTGTTGTTGCTTGATAACTGGATCACGTCATTAGGAGAATCACGTGATGGACTAGACCCAAACTAATAGAAGTAGCATGTTGATCGTGTCATTTTGTTGCTACTGTTTTCTGCGTGTCAAGTATTTGTTCCTATGACCATGAGATCGTATAACTCACTGACACCGGAGGAATGCTTTGTGTGTATCAAACGTCGCAACGTAACTGGGTGACTATAAAGATGCTCTACAGGTATATCCGAAGGTGTTCGTTGAGTTAGTAAGGATCGAGACTGGGATTTGTCACTCCGTGTGACGGAGAGGTATCTCGGGGCCCGCTCGATAATACAACATCACACACAAGCCTTGCAAGCAATGTGACGTAGTGTAAGTTGCGGGATCTTGTATTACGGAACGAGTAAAGAGACTTGCCGGTAAACGAGATTGAAATAGGTATGCGGATACTGACGATCGAATCTCGGGCAAGTAACATACCGAAGGACAAAGGGAATGACATACGGGATTATATGAATCCTAGGCACTGAGGTTCAAACGATAAGATCTTCGTAGAATATGTGGGATTCAATATGGGCATCCAGGTCCCGCTATTGGATATTGACCGAGGAGTCACTCGGGTCATGTCTGCATAGTTCTCGAACCCGCAGGGTCTGCACAGTTAAGGTTCGACGTTGTTTTATGCGTATTTGAGTTATATGGTTGGTTACCGAATGTTGTTCGGAGTCCTGGACGAGATCACGGACATCACGAGGGTTTCCAGAATGGTCCGGAAACGAAGATTGATATATAGGATGACCTCATTTGATTACCGGAAGGTTTTCGGAGTTACCGGGAATGTACCGGGAATGACGAATGGGTTCTGGGTGTTCACGGGGGGGGGGGGGGCAACTCACCCCGGGGAAGCCCATAGGCCTTGGGGGTGGCGCACCAGCCCTTGGTGGGCTGGTGGGACAGCCCAAGAAGGCCCTATGCGCCAAAGGATAAGAAATCAAAGAGAAAGAAAAAAAAGGGGAGGTGGGAAAGGAGAGAAGGACTCCACCTTCCAAACCTAGTTGGATTCGGTTTGGAAGGGGAGGACTTCCCCCCCCTTGGCTCGGCCGACGCCCTTGGGGCTCCTTGAGCTTCAAGGCAAGGCCCCTCCCGTCCCACCTATATATACAGAGGTATTAGGGCTGATTTCAGACAACTTTGCCATGGCAGCCCGACCACATACCTCCACGGTTTTTCCTCTAGATCGCGTTTCTGCGGAGCTCGGGCAGAGCCCTGCCGAGATCAGATCACCACCAACCTTCAGAGCGCCGTCACGCTGCCGGAGAACTCATCTACCTCTCCGTCTCTCTTGTTGGATCAAGAAGGCCGAAATCATCGTCGAGCTGTACGTGTGCTGAACGCGGAGGTGCCGTCCGTTCGGCACTAGATCATGGGACGGATCGCGGGACGGTTCGCGGGGCGGATCGAGGGATGTGAGGACGTTCCACTACATCAACCGCGTTCACTAACGCTTCTGCTGTGCGATCTACAAGGGTACGTAGATCGGAAATCCCCTCTCGGAGATGGACATCACCATGATAGGTCTTCGTGCGCGTAGGAAATTTTTTGTTTCCCATGCGACGTTCCCCAACAGTATTTCCATGCAACTTCCACCATTCCATCTCATGACATGTGCTGTCACTTTCATATTGCCATTGCATGATCATAAGATACCTAGCGAGATGTTTGAACTTTATACGCTCACCTAGATCGTTGCACATCCCGGTACACTGCCGGAGGCATTTCATATAGAGTCATCATTGTTCTAAGTATTGAGTTGTAAGTAAATAAAAGTGTGATGATCATCATTATTAGAGTATTGTCCCATGTGAGGAAATAAAAAAAAAGAGGCCAAAGATGCCCACCAAAAAAATGACAAAAAAGAGGCCAAAGAGCCCAAACAAAAAAATGATGTGAGAAAAAGAGAGAAGGGACAATGCTACTATCTTTTTCCACACTTGTGCTTCAAAATAACACCATGTTCTTCATGATAGAGAGTCTCTCCTTTCATCACTTTCATATACTAGTGGTAATTTTCATTATATAACTTGGCTCGTATATTCCAATGATGTGCTTCCTCAAAATTGCCCTAGGTCCTCGTGAGCAAGCAAGTTGGGTGCACACCCACTAGTTTCCTTTTTGAGCTTTCACACACTTATAGCTCTAGTGAATCTGTTGCATGGCAATCCCTACTCATTCAACTTGATAGCTATTGATGGGCATCTCCATAGCCCGTTGATACACCGAGTCGATGTGACCATCTCCTCCTTTTTGCCTCACAACCTCCACCACACTCTATTCCACCTATAGTGCTATATCCATGGCTCACGCTCATGTATTGCGTGAGAGTCGAAAAAGTTTGAGAAAGTAAGAGTGCGAAAACAATTACTTGGCCAATACCGGGGTTGTGCATGATTTAAATTCGTTGTGTGGGGATGATGGAGCATAGCCAGACTATATGATTTTGTAGGGATAACTTTCTTTGGCCTTGTTATTTCAAAAGTTCATGATTACTTTGCTAGTATGCTTGAAGTATTATTGTTTTCATGTCAATAGTAAACTATTGTTTTGAATCTTACGGATCTAAACATTCATGCCACAAGAAAGAAGTTACAAAGGGAAAATATGTTAGGTAGCATTCCACATCAAAAATTCGGTCTTTATCACTTCCCTACTCGAGGACGAGTAGGAGTTAAGCTTGGGGATTCTTGATACGTCTCCAACTATCTATAATTTTTTATGGTTCCATGCTATTATCTTGTCAACTTTGGATGTTTTATATGCATGAATATGCTATTATATATATATTTTTGGACTAACCTATTAACTTAGTGCCAAGTGCCATTTTCTGTTTTTCCATGTTTTTGACCTTTTTCAGAGAAGAATATTAAACGGAGTCCAAACGGAATAAAATCTGCGGGATGATTTTTTTCCATAACAGAAGATACGCAGGGGACTTGGAAACCAAGGCAGGAGACCTCGGGGGAGGTCACAAGCCCCCTAGTCGCGGCCTAGGGGGGCGCTGATACGTCTCCAATGTATCTATAATTTTTGATGGTTTCATGCTATTATCCTGTCAAACTTGGGATGTTTTGAATGCCTTTTATTTATTTTCTGGGACTAACTTATTAACACAGTGCCAAGTGCCAGTTCCTGGTTTTTCCATGTTTTTGACCCCTTTCAGAGGAGATTTTGAAACGGAGTCCAAACGGAAGAAAATCCCCGAAAAGATTATTTCTGGAACGGAAGAAGATCGGAGAGCTTGGGGGCCAAGCCAGAAGAGCCCTAGGGGCCCCACAAGCCCCACCCCGCGGCCAGGGGGGCGCCATGCAGGCTTGTGGGCCCCCTGGAGGTCCCCTGACCTAGATCTTGCGCCTATAATTTCCCAAATATTCCCAAAAAATCAGGGGAGCATCGTAATCACTTTTCCGCCGCCGCAAGCTTCTGTCTCCGCAAGATCCCATCTGGGGCACGTCCTCGTTCCCTGCCGGAGGGGGGATTTGGACACGGAAGGCTTCTCCATCAACACCATGACCTCTCCGATGATGCGTGAGTAGTTCACCATAGACCTACGGGTCCATAGCTAGTAACTAGATGGCTTCTTCTCTTTCTTGGATCTTCAATACAAAGTTCTCCATGATCTTCATGGAGATCTATCCGATGTAATCTTCTTTTGCGGTGTGTTTGTCGAGATCCGATGAATTGTGGATTTATGATCAGATTATCTATGAATCTTATTTGAGTTTCTTCTGATCTCTCTTATGCATAATTTCATATCCTTGTAATTCTCTTCGAGTTGTGGGTTTTGTTTGGCCAACTAGATCTATGATTCTTGCAATGGAGAAGTGCTTGGTTTTGGGTTCATACCGTGCGGTGACCTCACACAGTGACAAAAGGGGTAGCGAGGCATGTATCGTGTTGTTGCCATCAAGGGTAAAAAGATGGGGTTTTCATCATTGGTTTGATATTATCCCTCTACATCATGTCATTTTGCTTAAAGCGTTACTCTGTTCGTCATGAACTCAATACACTAGATGCATGCTGGATAGCGGTCGGTGTGTGGAGTAATAGTAGTAGATGCAGAAATGTCTCGGATGTGATGCCTATATGCTAGATCATTGCCTTAGATATCATCATGACTTTGCGCGGTTCTATCAATTGCTCGACAGTAATTTGTTCACCCACCGTGATATTTGCTATTATGAGAGAAGCCTCTAGTGAACACTATGGCCCCGAGGGTCTACTCCACACCATATTTTCAGCCTTACACTTTTCACTTTGTTGCACTTTCCGCCTTCAGATCTCACTTTTGCAAACAATCTTGAAGGGATTGACAACCCCTTTGAAGCGTTGGGTGCAAGCTTGTTTGTGTTTGCGCAGGTACTTTGGACTTGACAAGGCCCTACTTTTGGTTCGATACCTTGGTTCTCAAACTGAGGGAAATACTTACTGCTCCTGTGCTGCATCACCCTTTCCTCTTCATGGGAAAAACCGACGCAAACCAGAGAAGTAACAAGAAGAATTCCTATGCGCCACGAATGGACTTTTGTTTCCGCAGTAGAAGAATTTCTGGCGCCGTTGCAGGGGAGGAAGATCAAGTCAAGAACTCATCCAAGTAAGTGTCGCAAACTCATCTCTTGCATTTACTTTGTTTGCCAGTTGCCTCTCGTTTTCCTCTCCCCCACTTCACCAATTTGCCTTTTTCGTTCGCCTTTTCGTTCGCCGTTTTGTTCGCCTTTTCGTTCGCCCTTTTTTTCTCGCCCGCTTTTTGTTTGCTCGTGTGTTTGCGTGCTTGCTGAAGTCACCATGAACGAAAACACCAAACTTTGTGACTTCTCGAATACTAATAATAATGATTTTATTAGTACTCCGATTTCTCCCGCCACTAGTGCGGAGTCATACGAAATCAATGCCGCTTTGCTGAATCTTGTGATGAAAGAGCAATTCTCTGGCCTTCCTAGTGAAGATGCCGCATCCCATCTCAATACCTTCATTGAGCTTTGCGATATGCAAAAGAAAAAAGATGTGGATAATGACGTGATTAAATAGAAGCCTTTTCCTTTATCGTTGCGGGATCGCGCAAAAACTTGGTTTTCTTCTTTGCCCAAAAATAGTATCGATTCTTGGGATAAGTGCAAAGATGCTTATATATCCAAGTATTTTCCGCCGGCTAAGATCATCTCTCTCCGTAATGATATCATGAATTTCAAGAAACTTTATCATGAGCATGTTGCACAAGCTTGGGAGAGAATGAAATTAATGATTACAAATTGTCCCGCTCATGGCTTGAGCCTTTGGATGATTATTCAAATCTTTTACGCTGGCTTGAATTTCGCTTCTAGAAATATCTTGGACTCTGCCTGAGGTCGAATGTTCATGGAAATCACGTTAGGAGAAGCCACAAAGCTCTTAGACAACATCATGACGAACTACTCTTAGTGGCACAATGAAAGGTCACCTACTAGTAAGAAAGTACACGCTATAGAAGAAATTAACTCGTTGAGTGCTAAGATGGATGAGTTAATGAATTTGGTTGCTAGTAGAAGTGCTCCTTTGGATCCTAATGATTTGCCTTTGTCTTCTTTGATTGAGAGTAGCAATGCTAGCTTGGACGTAAATTTTGTTGGTAGGAATAACTTTGGCAACAACAACGCTTTTAGGGGAAACTATGTTCCTAGGCCTTTTCCTAGTAACTCCTCTAATAACTTTGGCAACTCCTACAACAATACCCATGGAAATTACAATAGATTACCCTCTGATCTAGAGAGTAATATAAAAGAGTTCATCAACTCTCAAAAGATTTTCAATGCGTCCATAGAGGAAAAACTACTCAAAATTGACGATTTGGCTAAGAGCATTGATAGGATTTCTTGTGATGTTGGTGCTTTGAAAGTTAGATGTGCTCCTCCAAAATAAACATGGATGAAACTTTGAAAGCTATGCGTGTTTCCATGATTGAGAGCCAAGAAAGAACCGCCCAAATTCGTGCTAGACATGAATGGCTTAAAAGGCGTGTTCTCGTGATGAGAATCACGAAGATCTTAAAGTGCTTGGTGTGACTTCCATTGAATCTTTGTTTTCTTGTGTCAAACCTAATAATTATGGGGCTGGATATGAATCCACTTTGGTTGAAAAGTGCCCATATGATTCGGAGTCCATCTATCTTGATGCTAAAAGCGTTAAAAGTGGAGTAGAAGACGTTAAAACTTTGAGTAGTAATGAAATTACTACCATGGATTTCAAGGAATTCAATTATGATAGTTGCTCCTTGATTGAATGCATTTCTTTGATGCAATCCATGTTAAACTCTCCACACGCTTATAGCCAAAACAAAGCCTTTACCGATCATATCGTCGAAGCTACGATAAAAGATCTTGAAGAGAAACTTGAATTGGAAGTCTCTATCCCTAGAAAGATTCATGATGAGTGGGAACCGACCATCAAAATCAAAATCAAAAACTATGAGTGCAATGCTTTGTGTGATTTGGGTGCTAGTGTTTCTGCGATTCCAAAGTCTTTATGTGATATTCTGGGTTTTAATGAGATTGAAGAGTGTTCTCTTAATTTGCATCTTCTGATTCTACTATCAAGAAACCCATGGTAAGGATCAATGATGTCCTTATTATTGCAAATAGGAACTATGTACCCGTGGATTTCATTGTGCTTGACATTGATTGCAATCCTACATGCCCTATTATTCTTGGTAGACCTTTCCTAAGGACTATCGGTGCTATCATCGATATGAAGGAAGGGAATATTAGATTTCAATTTCCTTAAAGGAAAGGCATGGAACACTTTCATAGAAAGAAAATAAGATTGCCTTATGAATGCATGACGAGGGCTACTTATGGTTTGAGCACCAAAGACGACGATACGTGATTCTATCGCTACTATGCCTAGCTAAGGGCGTTAAACAATAGCGCTTGTTTGGAGGCAACCCAATGAATTTATCTTTTTCTTTCTGTTTTGTTGCGTCCACACTTTCACAATTCTGTTGTGATTGTGTTTTTGTGTTTCTTTTTGTGTTTGAGCCAAGAAAAACCTTTATGAGTGGTCTTGGTAATGGTTGTTTGATCTTGCTGGAAAAAGACAGAAACTTTTCGCTCACGAGATGATTTTTCATTTTTATTAAGAAAGAGATTTTGAGTTCATTCTTTTCGCTTCTGATTTATATGTTTTTTCCCTAGACCTTCGTAATTTGTCAGATTTTTTGAGGTACCAGAAGCTATACGAAGTATACAGATTGCTACATACTGGTCTGTTTTTGACAGATTCTGTTTTTATCGAGTTGGTTGCTTGTTTTGATGAAACTATGGTTAGTATCGGGGGGTACTAGCCATGGAAAAGTTAGAATACAGTAGCTCATCATCAATATAGATGGAATTCAAGTTTTCTACAGTACCAAAAGAAGTGGTAGTTTTTTTTTCTTGTACTAATGCTATCACAAGTTTTTGTTTAAGTTTTGTGTTGTGAAGTTTTCAAGTTCTGGGTGACGTTCTCATGGACAAAGAGATAAGGAGTGGAAAGAGCTCAAGCTTGGGGATGCCCAAGGCCCCCCAAGCCAAATTCAAGGACACCAAAAAGCCTAAGCTTGGGGATGCCCCGTGAAGGCATCCCCTCTTTCGTCTTCAATCCATCGGTTACATTACTTGGAGCTATATTTTTATTCACCACATGATATGTGTTTTCCTTGGAGCGTCTCGTATCATAGGAGTCTTTTCTTTTTGTTGTGTCACAATCATCCTTGCTGCACACCTTTTTCAGAGAGAGAGACATGCACTCATCGTGATTTTGCTAGAATGCTCATTGTGCTTCACTTATATCTTTTGAGCTAGATACTTTTGCTCTAGTGTTTCACTTATATCTTTTGAGCTAGATACTTTTGCTCTTGTGCTTCACTTATATCTTTAGAGCACGACGGTGTGTGATTTGGTAGTTGGCTTATGCTATGAAAGAAGTCCCATGTGCTAGGTACCCAAAGAGGATGCAAAAACCTCCATCTTCATGTGCATTGAGTAGAAAGAGAAGTTTCGATTCCTCTCAATTAGTTTTGAGACACGGATTCGGTAATATTGAGAGTTATGTTAGTAGGGTGTTGTGAATCTAGAAATACTTGTGTTGAAGTTAGTGATTCCCGTAGCATGCACGTATGGTGAACCGTTATGTTAGGAATTCGGAGCATAATTGATCTATTGATTGTCATCCTTTGTGTTGAGGTCAGGATCGCGCGATGGTTTACACCTACCAACCCTTCCCCTCGGAGTATGCGTTTAGCACTTTGTTTCGATTACTAATAAAAAATGTTTCAACAAGTATGTGAGTTCTTTATGACTAATGTTGAGTCCATGGTATAGATGCACTTTCACCTTCCACCATTGCTAGCCTCTCTAGCACTGCGCAATTCTCGCGGGTGCACAAATCCACCGAATCCCTTCCTCAAAACAGCCACCATACCTACCTACTATGGCATTTTCATAGCCATTCCGAGATATATTGCCATGCAACTACCACCATTCCGTCTCATGACTTGTGCCGTCACTTTCATATTGCCATTGCATGATCATACTAGATCGTTGCACATCCCGGTACACTGCCGGAGGCATTTCCTATGGAGTCATCATCATTGTGATTTTTGAGCTTTGAGTAACTAAAAGTGTGATGATCATCATTATTAGAGCATTGTCCCATGTGAGGAAAAAAAGAGGCCAAAGAGCCGAAAAACAAAAAAAAAGAGAAAAGAAAAAGAGGCCTAAGAGCCCAAATAAAAAAAGGAAATGAGAGAAAAAGAGAGAAGGGACAATGCTACTATATTTTTCCACACTTGTGCTTCATAATAGCACCATGTTCTTCATGATTGAGAGCTTCTTGCTTTGTCACTACCATATGCTAGTGGGAATCTTCGTTTTATAACTTGGCTTGTATATTACAATGATGGGCTTCCTCAAAATTGCCCTAGGTCTTCGTGAGCAAGCAAGTTGGATGCACACCAACTAGTTTTCCCTTGAGCTTTCACATACTTATAGCTCTAGTGCATCTCTTGTATGGCAATCCCTACTCATTCACGTTGATATCTATTAATGGGCATCTCCATAGCCTATTGATACGCCGAGTCAATGTGACCATCTCCTCCTTTTTGTCTCACAACCACCACCACACTCTATTCCACCTATAGTGCTATATCCATGGCTCGCGCTCATGTATTGCGTGATAGTTATAAAAAGTTTGAGAAAGTAAGAGTGCGAAAACAATTACTTGGCCAATTCTGGGGTTGTGCATGATTTACATTAGTTGTGTGAGGATGATGGAGCATAGCCAGACTATATGATTTTGTAGGGATAACTTTCTTTGGCCTTGTTATTTTGAAAGTTCATGATTACTTTGCTAGTTTGCTTGAAGTATTACTGTTTTCATGCCAATAGCAAACTATTGTTTCGAACCGTACGGATCTGAATATTCATGCCATGTGAAAGAAGTTGCAAAGGACAACTATGCTAGGTAGAATTACACATCAAAAATTCGTTCTTTATCATTTCCCTACTCGAGGACGAGCAGGAGTTAAGCTTGGGGATGCTTGATACGTCTCCAACGTATCTATAATTTTTGATGGTTTCATGCTATTATCTTGTCAAACTTGGGATGTTTTGCATGCCTTTTATTTATTTTCTGGGACTAACTTATTAACTCAGTGCCAAGTGCGAGTTCCTGTTTTCCATGTTTTTGACCCCTTTCACAGAAGATTTTGAAACGGAGTCCAAATGGAAGAAGATCCCCGAAAAGATTTTTTCTGGAACGGAAGAAGATCGGAGAGCTTGGGGGCCAAGCCAGAAGAGCCCCAGGGGCCCCACAAGCCCCCACCCCGCGGCCAGGGGGGCCGCGCCATGCAGGCTTGTGGGCCCCCTGGAGGTCCCCTGACCTAGATCTTGCGCCTATAAATTCCCAAATATTCCCAAAAAAATCAGGGGAGCATCGTAATCACTTTTGTGCCGCCGCAAGCTTCCGCCGGAGGGGGGATTTGGACACGTAAGGCTTCTCCATCAACACCATGACCTCTCCGATGATACGTGAGTAGTTCACCATAGACCTACGGGTCCATAGCTAGTAACTAGATGGCTTCTTCTCTCTCTTGGATCTTCAACACAAAGTTCTCCATGATCTTCATGGAGATCTATCCGATGTAATCTTCTTTTGCGGTGTGTTTGTCGAGATTCGATGAATTGTGCATTTATGATCAGATTATCTATGAATTTTATTTGAGTTTCTTCTGATATCTCTTATGCATGATTTCATATCCTTGTAATTCTCTTCGAGTTGTGGGTTTTGTTTGGCCAACTAGATCTATGATTCTTGCAATGGGAGAAGTGCTTGGTTTTGGGTTCATACCGTGCGGTGACCTCACCGAGTGACAGAAGGTGTAGCGAGGCACATATCGTGTTGTTTCCATCAAGGGTAAAAAGATGGGGTTTTCATCATTGGTTTGAGATTATCCCTCTACATCATGTCATCTTGCTTAAAGTGTTACTCTGTTCGTCATGAACTCAATACACTAGATGCATGCTGGATAGCGGTCGATGTGTGGAGTAATAATAGTAGGTGCAGAAAGTATTGGTCTACTTGTCTCGGACGTGATGCCTATATGCTAGATCATTGCCTTAGATATCGTCATGACTTTGCGCGGTTCTATCAATTGCTCGACAGTAATTTGTTCACCCACCGTGATATTTGCTATTATGAGAGAATCCTCTAGTGAACACTATGGCCCCAGGGTCTACTCCGCACCATATTTTCAGCCTTACACTTTTCACTTTGTTGCACTTACCGCCTTCAGATCTCACTTTTGCAAACAATCTTGTAGGGATTGACAACCCCTTTGAAGCCTTGGGTGCAAGCTTGTTTGTGTTTGCACACGTACTTTGGAGTTGACGAGGCCCTACTTTTGGTTCGATACCTTGGTTCTCAAACTAAGGGAAATACTTACTGCTCCTGTGCTGCATCACCCTTTCCTCTTCAAGGGAAAAACCGACGCAAACCACAGAAGTAACAAGAAGAATTCCTACGTGCCAGGTAAGGACTTTTGTTGCCGCAGCAGGCGCCTGGCAGGCTTGTGGGCCCCACGTGGCTCCTTTGCCCTACCTCTTTCGCCTATAAATTCTCTAAAATCCCGAAACCAAAGAACAGAGCCACGAAAATACTTTTCCGCCGCCGCAAGCTTCTGTCTTCGCAAGATCCCATCTGGGGACCGTTCTGGTGCCCTGCCGGAGGGGGATTCGGACACGGAGGGCTTCTTCATCAACACCATTGCCTCTCCGATGATGCGTGAGTAGTTCACCACAGACCTTCGGGTCCATAGCTAGTAGCTAGATGGCTTCTTCTCTCTCTTGGATCTTCAATACAAAGTTCTGCATGATCTTCATGGAGATCTATCCGATGTAACTTTCTTTTGCTGTGTGTTTGTCGAGATCCGATGAATTGTGGATTTATGATCAAATTATCTATGAATATTATTTGAGTCTCCTCTGATCACTTATATGCATGATTTCGTATCCTTGTAATTTTATTCGAGTTATGGGTTTCCTTTGGCCAACTTGATCTATAATTCTTGCAATGGGAGAAGTGCTTGGTTTTGGGTTCATACCGTGCGGTGTCCTCACCTAGTGACAGAAGGGGTAGCGAGGCACGCATCGTGTTGTTGCCATCAAGGGTAAAAAGATGGGGTTTATATCATACTGCATGAATTTATCCCTCTACATCATGTCATCTTGCTTAAGGCGTTACTCTGTTTGTTATGAACTCAATACACTAGATGCATGTGTTGGGGAACGTCGCATGGGAAACAAAATTTTTCCTACGCGCACGAAGACCTATCATGGTGATGTCCATCTACGAGAGGGGATTTCCGATCTACGTACCCTTGTAGATCGCACAGCAGAAGCTTTAGTGAACGCGGTTGATGTAGTGGAACGTCCTCACGTCCCTCAATCCGCCCCGCGAACCGTCCCACGAACCGTCCCGCGATAAGTCCCACGATCTAGTGCCGAACGGACGACACCTCCGCGTTCAACACACGTACAACTCGACGATGATCTCGGCCTTCTTGATCCAGCAAGAGAGACGGAGTGGTAATGAGTTCTTCGACAGCGTGACGGTGCTCCGGAGGTTGGTGGTGATCTAATCTCAAAAGGGCTCCGCCCGAGCTCCGCAGAAACGCGATCTAGAGGTAAAACCATGGAGGTACGTGGTCGGGCTGCCTTGAAAAAGTTGTCTCAAATCAGCCCTAATAGCTCCATATATATAGGAGGAGGGAGGGGAGGCTTGCCTTGAGGCTCAAGGAGCCCCAAGGTCTGCGCGCCAAGGGGAGGAGGAGTCCTCCTCCAATCCTACTCCAACTAGGATTGGAAGGTGGAGTCCTTCTCTCCCTTCCCACCTCCTTTTGCTTCTTTTCTCTTTGATTTTCTATCTATGGCGCATAGGGCCTTCTTGGGCTGTCCCACCAGCCCACCAAGGGCTGGTGCGCCACCCCCAAGGTCTATGGGCTTCCCCGCGGTGGGCTGCCCCCCCCCCCCGGTGAACACCCGGAACCCATTCGTCATTCCCGGTAACTCCGAAAAGCTTCCGGTAATCAAATGAGGTTATCCTATATATCAATCTTCGTTTCCGGACCATTCCGGAAACCCTCCTGACGTCCGTGATCTAATCCGGGACTCCGAACAACATTCGGTAACTAACCATATAACTCAAATACGCATAAAACAACGTCGAACCTTAAGTGTGCAGACCCTGCGGGTTCGAGAACTATGTAGACATGACCCGAGTGACTCCTCGGTCAATATCCAATAGCGGGACCTGGATGCCCATATTGGATCCCACATATTCTACGAAGATCTTATCGTTTGACCCTCAGTGCCAGTGATTCATACAATCCCGTATGTCATTCCCTTTGTCCTTTGGTATGTTACTTGCCCGAGATTCGATCATCAGTATCCGCATACCTATTTCAATCTCGTTTACCGGCAAGTCTCTTTACTCGTTCCGTAATACAAGATCCCACAACTTACACTAAGTTACATTGCTTGCAAGGCTTGTGTGTGATGTTGTTTTACCGAGTGGGCCCCAAGATAGCTCTCGGTCACACGGAGTGACAAATCCCAGTCTCGATCCATACTAACTCAATGAACACCTTCGGAGATACCTGTAGAGCATCTTTATAGTCACCCAGTTACGTTGCGACGTTTGATACACACAAAGCATTCCTCCGGTGTCAGTGAGTTATATGATCTCATGGTCATAGGAACAAATACTTGACACGCAGAAAACAGTAGCAACAAAATGACACGATCAACATGCTACGTCTATTTGTTTGGGTCTAGTCCATCACGTGACTCTCCTAATGACGTGATCCAGTTATCAAGCAACAACACCTTGTACATAGTCAGAAGACCTTGACTATCTTTGATCAACTGGCTAGCCAACTAGAGGCTTGCTAGGGACAGTGTTTTGTCTATGTATCCACACATGTATATAAGTCTTCATTCAATACAATTATAGCACGGATAATAAACGATTATCTTGATAAAGGAATTATAATAATAACTATATTTATTATTGCCTCTAGGGCATAATTCCAATAGTCTCCCACTTGCACTAGAGTCAATAATCTAGCCCTCACATCACCATGTGAATTACATTGTAATAAATCTAACACCCATACAGTTCTGGTGTTGATCATGCTTTGCCCGTGGAAGAGGTTTAGTCAGCGGGTCTGCTACATTCAGATCCGTATGCACTTTGCGTATATTTAAGTCCTCCCCTTCGACGTAGTCGCGGATGAGGTTGAAGCATCGTTTGATGTGTCTGGTCTTCTTGTGAAACCGTGGTTCCTTTGCTAAGCCAATGGCATCCGTGTTGTCACCGAACAAGGTTATTGGATTCAGTGCGCTTGGCACCACTCCAAGATCCGTCATGAACTGCTTCATCCAGACACCCTCCTTAGCCGCCTCCGAGGCAACCATGTACTCCGCTTCACATGTAGAATCAGCTATGACGCTTTGCTTGGAACTACACCAGCTTACCGCACCCCCATTAAGAATAAATACGTATCCGGTTTGCGACTTAGAGTCGTCCGGATCTGTGTCAAAGCTTGCATCGACGTAACCCTTTACGGCGAGCTCTTCGTCACCTCCATACACGAGAAACATCTCCTTAGTCCTTTTCAGGTACTTCAGGATATTCTTGATCGCCGTCCAGTGATCCACTCGTGGATTACTCTAGAACCTGCCTGCCATACTTATGGCCAGGCTAACGTCCGGTCTAGTGCACATCATTGCATACATGATAGATCCCATGGCTGAAGCATAGGGGACGGTGCTCATATGCTCTCTATCTTTATCAGTTTCCGGGCACTGAGTCTTACTCAATCTCGTACCTTGTAAAACTGGCAAGAACCCTTTCTTGGACTGTTCCATTTTGAACCTCTTCAAAACTTTATCAAGGTATGTGCTTTGTGAAAGTCCTATTAGGCGTTTCGATCTATCCCTGTAGATCTTAATGTCTAGAATGTAAGCAGCTTCTCCTAGGTCCTTCATAGAGAAACTTTTATTCTAGTAATCCTTTACGCTCTCCAAAAACTCTACGTTGTTTCCAATCAGCAATATGTCATCCACATATAATATTAGAAACGCCACAGAGCTCCCACTCACTTTCTTGTAAATACAAGATTTTCCAACCACTTGTATAAACCCAAATGCTTTGATCACCTCATCAAAGCGTTTGTTCCAACTCCGAGATGCTTGCACCAGTCCATAAATGGATCGCTGGAGCTTGCATACCTTGTTAGCATTTTTAGGATCGACAAAACCTTCGGGTTGCATCATATACAACTCTTCCTTAAGGAAACCATTAAGGAACGCCGTTTTGACATCCATCTGCCAGATTTCATAATCGAAAAATGCAGCTATTGCTAACATGATTCTGACGGACTTAAGCATCGCTACGGGTGAGAATGTCTCATCATAGTCAACTCCTTGAACTTGTGAAAAACCCTTTGCCACAAGTCGAGCTTTATAAACGGTCACATTGCCGTCAGCGTCCGTCTTCTTCTTAAAGATCCATTTGTTCTGAATAGCCTAACGACTCTCAGGTAGTACTTCCAAAGTCCACACTTTGTTTTCATACATGGATCCTATCTCGGACTTCACAGCCTCCAGCCATTTGTTGGAATCTGGGCCAACCATTGCTTCTTCATAATTTGCAGGTTCATTGTTGTCTAACAACATGATTGACAAAATGGGATTACCGTACCACTCTGGAGCAGCACGTGGTCTCGTCGACCTGCGTGTTTTGATAGGAACTTGAACCGGAGTTTCATGATTGTCATCATTAACTTCCTCCTCAACCGGTGTCGCAACGACATGGGTTTCCCCTTGCCCTGCGCCACCATCCAGAGGGATGAGAGGTTCGACAACCTCATCAAGTTCTATCTTCCTCCCACTCAATTCTCTCGAGAGAAACTCCTTCTCGAGAAAAGCTCCGTTTTTAGCAACAAACACTTTGCCCTCGGATTTGAGATAGAAGGTGTACCCAACTGTCTCTTTTGGGTAACCTATGAAGATGCACTTTTCCGCTTTGGGTTCCAGCTTTTCAGGCTGAAGCTTTTTGACATAAGCATCACATCCCCAAACTTTAAGAAACGACAACTTTGGCCTTTTGCCATACCACAGTTCACATGGTGTCGTCTCAACGGGTTTTGATGGTGCCCTATTTAAAGTGAATGCAGTTGTGTCTAATGCATAACCCCAAAACGATAACGGCAAATCGGTAAGAGACATCATAGATTGCACCATCTCTAATAAAGTATGATTACGACGTTCGGACACACCATTATGCTGTGGTGTTCTAGGCGGTGTCAACTGTGAAACAATTCCACATTGTCTTAAGTGAGCACCAAACTGGAAACTCAGATATTCACCCCCACGATCAGACCGTAGGAACTTGATCTTCTTGTTACGATGATTTTCAACTTCACTCTAAAATTGCTTGAACTTTTCAAATGTTTCAGACTTGTGCTTCATTAAGTAGACATAACCATATCTACTCAAATCGTCAGTGAAGGTGAGAAAATAACGATATCCGCCGCGTGCCTCCACGCTCATCGGACCATAGACATCGGTATGTATGATTTCCAACAAGTCACTGGCACGCTCCATTGTTCCGGAGAACGGAGTTTTAGTCATCTTGCCCATGAGGCATGGTTCGCACGTGTCAAGTGAATCAAAGTAAAGTGACTCCAAAAGTCCATCGGTATGGAGTTTCTTCATGCGCTTTACACCAATATGACCTAAGCAGCAGTGCCACAAAAACATGGCGCTATCATTGTTAACTCTAACTCTTTTGGTCTCAATGTTATGTATATGTGTATTATCACTATCAAGATTCAATATGAACAATCCTCTCACATTGGGTGCATGACTATAAAAGATGTTACTCATAGAAATAGAATAACCACGATTCTCTGACTTAAAAGAGTAATCGTCTCGCAATAATCAAGATCGAGATATAATGTTCATGCTCAACGCAGGGACTAAATAACAATTATTCAAGTTCATAACTAATCCTGATGGCAACTGAAGTGAAACTGTGCCGACGGCGATTGCATCAACCTTGGAACCATTTCCTACGCGCATCATCACTTCATCTTTCGCCAGCCTTCGCCTATTCCGCAGTTCCTGTTTCGAGTTGCAAATATGAGCAACATAACCGGTATCGAATACCCAGGCACTACTACGAGAGCCGGTTAAGTACACATCAATAACATGTATATCAAATATACCTGATTTTTCTTTGGCCGCCTTCTTATCAGCCAGATACTTGGGCAGTTGCGCTTCCAGTGACCCATACCCTTGCAATAGTAGCACTCTGTTTCAGGCTTAGGTCCAGCTTTGGGTTTCTTCGTCGGATTGGCAACAGGCTTGCCGCTCTTCTTTGAATTACCCTTCTTCCCTTTGCCGTTTCTCTTGAAACTAGTGGTCTTATTCACCATCAACACTTGATGCTCTTTACGGAGTTCAGACTCTGCGACTTTCAGCATCGCAAACAACTCGCCGGGTGACTTGTTCATCCCTTGCATGTTGTAGTTCAACACAAAGCCCTTATATCTTGGCGGTAGTGATTGAAGAATTCTGTCAGTGATAGCCTCTTGCAGGAGTTCAATCCCTAGCTCAGCTAGACGGTTTGAGTACCCAGACATATTGAGCACATGTTCACTGACAGATGAATTCTCCTCCATTTTGCAAGCATAAAATTTATCAGAGGTCTCATACCTCTCGATCCGGGCGTTCTTCTGAAAGATAAACTTCAACTCCTGGAACATCTCATATGCTCCATGATGCTCAAAGCGACGTTGATGTCCCGGCTCTAAGCCATACAAGACTGCACATTGAACTACTGAGTAGTCCTCCTTACGTGTTAACCAAGCGTTCTTAACATCTTGGTCAGCCGTAGCGGGTGGTTCATCTCCTAGCGCAGCATTAATGACATAATCCTTCTTCCCAGCTTGTAGGATCAACTTAAGATTACGAGCCCAGTCTACAAAGTTGCTTCCATCATCTTTCACCTTAGCTTTCTCTAGGAATGTATTAAAATTCAGGGTGACTGTCGCGTGAGCCATGATCTACAACACAAATATATTCAAAGTGGACTTAGACTATGTTCAAGATAATTAGAGTTTAACTTAATCAAATTACTTGCTAAACTCCCACTCAAAAAATACATCTCTCTAGTCATTTGAGTGGTTCATGACCCACTTACACTAGCTCAAGTCCGATCATCATGTGAGTTGAGTATAGTTTCAGTGGTAAGCATCCCTATGCTAATCATATCAACTATATGATTCATGATCGACCTTTCGGTCTCATGTGTTCCGAGGCCATGTCTGCACATGCTAGGTTCGTCAAGCTTAACCCGAGTGTTCCGCGTGTGCAACTGTTTTGCACCCATTGTATGTGAACGTTGAGTCTATCACACCCGATCATCACGTGGTGTCTCGAAACGACGAACTGTAGCAACGGTGCACAGTCGGGGAGAACACAATTTCGTCTTGAAATTTTAGTGAGAGATCACCTCATAATGCTACCGTCGTTCTAAGCAAAATAAGGTGCATAAAAGGATTAACATCACATGCAATTCATAAGTGACATGATATGGCCATCATCACGTGCTTTTTGATCTCCATCACCAAAGCACCGGCATGATCTTCTTTGTCACCGGCGCCACACCATGATCTCCATCAACGTGTCGCCATCGGGGTTGTCGTGCTACTCATGCTATTACTACTAAATCTACATCCTAGCAATACAGTAAACGGATCTGCAAGCACAAACGTTAGTTTAAAGACAACCCTATGGCTCCTGCCGGTTGCCGTACCATCGACGTGCAAGTCGATATTATCTATTACAACATGATCATCTCATACATCCAATATATCACATCACATCATTGGCCATATCACATCACAAGCATACCCTGCAAAAACAAGTTAGACGTCCTCTAATTTGTTGTTGCATGTTTTACGTGGTGAACATGGGTATCTAGTAGGATCGCATCTTACTTACGCAAACACCACAACGGAGATATATGAATTGCTATTTAACCTTATCCAAGGACCTCTTCGGTCAAATCTGATTCAACTAAAGTTGGAGAAACCGACACTTGCCAGTCATCTTTGAGCAACGGAGTTACTCATAGCGATGAAACCAGTCTCTCGTAAGCGTACGAGTAATGTCGGTCCAAGCCGCTTCAATCCAACAATACCGCGGAATCAAGAAAAGACTAAGGAGGGCAGCAAGACGCACAACACCGCCCACAAAAACTTTTGTGTTCTACTCGAGATTACATCTACGCATGAACCTAGCTCATGATGCCACTGTTGGGGAACGTCGCATGGGAAACAAAATTTTTCCTACGCGCACGAAGACCTATCATGGTGATGTCCATCTACGAGAGAGGATTTCCTATCTATGTACCCTTGTAGATCACACAGCAGAAGCGTTAGTGAACATAGTTAATGTAGTGGAACGTCCTCACGTCCCTCGATCCGCCCCGTGAACCGTCCCATGAACCGTCCCGCGATCCGTCCCACGATCTAGTGCCGAACGGACGGCACCTCCGCGTTCAGCACACGTACAGCTCGACGATGATCTCGGCCTTCTTGATCCAGCAAGAGAGATGGAGAGGTAGATAAGTTCTCCGGCAGCGTGACGGCGCTCCGGAGGTTGGTGGTGATCTAATCTCAGCAGGGCTCCGCCCGAGCTCCGCAGAAACACGATCTAGAGGTAAAACCGTGGAGGTATGTGGTCGGGCTGCCTTGAAAAAGTTGTCTCAAATCAGCCCTAATAGTTCCATTTATATAGGAGGAGGGAGGGGAGGCTTGCCTTGAGGCTCAAGGAGCCCCAAGGGCTGCACACCAAGGGGAGGAGGAGTCCTCCTCCAATCCTAGTCCAACTAGGATTGGAAGGTGGAGTCCTTCTCTCCCTTCCCACCTCCTTTTTTTATTTTCTCTTTGATTTTCTATCTATGGCGCATAGGGCCTTCTTGGGCTGTCCCACCAGCCCACCAAGGGCTGGTGCGCCACCCCCAAGGCCTATGGGCTTCCCCGCGGTGGGCTGCCCCCCGGTGAACACCCGGAACCCATTCGTCATTCCCGGTACATTCCCGGTAACTCCGAAAAGCTTCCGATAATCAAATGAGGTTATCCTATATATCAATCTTCGTTTCCGGACCATTCCGGAAACCCTCGTGACGTCCATGATCTCATCCGGGACTCCGAACAACATTCGGTAACCAACCATATAACTCAAATACGCATAAAACAACGTCGAACCTTAAGTGTGCAGACCCTGCGGGTTCGAGAACTATGTAGACATGACCCGAGTGACTCCTCGGTCAATATCCAATAGCGGGACCTGGATGCCCATATTGGATCCCACATATTCTACGAAGATCTTATCGTTTGACCCTCAGTGCCAGTGATTCATACAATCCCGTATGTCATTCCCTTTGTCCTTCGGTATGTTACTTGCCCGAGATTCGATCGTCAGTATCCGCATACCTATTTGAATCTCGTTTACCGGCAAGTCTCTTTACTCGAACCGTAATACAAGATCCCACAACTTACACTAAGTTACATTGCTTGCAAGGCTTGTGTGTGATGTTGTATTACCGAGTGGGCCCCAAGATACCTCTCCGTCACACGGAGTGACAAATCCCAGTCTTGATCCATACTAACTCAACGAACACCTTCGAAGATACCTGTAGAGCATCTTTATAGTCACCCAGTTACGTTGCGACGTTTGATACACATAAAGCATTCCCCCGGTGTCAGTGAGTTATATGATCTCATGGTCATAGGAACAAATACTTGACACGCAGAAAATAGTAGCAACAAAATGACACGATCAACATGCTACGTCTATTAGTTTGGGTCTAGTCCATCACGTGATTCTCCTAATGACGTGATCCAGTTATCAAGCAATAACACCTTGTACATAGTCAGAAGACCTTGACTATCTTTGATCAACTCGCTAGCCAACTAGAGGCTTGCTAGGGACAGTGTTTTGTCTATGTATCCACACATGTATATAAGTCTTCATTCAATACAATTATAGCACGGATAATATACGATTATCTTGATATAGGAATTATAATAATAACTATATTTATTATTGCCTCTAGGGCATAATTCCAACAGCATGCCGGATAGCGGTCGATGTGTGGAGTAATAGTAGTAGATGCAGAAAGTATCAGTCTACTTGTCTCGGACGTGATGCCTATATGTATGATCATTGCCTTAGATATCATCATGACTTTGCGCGATTCTATCAATTGCTCGACAGTAATTCGTTCACCCACCGTAATACTTGCTATCATGACAGAAGCCTCTAGTGAACACTATGGCCCCCGGATCTACTTCACATCCTATATTCAGATCTACCAAAAATACTTTGTTGCACTTTTCACCTTCAGATCTCACCTTGCAAATAATCGTGAAGGGATTAACAACCCCTTTTTCGCGTTGGGTGCAAGTTTGTTTGTTTTTGCGCAGGAACATTGGTGCCTCATCTTGATACTCCTACTGGATTGATACCTTGGTTATCAAACTGAGGGAAATATTTATCGCTACTTTGCTGCATCACCCTTTCTCTTCAAGGAAAAAACCAACGCAAGCTCGAGAAGTAGCAACTACATACTAATGTATATAGACATATTTTAGAGTATAGATTCATTCATTTTGCTTCGTATGTAGTTTATAATGAAAACTCTAATTTTTTTATATTTAGGAACGGGGGTAGTGTTTATAGTTATTGTGTTCAGTGAAAATTGTGTTAGGCTCGCGGACATTTTACATTATTCTAGGCGTCGGAGAGATACCAACACAAGAATGCCGTCTCCTCCGGCGTGTCAGAGCAGTCCGTCTCCTCCTCCGCCTCGTCGGCAACGCCGGAAGACAAACGCCGCCGCTCCGGCTCATCCGGCGCGTCAGAGCAGTCCGCCTCCTTCTCTCAAGCGAAGAGAGACACCTCCTTCTCTCCGGCGGCTAGTAGTACAAGCAGAGGCAGGAGGCAAATCAGATTTGGTCCATCTCTCAAGCCTCTGAAAAAGTTACCATATGAGAGGACCAAGTAGAAAAACGAGGAGATATGTCGTGCCGAATTGAGGGCCCATTTTGCAAAGAAAACTCCACCTCTGAAGGAGAAGCTAGATCCGGTGAAAGTGAAGCGCACTATCAATCAACTGCAGCATCCACCAGCGCCTCCGTCGGATTCCAACTATGACCGCATTCTTAAAAAGACATATGCACAAGCGGTCGGTCGGGAACTACTTCTAGTGATGCAAGGTTAGTAGAACGAACAAGTGGGAAAACAATTCCCGAGCTCGATATCGTCGTTGCTAATCATCCGGAGATGGTGCCTGGTACCAATCCTGATGATTACTTGGGGGATGATGTAACAAAAGAACAATATAAATACGTGCACGGGAAGCCTCTCGTCAAACCTGGTCATCCTGCTCTAACAACGATGATGCACAGATTGCATGGGCAGTACATGAAAACCTACAGGTAGTCTGGAAAAAATGCTATGTATGTGGCAGTGAAACCAGAGCACGAATTCATTGAACTTCCCATGATTACTATTCAATTTGAGGAGTTATTTCAGTTATACAATCAACTGGCCCTCGACAAACAACTCATGACTTCCTACTGTCTGTAAGTATTACTTCTATAGTTAAGTCTCTAGCTCAGCTCGTTCATTGCATGTATATATAATTATCCTCACTATATATATTATGCAGATTGAAGATCGTGGAATTAAAGAAAAGCAGGAATCGTCGATGTTGGGTTCATTAGCCCAGATGCTGTAAATGAACTAACGGTACGAAACTCAATCAAAGAGACCGAGGAGAACTTGCTAAACTCGTTCCTTATACATAAAAAAGGGGAAATAATCTTTCCTTACAACTTCAAGTGAGTGTTGCTGTCTTCTCTGTAAACTCGGTTTCGCTTACTCGAGGTTAATTAAGTAATGTAATTGATGAGTTATATATGCGTGCGCACATACCACTTTATTTTGTTATCCATTTACGTTGGCAGGCACTAGTAAATGTCTTAGACTCGAGACGTAATGCTGAAGAGGATTATGAGGACATTACTGCAATGCTCAAGAAGTAAGTTCAGTCAATATATCGAGACCATATCGACATGCAACTTTCGTTAATTTTCTGATATTAAGTAATTATTTTCTTTGTGTGGCAGGGTTTGGACGAAGTTCGCCAGTAAGGTTCCTTGTCTAAACAAAGAGTTGCGATTTACGCACCCCAAGTAAGTAGTACTAGCTAGTTCCGCGCATCTCTAATCAATTCAAATTTTAATCAATATATCATTACCATGCTAGCTTATCAGTTTGATTGAACTCTATTCTTGCAAAATGTATGTACCAGAAAGAAGGCATTATTTTATGTGCATACTACGTATGGGAGTTCATTCGCCACTCGACCTCTGAGCGGGTCTTCTGTGAGAAACAATTTCAAGTACGTAAATAATATTCACAATTGTGTTGAGTTTTATTCATATATATATGCATATATTGACCCCCTTTTTTTAAATTAGATCTGCGAGATGCGGGATCAACTCCTATCATATGATCGCATACGAGCAATTCAAGAGGAATTGACGGGATTCTTTGTTGACGACGTCATACCTAAAGACGGAGAATGCCATGTGGATTTGTCATTGGATCTTAATTAGATGATGTTTTGGATTAATTGTAAAAGATGTTATATTGTATATATGTAATAGCGTCGGATAGATATACGAAAACTTGTTGTTCGACCAAGCATGGAGAAAAAGACGACACTTCTCTCTATTAGCTAGCTAACACAATATGAAACCACTAAATTAACGTTTCAAAAAAAAACCCCAAATCCACCCCCATTTAAAAAAAAACCACAGCTCCGGCCAGATGCTGACGCGTGGATGTCATGTTGTCCCAGTTGGTGTGACCAACCGAGACTAAAAAACCTCCAGCCCGGGCTACCGGCAGAAGCCACATGGAGACCCTTCGGTTCGGTTAGTAAGGGAACCGTGACTAAAGGTTATGGTCTTTAGTCTCGACCCTTTAGTCCCGATTTCAGAATCGAGGCTAATGGGCCTCTGAAACCGGGATAGATGAGTCATTTTCTATTAGTGGATATGGGCATGTCAAGGAGTGATTTTGGACGATACGATCCGGTGGTTCACATTATTACAAGTCTAGCAGTTGTGGTTGCATTTGGACATGATGGGCGGCACGGCGAACGGGCCGTCGAGCGCTCCGCGGGCCATGATCTTGTACGCTGCCTCGGTCATGTGCAGGCCGTCGAACGACACGTACTTCGACGGGTCGGAGCACGGCACCGCCGCCGGCCCAAGGCTCAAGAGAGGGTAGCATGCTTCCAGCACCGTTCCCACGCCGAACCCGTTCTCCGCCGGCTTGGTGATGAGGCTAAGGACGTTGTGGTAGGAGTCGACATAGGTGATGGACACGCCGTGATGGCGGCGGCGGAGCTCGTCGAGCTTGGCTTTCAACATGTGGTTGTGGAGAAGGATGAGGTCGTTGAGCCACGGGAGGCAGCCCGTGGCAGGGTCGCGGTCGTCGCCGGGGAAGAGCACGAGGTACTGCGGGGTGCACCCCAGCGGGAAGATGCCCGGCACGTACATGGTCTTGGCGCCCAGCTCGATCAGGGCCTCGATGGAGAGAGCGATGGAGCTGATGACCTGGGGCACGAGGGGCCTGACCCATTCGAGCGTCTTGTTCTGCAGGAAGGGGTGGTGGTAGTCGTTGACGCCGATCTCCCCCACCAGGAACAGCGAGCTCTCCATCACCTCTTTCCTCTCTGCATACATACGTGCATGCCCGTGATTCAAGGTGTGGTATGAGATCATAATATCCATGGCGCTATGCATGTCACCGATTTGATTTGTTCTAGATATGCCTAACATGTTATGTACCTTTGTCCGTGGAGGCGAGCGCGGCAAGCACTTTCTTGAACCAGCCGATCTGGACGCCCAAGGAGTAAAAGGGGATCCGGGGACGAAGGTCAACTCTGAGGTTCTTCTTGATGAAGAAATCCTGGCTCAATGCCGTGGCGGCCGTCACCGCGAAATTGGCGCCGTACCGGAACTCCTCCGCCGGCGACTTCCCGGCAGCCGCCTGCAGGTACGCCGGCCAGTATGGGAGCCCCAGCCTCTCCACTGCACGTGCCAATAATCATGCATGTGCGTACTAAGATGTTGACTGCCGTCGAAGCACTTACCGATGAAGTCAACGACGAGGCGGCCGTCGGACCAGCGGCCGGTGGGTCGGCCAAAGAAGGTCTCGCCGTAGGGCAACTTTAGGACGGGCCCCGGCGGAGTGGAGTTGACGATTGAGTTGCCGGTGTCGATCAGAGAGTCGCCAAAGCTGAATAGATGCTTGTAGCAGCGACTCTGGTTCGCAGGCGCAGGGGACGCCGACGCCAACGCCGTAATGGCGACGGACAGCGCAAGAAGAGCGGCCACCAGCACGAGCTGCCCAGGCAGAGTAGACGCCACCGCCATTTGTGGTGGATGGAGAGAAAGTAATGGTTTCGGTCTCAAACAATCCTCACTTATTCGCAGCTAGCTAGCTTGTATGATGAGGCAAAGCTTGGTTGACCAGCCAACTGACGCCTCTAACATTTTTAAATCCAGCTGGCCGGATAAAAAACTCGCGGCAAATAGAGTGTACTAGAAAAAATGTCCCTGTGTTGCGATGGCTAAAACAAATCCTTACACATATGATGCTCTATTTGTATTGGATTTTTTTGTACGGTCATAATATCCACCTATTAACAACAGACGTGATCAATCCTAATCGTCCACGTCGTCTGTAGTAGAAACAGTGATCCATCTTCAATTTCGACACTATAGGCAATGTTTTGAATTTTGATTTGATTTTTTGTGACAACATACATTTATGTTGTGTCAATGCACTATTTTTTTTGAATTTTTCCAAACATTTTAGAATGTGCAACGGGGATCCGGTGCACCAGATACATCCCCATATGTGTTTTTCATGTAGAATCATAAAAGGTATAGTTCTTCTGGTCTGGTCTGAAATATTCAGTGATTGAAAATATTTAAGATAGACTGATCTTTTGGTGCTTCAGATTATAATTGCTTCACATATAATACCAAATTACATTTTATGTGCTTCCCGCCAAGTCATATTTGTGTACTTGCCCGATTTAAAAAATAAACAAAAAAGTGAGATATGCATGACTCAAATCTAGGTCTTAGGTGTATGTAGAAGTTTGGTACCCTAACCAGTGCGCCACTCCCACGTTCGTTGCAATTTAACGGATCGCTTATTAATAAACCAATCACGACGCAACGTCTATTGGGCATGTATAGGCTACATGCTTCATAATATGCCGGCAAGAGCCTTTTTCATTTCCTTGAAAATGTCTATTGTGTAAAAAAAGTATGTATAGGCAGCATGCTCCATAATATGCCGGCCAGACCCTTTTCTATTCCCTTGAAAATGTCTATTGTGTAAAAAAAGTATTAACTACTTTGAAATGATTAACATGATTAACTATTTTTGTAATATATTAATATTTTAAAAAGTATTTAATCTGCCAAAAAAGTGTAGAGAAGTTAAACAGAGGATCCAGACCGAATTATTACACTATGTGAAACATGTACTCATTAGAAAAGAAAAAAGCATAGAAAAGTGAAAAAGGAAGCAAAGGGATTCAAACCTGGGTCTTCAGGTTAGAAGAGCAAGGCTCTCTCCATCCCGCTAATGTTCGACAGTTGATATAGAATGGCATAGATCGATATAAGGAATACGCGCCGGGTGGTGACTTAAGGAAAACTGAATCATTTTTTGACTTAAGGGTGACATGGTGAGTAATTTATGCCAACTTCAGGGGTAATTTCGATGAAGGACGATAGAAGCTACATTTGCTTTATTATTAGGTATAGATATAAATAACCAGCTTTTAATTTGAGGAATTAGCTCAATGGACGACGCAGTAGACTTTATGCAAGAATACGCACCTCGACGTACTTTTATTTTTAGAAAAGGAAGTTAAAACCTTCTACATTAATCGATCCATATGATCATGTTTATTAATTATTTCCTCAAAGTTTGATAATAACATACACAGACCATTCAAAGACACCGGTCACATTTATAAATTTGATAACGTGGAATGCTCTCATTTTCTATATCTAAAACCGATGTCGCCATCGATTCATCTATATAACGTATCGGAACCAATAGAGGTGCCGTAGACCTAAAGCATACACCACATGCACAAATTTTAGAAGTCGTCATCATCATCGAAGTGTTGTCTCATCTTCAGGAGAGAGATCCTCATCATCCTTACTAGTCCGGTCATCAACAGGTTGCGAGTCCGGAGATCCGAACACCCAGCCTTAGGCCGACCGCCTCCGATGGAGGAGATGAACACCATCGTCGACTGCACCGGCCAGAACAAATCTGACTGGAGGTGCCGCTGAGCAGTACACCAGGCCCTTCATGCTTCCGTCGATCCGAAGCCAGATGGTGCGTCGCCGCAGTATAGCCAGCCGTTGCCGCTCGAACATGGCCAACCGTCGCCCGTGATCGGGCTGCCTGATGCGCCTGCAGCCGCCGTCCCCGCAGCCATCGCCATCGCTCCAAAAGATCAGACACACCTCCACACGTGTAGGGGTTCCACTCCATCCTTGAGATGCTGGAGAGAGGAAGTCCCCCACCACGACCGTTAGTCCCTGGGGATAGCCCAACGGCGTCCCTTGGCGGTGACGAAGGGAGGAGAGGTGGGAGTGCACGCCCCCGACGACTAGGGTTTGGGCGTCGTCTGAGTTGCCCTAATGGGGACGAGGCAGGGGACAGTGGTAGCTACACTATAGTTGATTCAGTTGACCTTTACTTTTTCCCCTTAGCGCATGCCCATATAGGGAAAAAATGAGTTTTAAGGCGTGCCTTTACTATTTAGGGGAGAATCATGTTTGTTGACATGTAAACACAGAATCATGGGCGTATTGTACTGAAGTCAACCAAACCATTTTTCTAACTCCGTGAGACTAGACAAAAGTTTGTAACAACCATGACGCAAACTAATCTATCATAAGATAAGTTAGAAAATACTTTCTTCGTCCGTAAATACTTATCATAAAAATGGATGTATCTAGATGTATTTTAGCTCTAGATACACTCATTTTTATACATTTATGCGACAAATAATTTCGAACAAAAGGAGTACTATCTTCATCCTAAATTATTTATCACATAAATGAAAGTAATTCAGGATGAAAAGGAACTATATATAAGGACTATAGTTCCAAGAACAACTAACCAAGACATCACATTGTCTTTTTAGGGGAAAGCCAAAGCTTTATTCATGATAATCCACATGAAGTGAGATACAGATCGTATCATGCGGGTTGGCCAGCCAAACGTGGCTCGCTGGTCCGAGATTATGAAAGTGCTTAGCTAAACTATGTGCCTCGCCATTAACGGCTCGCCCTTCAAAAATAAAATTACAATGAAAATTAACAACTCGATGTTTGATTTCTGAGATGATGAAGCCATATCGCCCTTGGTTGCCCCGTTTGTTGTCTTTCACCACCTGCTTGCAATCCGAAGAGATAACAAAATCATGAAATTCACCACCTGCTTGCAATCCGAAGAGATAACAAAATCATGAAGTAGGAGATCCTCCGCATGGGCCAACGCCTCTCTCCAAGAGCGATCACTTCAAGTGTGGCTGGATCGATCTGGCCATCAATAACTAGAGCCGAACTGCCAAGGAAGTTACCAGCATCATCGCGGCATACACCAGCACAAGAACCACCATGGTTCCGCAGCACAGCTCCAATAGTGTGTATTTTAGCATATCCCATTGGTGGGCGCACTAGGCTTAGTATGTATCTGCCTGGGTTGCCGGAGAGCTTGGCTCACGTTCGTCTACTTCTTCTTATGTATCATATCAAGCTCGGATATGAAGCGCTGGATGAACATATGACTCGCTTGAGGGCTTTGGTTGATCCCTTCATGAATTAATTTTCTGCATGCCGTGCAGATAGACCATAGGATAACCGCGAGGCGAACAAAATCTGCATGGGCTATCGTCTCCATTAATGAAAAGATCCAATACTTTGCCCTTGGCTCAGTTACGGAGACCAGCCGGTCTACCAAATCTCCAGCTTCCACAGCCCAAACGCATCGTGTCATCGAGCACTCGATGAGGGAATGCCTCCAGGAGTCGGACGATCCACACAGCCCGCAGGAGCTAGTGGCCGACATGTGCCGGTGTGCTCCCACATCCTCGGTGGGCAGCGACTGTTTTGAGAATCACCACACAAACATCCTCACCTTTGCTGGAACTTGAGTGGTCTAGAGTTGCTTCCATGATTTTTCCTCATAGTTCCTGCTGGACGATCCCGAGGTGCCATTGCTGCTGGCTACGCCTATAGGGATTTCCTTGGAAAATATGCAAAGGATTTCGCCGCGGCCTTGGAGCCTTGCGTTGGTGTTCCTTTGAAGAGGAAAGGGTGATGTAGCACAATGGCGCTAAGTATTTCCCTCAGTTTGAGAACCAAGGTATCAATCCAATAGGAGGATCGCGTCAAATCACAAATACCTGCACAAACACAAAGAGCTTGCACCCAACGCTATGAAGAGGTTGTCAATCCCTTATAGATTGTTTGCAAAGTGAGAATTGAAAGCAAAAAGTAAACAAAGAAAAGTAAAAGTAAAAGCTGAGATGATAATTGTGAATAGACCCGGGGCCGTAGTGTTCACTAGTGGCTTCTCTCATGAAAGAAAGTAGACGGTGGGTGAACGAATTACTGTCGAGCAATTGATAGAACCGCGCAAAGTCATGACGTTATCTATGGCAATGATCATACATATAGGCATCACGTCCAAAACAAGTAGACCGATACTTTCTGCATCTACTACTATTACTCCACACGTCGACCGCTATCCAGCATGCATCTAGTGTATTGAGTTCATAAGAACAGAGTAACGCCTTAAGCAAGATGACATGATGTAGATGGACAATCTAAAATCTATGATGAAAGCCCATCTTGTTACCCTTGATGGGAACAACACGATGCGTGCCTTGCTGCCCCTTCTGTCACTGGGAAAGGTCACCGCACGGTATGAACCCAAAACCAAGCACTTCTCCCATTGCAAGAATCATAGATCTAGTTGGCCAAACAAAACCCAAGACTCGAAGAGACTTACAAGGATATCAAATCATGCATATAAGAAATCAGAAAAGACTCAAATATAATTCATAGATAATCTGATCACAAATCCACAATTCATCGGATGTCGACAAACACACCGCCAAAGAGGATTACATCGGATAGATCTCCATGAAGATCATGGAGAACTTTGTATTGAAGATCCAAGAGAGAGAAGAAGCCATCTAGCTACTAACTACGGACCCATAGGTCTGAAGTAGACTACTCACGAGTCATTGGAGAGGCAATGATGTTGATGTAGAAGCCCTCCAGCTCCAAAGTCCCCTCCGACAGGGCACCGGGAAGGGTCTCCAGATGAGATCTCGCGGAAACGGAAGCTTGCGGCGGCGGAAAAGTGGTTTCGTCAATGCCCTGATTTTTTCTGGGATTTTAGGGAATATATAGGCCAAAGAGCTAGGACACGGGAGCTCCAAGGAGGCCACAAGCCTGGTGGCCGCGGGCCCCCCTGGCCGCAGCTACAGGGCTTGTGGGCTCCCTGTGGGCCTCCTGCCTTGGCCCTCAAGTCCCCCGATCTTCTTCTGTTCTGGAAAAATTCATTTCAGGGATTTTATTCTGTTTGGACTCCATTCCAAAATCAGATCTGAAAAAGTCAAAAACACAGAAAAAACAGGAACTGGCACTTGGCACTGAATTAATAAGTTAGTCCCGAAAAAGATATAAAAGGTATATAAAACATCCAAAGTTGACAAGATAACAGCATGAAGCCATCAAAAATTATAGATACGTTTGAGATGTATCAAGCATCCCCAAGCTTAACTCCTGCTCGTCCTCGAGTAGGGAAGTGATAAAGAATGAATTTTTGATGCTTTCATGCTACCTAGCATAGATGTTCTTTGTAACCCCTCTTACGTGACATGAATGTTCAGATCCGTTAGATTCAAAACAATAGTTTGCTATTGACGTGGAGACAATAATACTTCAAGCAAACTAACAAGGTAATCATGAACTTTCAAAATAACAAGGCCAAAAGAAAGTTATCCCTACAAAATCATATATTCTGGCTATGCTCTATCATCCTTGCACAACGAGTTTAAATCATGCACAACCACGGTATTGGCCAAGTAATTGTTTTCACACCTTTACTTTCTCAAACTTTTTCAACTCTCATGCCATACATGAGCGTGAGCCATGGTTTTAGCACTATAAGTGGAATGGAGTGTGGTGGAGGTTGCAAGGCAAACAAGGAGAAGATGGTCAGATCGACTAGGCGTATCAATGAGCTATGGAGATGCTCATCAATAGGTATCAATGTGAATGAGTAGGGATTGCCATACAAATGATGCACTAGAGCTAAGAGTATGTGAACGCTCTTAAAGAAAACTAGTGGGTGTGCATCCAACTTGCTTGCTCATGAAGACCTAAGGCAATTTTGAGGAAGCCCATCATTGGAATATACAAGCCAAGCTATATAATGAAAATTTCCCACTAGCTATATGGTGGTGACAAAACGAGAAACTCTCAATCATGAAGATCATGGTGCCTAATAAGCACAAGTGCGGAAAGATAGTAGCATTGTCCCTTCTCTATTTTTCTCTCATTTTTTGGTGGGCTCTTTGGCCTCTTATTTATTTATTTATTTTTGTGGGCATCTTTGGCCTCTTTTTGTAAATGAGCTTCGCTGGCCTCTTTTATTTCCTCACATGGGACAATGCTCCATCAATGATGATAATCACACTTACAACTCAAAACTTAGAGCAATGATGACTCTATATGGAATGCCTTCGATAGTGTACAGTGACAATGATCTAGCATGGCATAGACATCAATGGAAACATCATGCTAGCTATCTTATGATCATGCAATGGCAATGTAGAAGCTGTGGCACATGTCATGGTGGTAGTTGCATGGCAATATATCTCGCAATGGCTTTGAAAAAGCCATAGTAGGTAGGTATGGTGGCTGTTTTGAGGGAGGCTAATGGTGGTTTTATGCACCGGCGAAAGTTGCACGACATAAAAGAAGATAGTGATGGTGGAAGGTGAAAGTGCATCTAAACCACAGACTCAACGTTAGTCATGAAGAACTCATATACTTGTTGCGAAAGTTTTAGTAGTAATCGAAACAAAGCATTCAACGCATACTCCTAGGGGAAGGGTTGGTAGGTATAAACCATCGCGCGATCCCGACCGCTACACAAAGGATGATAATCAATAAACTAATCATGCTCAGACTTCATCACATAGCGGTTCACCATACGTGCATGCTACGGGAATCACTAACTTCAACACAAGTATTTCTAGATCCACAACGCCTTACTAATATAACTTCAATATTACCACAACCACAACTCAAAACTAATTGAGATGAATCAAACTTCTCTAACTACTCAATGCACATGAAGGTGGAAGTTTTCACATCCCTTTGGATAACTACCCCTTTTGAGACTACTTTCATAGCATAGATCAACTACCACGCCACGCACTGCCATGCTCCAAAAGATAGAAGTGAAGCACATAGAGAAAAATCAACTAGCTCAAAAGATATAAGTGAAACACATGGAGCTGAATTGCCTCACTAAAGGATATAAGTGAAGCTCGACAAAATCACGGTGAGTGCATGTCTCTCTCTCTAGGTGTGCAGCAAGGAAGATTGTGACACAACAAAAATAAAAGACTCCTACGATACAAGACGCTCCAAGAAAAACACATAACATGTGGTGAATAAAAATATAGCCCCAAGTAACGTTACCGATGGATTGAAGACGAAAGAGGGGATGCCTTCCCGGGGCATCCCCAAGCTTAGGCTTTTTCAGCATCGTTGAATCAACTTGGGGTTCCTTGGGCATCCCCAAGCTTGAGCTCTTGCCACTCTTTATCTCTTTGTCCATAAGAACTTCACCGAAAACTTGAAACTTCACAACACGAAACTTAAACAGAAACTCGTGATATCATTAGTATAAGAAAGCAAATCACCACTTCCTTAGGTACTGTAGAAAACTTAAGTTCTACTTATGTTGATGTTGGGTTACTGTATTTTCAATCTTCCATGGCTAATACCCCCCGATACTATCCATAGTTTCATCAAAATAAGCAACCAACTCAACAAAAACAGAATCTGTTAACAGCAGACTAGTCTGTAGCAATCTGTATACTTCGTATACTTCTGGTACTTCAATAATTTTTAAAAATTACGACAATCTGAAGAATTTGCGTAGCAATCAGCATCCAAAAGAATCAACTCAAAATCTCTCACAGAAAAAAATGAAAATTCTTTTTGTGAGCAGAAAGTTTCTGTCTTTTCCAGCATGACCAAACGATCATCCCCAAGGCTAATCATAACGGTTTTGCTTGGCACAAACGCAAAAGAAACACCAAAAAACACAATCATAACAGAATTATGAAAGTGTGAAAAACACAAAACAGAAAGAAAAAGGATAGATTCGTTGGGTTGCCTCCCAACAAGCGCTATTTTTTAACGCCCTTAGCTAGGCATAAGGTGATGGAATCACGTATAGTCATCTTTGGTGCTCAAACCATAAGTAGCCCTCATCATAGATTCATAAGGCAATCTTATTTTCTTTCTAGGAAAATACTCCATGCCCTTCTTTAGAGGAAATTGAAATCTAATATTCCCTTCCTTCATATCGATGATAGCACCAATAGTCCTTAGGAAAGGTCTACCAAGAATAATGGGACATGAAGGATTGCAATCTATGTCAAGTACAATGAAATCCACGGGTACATAGTTCTTATTTGCAACAATAAGAACATCATTGATCCTTCCCATGGGTTTCTTGACAGTAGAATCCGCAAGATGCAAATTAAGAGAACACTCTTCAATCTCATGAAAACCAAGAATATCACATAAAGACTTTGGAATCGCGGAAACACTAGCACCCAAATCACCCAAAGCATTTCATTCATAGTTTTTGATTTGGATTTTGATAGTAGGTTCCCACTCATCATGAAGTTTTCTAGGTATAGAGACTTCTAATTCGAGTTTCTCTTCAAGAAATTTCATCATAGCATCTACGATATGAGCGGTAAAGGCTTTGCTTTGGCTATAAGCATGTGAAGAGTTTGCAATGGATTGCATCAAGGAAATGCATTCAAACAAGGAGCAACTATCATAATTGAATCCCTTGAAATCCAAAGTGGGAGTTTCATTACTACCCAATATTTTGATTTCTTCTACTCCACTCTCCACACCTTTATCATCAAGATAGGTGGACTCCGAATCATTGGGGCGTTTCTCAACCAAAGTGGATTCATATCCAGCCCCTTCATCAATAGGTTTGACACGCGAAAACAAAGACTCAAGAGGAGTCACACAAAGCACTTTAAGATCTTCGTGATCTGCATCACAAATTTCAGGTTTAGCTGCCATCTTATTGACTAAGGTAGCCTGCTTGTCAGAAATTTGGCCCACCAATTTTTCAAGGTGAGCAAGCTGAGAATTTAGTGCAAGGAATTCTTTGGCCATATCATCAACTTATTTATTCAAACATGCCATAAAAGAATTTTGCTCTTTTAATTCCCTACGGAAGTAACTATTTTGGTCAAACTGAGAAGACATGAAACCTTTGACACTAATTTCAATCTCTTCCAACCTTCTGAAATAGTTTGGTTTGGCCATGAGGAAAGGTCTCTCACGAACAAGCCCAAGAGAAAGCGAGGAAAACGGGCAGAAAAAGAAGGCAAAAGACAAAAGAAAACGGCAAATGAAAACAAAAAATGTGAAATGGGGGAGAGGAAAACGAGAGATAAATGCAAGAGATGAGTTTGTGACACTTACTTGGATAGATCTTGACTTGATCTCTCCCCGGCAACGGCGCCATAAATCAACGTGTTGACGGGAGATTATAATTGTCTTCATACTCCCCGGCAAGCGATCCTCCCTGGCAACGGCGCTAGAAATCCTTCTGCTGTTGGCTACGCCTATAGGGATTTCCTTGGCAAATATGCAAAGGATTCCCCCGCGGCCTTGGAGCCTTGCGTTGGTGTTCCCTTGAAGAGAAAAGGGTGATGTAGCACAGCGGCGGTAAGTATTTCCCTCAGTTTGAGAACCAAGGTATCAATCCAGTAGGAGGATCGCGTCAAGTCACAAGTACCTGCACAAACACAAAGAGCTTGCACCCAACGCTATGAAGGGGTTGTCAATCCCTTATAGATTGTTTGCAAAGTGAGAACTGAAAGCAAAAAGTAAACAAAGCAAAGTAAAAGTAAAAGCTGAGATGATAATTGTGAATAGACCCGGGGCCGTAGTGTTCACTAGTGGCTTCTCTCATGAAAGCAAGTAGACGGTGGGCGAACGAATTACTGTCGAGCAATTGATAGAACCGCGCAAAGTCATGACGTTATCTATGGCAATAATCATACATATAGGCACCACGTCCAAAACAAATAGACCGATACTTTCTACATCTACTACTATTACTCCACACGTCGTCCGCTATCCAGCATGCATCTAGTGTATTGAGTTCATAAGAACAGAGTAACGCCTTAAGCAAGATAACATGATGGAGATGGACAATCTCAAATCTATGATGAAAGCCCATCTTGTTACCCTTGATGGCAACAACACGATGCGTACCTTGCTGCCCCTTCTGTCACTGGGAAAGATCACCGCACGGTATGAACCCAAAACCAAACACTTCTCCCATTGCAAGAATCATAGATCTAGTTGGCCAAACAAAACCCAAGACTCGGAGAGACTTACAAGGACATAAAATCATGCATATAAGAAATCAGCAAAGACTCAAATATAATTCATAGATAATCTGATCAAAAATCCACAATTCATCGAATCTCAACAAACACACCGCCAAAGAGGATTACATCGGATAGATCTCCATGAAGATCACGGAGAACTTTGTATTGAAGATCCAAGAGAGAGAAGAAGCCATCTAGCTACTAACTACGGACCCGTAGGTCTGAAGTAGACTACTCACGAGTCATTGGAGAGGCAATGATGTTGATGTAGAAGCCCTCCAGCTCCAAAGTCCCCTCTGGCAGGGCACCGGGAAGGTTCTCCAGATGAGATCTCGCAGAAACGGAAGCTTGCGGCGGCGGAAAAGTGGTTTTGTGGATGCCCCGATTTTTTCTGGGATTTTAGGGAATATATAGGCCAAAGAGCTAGGGCAGGAGAGCTCCAGGGAGGCCACAAGCGTGGTGGCTGCGGCCCCCTGGCCGCGGCTACAGGGCTTGTGGGCTCCCTGTGGGCCTCCTGCCTTGGCCCTCAAGTCCCCCTGTTTTCTTCTGTTCTGGAAAAATTAATTTTGGGGATTTTAGTCCATTTGGACTCCGTTCCAAAATCAGATCTGAAAAGAGTCAAAAACACAGAAAAACAGGAACTGGCACTTGGCACTGAATTAATAAGTTAGTCCCAAAAAAGATATAAAAGGTATATAAAACATCCAAAGTTGACAAGATAACAAGATGAAACCATCAAAAATTATAGATACGTTTGAGACGTATCAGCCATCAAGCTACGCTTCCCTGCGCTGTCGAGTCAAAAGGAGCATTCTGTATGCCGACCGAACTGAAAACACGCAATTTATTTCGAAGTTCCAACCCAGTAGTCATCAATATTTCTGGTACATATGGGGATCGCCAAAATTTGAGAGGCGTCAATGGGTAAGAACGTGTGTTCAACTCGCTGTCCATCCCACGTTGTCGTGGTGTGATCGATAAACTCTTCTGCTAGCCCGTGGGGGTTTACAACCCTGCTGTCAAAAGGGCGCAACATTTCATTCCTAGGGATCCAGTTATCTTCCCAAACATCAGTGGTTTCTCCATTGCCGATGCGCTTAATGAGGCCTTGTTTTAGAACTTCGACTCCTTCCAGGATGGACCTCCAGATTTGGCTAGTGTGGGAGCCAATGTTTGCCTGTAAATAAGAAGTTGTAGGGAGATAAACTCCCTTCAGAATTCTAGCACTTAGAGAGTCAGGCTGCTGTAGGATGCACCATCCCTGCTTTGCAAGCATTGCTAGATTGAATAGCTGAAAATCCTTGAACCGCAATCCCCCCATTTTCTTGGGTTGTGTCATATCTTTCTAGAAGACCCAATGAGGTTTTCGATGTCCATCCTTAGATCCCCACAAGAACTTCCATATTAGCATGTTTAGATGTTCGCATAGCCCTCTTGGGAGTTTGAAGCAAAACATAGAAAATACCGGAACCACCTGGGCCACCAATTTTAGTACCTCCTTCACTGCACTAGATAACATCTTCTCTATCCAGCCTTGAAATTTTCCCCATAGCCGGTCCTTTAGAAACTTAAAAGCTCCATTCTTCGACATGACCACATCAGATGACATTCCAAGGTTGAGACCCTCCTCATAGGTCTAAGATGTGGAGTTGGCCCAGCAGGCTTGGGGTGGCTCAAGCGCATTCCACAAAAGCTCACTCGGCTGGACCGACACCACGATTTCAAGGGCAACTTCTACCGAGTCCGGGTCAAAATCAATGCCACTAAACCTCTAAAGAATATTGTTTAACTTGTCAAGAACAAGAAGAGGGAAATCTTCAGGGTAAAATACGAGAGACTTCCTGACTGGTGTGCTGTTTGTGGCCATCTCGGTCATACTTAGAAGGAGTGTGGCGATGGAGTTCACCCTCCAAAAGCTTTGGTTTACAAGGACGTGCGTGCGACCTGGTTCAGAGGGCCAAGAAGAGGCCCTGGCGAGGGCCAGGGACCAGATGCGGGGCGAGACAATCGAGGCACAGGTAAAGGGCGTTCTGGTCGAGGGGGACGAGGCTTCGGCGAGGATGGACATAACAAACACCCCCCAATTGATCATGAGGACTCACCCTATGGGGATGAAACTATGGAAGAAGTAGATGGCTCCAGGAAGAGGGGAACGCGGGATACTCTCTGAATTCTTACAGGACCAGAGAATGCTACCATCGAGTCAACTGGAGATATTCAACCATCCTCGCTAGGGGTTGTGTCCATGAGCCCTCCGCCTAAGCAGGAACAGAAGAGAGCAAGGTCAACTGCCAACCAAATGGAGAAGAATTTGGGCAAAAGCTCCACTACAACAAAACAAACTGATGCGCATTTAGCGGGCCCCCTTGCGGGGTCACGCCTAGCGCAACGAGTTGCTTAGTATGGAACTGTTGTGGGGCTCGCAAACCTGCGACAGTTCGAGAGCTTTGAGATCTTTCAAAACAACTTGAACCCTCTATAGTCTATATGTTGGAAACTCAGATAGAGGGCTCACGTGTTGAAAATTTGGTACAAACCTTAGGGTACAACAAAAGCTGCACTGTAAGCAGCTCTAGCAGGAGCGGAGGTTTAGGAATCTTTTAATGACCGTATAAAGGTGGAAATCATTGGCTACTTCGAATATCACGTAGATGTGCTTGTTGATGGGATGGTAGATATACGGAATAGAATTACTTTCATCTATGGTGAGGCCCAAGTGGCAAAGAGATACAAGACTTGGTATATGCTCAAAAGAATAGCAGGTCTAGCTAACCTTCCCTGGGTGGTGATTGGTGACTTCAACGAGTTACTCCATGGGCATGAATAGGAAGGGGTCTGTGCTCGTAGCCAGGCTCAAATGGATGCGTTCCGAGATGCTTTGGACATCTGTGGCTTGATAGACATAGGTTATAAATGGACTTCTTGGACGTTTGAGAAAAAAGTGACTGGGGGCACTTATGCACGAGTACGTTTAGACATATGTGTGGACAACGCTACTTGGACTCTCGAGTTTCCCTTGGTTTTTCTGGAGCACTTTATTGTTGTGACTTCAGATCATGTTCCAGTTCTACTTTGATGGCACAACACCCCACCTAGTAAAAGGGTTCCTCGCGCATTTAAGTATGAACAATGCTGGCTGAGAGACCCTTCAGTCTCGCCGGTTATGGAGAACTCATGAGGACAATCTCCTGGTGACTCCGTTGCCGCTGTAAAGGACAAACTCCAAACTCTATCGGGCGAGCTATCTACTTGGGATCAACATCACTTTGGAAATGTCCGTGAGGAAATTTCCAATCTGAAACGAATGTTATAGATCCTAAGAGGGGTCCCATGCCGACTGGCCTCCACGCATGGCGAGATCAAGACCACTGATCGACTTGTAGAGTTGTACCACCATGAGGAAATCCTATGGAGGCAACGAGCCAGAGCTGATTGGTTAATGCATGGGGACAAGAACACTTATTTCTTCCATCTAAGGGCAAGACAACGCAGGAGGAAAAAACAAATCAAAACCTACAGAAAACGGATGGACGTATAACTAAGGACTTGAGTGAAATTGAGGAGATAACTACATCCTTTTATAAGAACTTATATACTTCTGAAGGAACTACCAATATGGACCAAGTATTAGCTACTGTGCCAACGAAGGTAACACATAGTATGAAGGACATCCTAAATGCCCCATACAAAGCAGAGGAAATTAAAACGTCACTCTTTCAAATGTTCCCCATCAAGGCACCTCGTCCAGATGGATTCCCAGGACACTTCTTCCAGCGTCATTGGGAAACTTGCGGTGAGTCTGCCACCAAAGTGGTTCTCAAAATACTGGATGGCATAGAATAGGCTGCCTGCATTAATGAAACGGTCCTGGTCCTTCTCCCTAATGCAAAAAATGCTACCATTCTGTCACAATTTTGCCCTATTAGCTTGTGCAATGTGATGGGGAACTTTGCATGGGAAACAAAATTTTTCCTACCCACACTTAATACCTATCCATGGTGATGATCATGTACGAGAGGGGAGAGTGAATCTGCATACCCTTGTAGACCGCTAAGAGGAAGCGTATATAACGTGGTTGATATAGTGGAACATCTTTGCGATCCAAATCGCAGTCGTCCCGCAATCTCATCACGATCCGTCCCGCGATCCCATCACGATCCATCCCGGTCTAGTGCCGAACGGACGACACCTCCGCGTTCAGCACACGTACAACTCGATGACGATCTCCACCTTCTTGATCCAGCAAGAGGGGAGGATAGGTAGATGAGTTCTCTAGCACGGCGGCGTGGTGGTGGTGGTGGTGAACTAATCCGGCAGGGCTTCGCCTAGCACCGTCGAACTAGACTAGAGGAGAAACCGATCTAGATGAAGTAGAGGGAGCACGTAGAAATTAGGGTTAGATCTTCCCTCTAAATCCTCTAGTATATATAGGAGGGAGGGCGGGGAGGAGGCAGCCAAAAAACCCTCTAGTGGTTCAGACGAATGGGAGGAGGTGGAAGAGTCCACCTCCAATCCTACTCCAAGTAGGATTCCTTTCCTACTTGGAATCCTTCCCTTCCTTTGGGGTTTTCCCACCTCTAGCCGCATGGGACTTATTGGTTGGTTTGGCCAGCCCACTAGAGGCTGGTTTAAGTCCTCCCATAGCCCATGAGGTCTTTTGGGTCGAGACACCCCTCCCGATGGCCCCCGGTACCCTCCCGGCACTCTCGGTACACTACCGGTGAGCCCAAAACCTTTCTAGTGACCAAAACAGGACTTCCTATATATATCAATATTTACCTCTGGACCATTCTGGAGCTCCTCGTGACATCCTGGATCTCATTCAGTACTCCGAACAAACTTTGGTTACCAACACCTATAACTCAACTACATCGAAAATGTCACCGAACCTTAAGTGTGCACACCCTGCGGGTTCGAGAACTATGCAAACATGACCTGAGACATCCCGCGATCAATAACCAATAGTGGTACCTAGATGTCCATATTGGCTCCTACATATTCTACGAAGATCTCTATCGGTTGAACCTCTATGTCAAGGATTCAGTTAATCCCATATGTGTTCCCTTTGTCCTTCGGCATGTTACTTGCCCGAGATTCGATCGTCGGTATCTCCATACCTAGTTCAATCTCATTACGAGCAAGCCTCTTTAGTCGTTCCGTAATACAAGATGCCGTGACTAACTCTTTAGTCACATTGCATGCAAGGCTTGTTTGTGATGTTGCATTACCGAGTGGGCCCCGAGATACCTGTGTGTCACACGGAGTAACAAATCCCAGTCTTGATCCATGCCAACCCAAGAGACACCTTCAGAGATACCTGTAGAGCATCTTTATAGTCACCCAGTAACGTTGCGACATTTGATACACACAAGGTATTCCTCCAGTGTTCGGGAGTTGCATGATCTCATGGTCTTAGGAACAGATACATTGACATGCAGAAAAGAGTAGCAATAAACTGACACGATCATATGCTACGTTTCTAGTTTAGGTCTTGTCCATCACATCATTCTCCTAGTGGGTCTTGTCCATCACATCATTCTCATATGTTACTTTGATAGTTTGATATGTAGGTGGGCCGGCGCTTGGGTACTTCCCTTACTTGGACAAGCATCCCACTTATGATTAACCTCTCTCGCAAGCATGCGCAACTACAAAAGAAGAATTAAGACAAAGTTTAACCATAGCATTAAACTAGTGGATCAAAATCAGCCCCTCACGAAGCAACGCATAGACTGGGGTTTAAGCTTTTGTCACTCCAGCAACCCATCATCTACTTACTACTCCCCAATGCCTTCCTCTAGGCCCAAGTATGGTGAAGTGTTATGTAGTCGACGTTCACATAACACCACTAGAGGAAAAGACAACATACAACATATCAAAATACCGAACGAATATCAAATTCACATGACAATTATCAGCATGGCTTATCCCATGTCCTCAGAAACAAAAGTAACTACTCACAAAGCATAATCATAATCATGATCAGAGGTGTAATGAATAGCATCAAGTTTCTGAACATAAACTCTTCCACCAAGTAATCCAACTAGCATCAACTACAAAGAGTAATCAACACTACTAGCAACCTTACAAGTACCAATCGGAGTTGCGAGACGAAGATTGTTTACAAGAGATGAACTAGGGATTGGAGAGGAGATGGTGCTGATGAAGATGTTGATGAAGATGTCTCCCCTCCGACGAGAGGAGTGTTGGTGATGACGATGGCGATGATTTCTCCCTCCGGGAGGGAAGTTTCCCCGGCAGGATCGTCCTGCCGGAGTTCTAGATTGGATATGCTCAAGTTGCGCCTCGTGGCGGCGGCGAAACCACGAAAAAGCTCCCGTATGATTTTTTCTGGACCAAGCCACTTTATATAGCACAAGAGGGGGGCTAGTGGGCCGTCAGGGAGCCCACAAGCCCCCACTCCGTCGCTAGGGGGGTGGTGGCGGTGGTAGGGCTTGTGGCGCCCTGGCAGCCCCCCTCCGGTACTTCTTTCGCCTAGTATTTTTTATATAATCCCAAAAAAATCCACGTATGTTTTCAGGGCATTTGGAGATGTGCAGAATAGTGTACTAGGATTTGCTCCTTTTCAAGTCCAGAATTCCAGCTGCCTGAATTCTCCCTCTTCAAATAAACCTTGCAAAATAAGAGAGAAAAGGCATAAATATGGTACCACAAGTAATATAACAGACCAAAAAGCAATAAATATCAACATGAAAGCATGATGCAAAATGGACGTATCAACTCCCCCAAGCTTAGACCTCGCTTGTCCTCAAGCGAAAACCAAGTTCCACAAATATGTCCACATGTTTGGGGACGAAGGTGTCGATAAAACATAATACGGACAATAGGGCATCATGATCACACATAGGACAACAATACATCATAAAGATTCTTATGGGAAAGTAACAATTCCTTCACAAAGCAAAGCATGAAGCAAAAACCTTACCGAGAAGTAACCAACAATAAACCATACTCATTGAAGTAATTGCAATTTATCACAACATCAGAAAGAGTCAAATAAGAGCTTGTAAGGCAAATCCACATACTCAATCATCTCTTTTGTTTTCCACAATTGTTACAGCTCACGTGGTACTCATGGTGTCAAAGTTTCAGCTGAACACAGAGGAAGATAGGGGCTTATAGTTTTGCCTCCCAACTATTTACCTCAAGGGTAAAGTCAACAATAATAAAGCATAAGTACTCAACTCCAAGTTGATATATGAATATATATCTTTCCCAAGCATGTGACGGTAGCCAAGACAAAGGCGAAAGTAGGGAATTGGTGAAGATCACCATAACTCTTACAAGGGCAAAAAGTAAAGGTACAAGATAGGCCCTTCGTAGAGGGAAGCAGAGTTTGTCATGCGCTTTTGAGATTTGAATGCGTGTCCTCTTAGTGCGGAGGAACATCACTTTATATTGCCTCCTGTGATAAAGAACTTTATTATGCAGTCTGTCGCTTTTATGTCTTCCTCATCATAGGTTCGTACAAAGCTTATTTTCCACACACTAATAGATCATACATATTAGAGAGCATTTTTATTGCTTGCACCGATGACAACTTACTTGAAGGATCTTATTCAATCCATAGGTAGGTATGGTGGACTCTCATGGCAAAACTGGGTTGGAGGTTTATGGATGCACAAGTAGTATCTCTACTTGGTGGGGAGTTTTGGTTAATATGAGGTGGAAGCAATCTTCACATGCTAAGGGATCTCTAATCATATAACGTTGTTTGGAACCAAGCAAACACAATTCATTATGTTGTCTTCCTTGTCCAACATTTACTCCTAAGCATGTATTAGTTTGGTGAGTGTTCACAATTGTAAAAAGTGTCTAAGATGATATATTTATATGTGAACCTCTCTTTCCTTAGTACTTCTTATTAATTGCAACAATGACTGAGGTCTATGTTGTTTTATTCTCAACAAGTTTCAATCATCATATGTGTCATAAGTGAAGCTATCACTTTCCATAAGATCGTTTCATGATCTTTCATGCTATCGTTCTTTTCATACTATTGATCATGGCACAAAGCAAAGCCCTTGACTAAGACAGTCTTTATTATATAGCTCATAAGCTCGAATACACGGGGGGAGAGACAAAAGCAAAAGACTCAAACTAAAAACTAAAGACTTATTCCTCTAAGGGGAGAAATAAAAACTGAAAAGGAAAGAACTAAAACAAAGGTAAAAGCAAAAGATATAAAGGTGATACGATACTAGGGCAACTCCCCCAAGCTTGGCAGAAGCCAAGGGGATTGCCCATACCAATGCTTAGTTGTCTTCCTTCGGCGGTGATGGTGGTGGAGTTGTTAGAGTAGTCTGATCCTTCGTCTTCCAAGGCATAGGTGCTCCATCATGGCAGGATGAACGAGTCGCCGGAATCCTCAAATCTGCAGCCAACCTTATTGATTTAAATCTGTACTCGTACTCACAGTTTTGGTTTTGTAGGTCATAGATCTGTCCCTGATGTTGATCAATCCTGTCACAGAGCCTGGAGAGGTGTTTCCCAATGTCAATGGCATCCATCATGTGATTGCTAGTAAACTCCGTGATCATCATGTGGTTTGCATTGAGTCCACGCTCCACCATCCCTTGGTACTTGAAGACTTGTTGCTCCATTGCTTCGAGCCTCGTCTCCATGCTTCCGGTCTTCTTAGGCCCCTCAACATCACGGATGTGCAACATCCGCTCGCTCATCTTGATAGATTGAGGGTGTTTCAGCACTTCCGTGAGGTAGGGATTGATGACCTTCTCAAAGATCTTGTCCTTAGGAGTGTTTGGGGAAGTCATGATGATCTAGATCTGCGGCAGAAACAAGCTCGAACCGAAAACAGAGGAAAACTACGCGATACAGAGATCAAAACCTTCGGGCGAGTATATATTGATTTTTTCTGGACCAGAAGGAGTGCTCCGCAAGAAAACGGAGTCCGGGAGGCACACGAGGTGCCCACAAGCTTGGCCTCCGCCACCAGGGGGGTAGGGGGCGGTGGCAGGGCTTGTGGTCGCCTCGTTCGCTCTCCAGGCTGCTTTTTATATTTCTAATTTTCCAAAAATTCCAAAGCGGAGGAAATTTCCTATTGGAAAAGCATCGGAGTCCAATTTCTTACCGAAACAGATACATCTTTGTTTTCAGGGTCTGAAACAGGCTGATAAACATCCCTTATGTACTCCTCTGGAGTTATGACATTGATGATATTGGTCTCAACATTTATGGGAGTACCAGAGATATAATGCTTGATTCTTTGCCCACTTACCACTCTAGGAAAATTTCCTTCCGTGTTATTGATTTTGATGGCACCGGAACGATATACTTCCTCGACAACATAGGGACCTTCCCATTTAGAGAGAAGCTTGCCTGCAAAGAATCTCAAACGAGAATTGTATAGCAGGACATAATCACCTACATTGAATTCTCGTTTCTGTATTCGTTTGTCGTGCCATCTCTTAACCTTTTCCTTGAAAAACCTGGCATTCTCATACCCCTGGGCTCTCCATTCATCTAACGAGCTGATATCAAACAACCGCTTCTCACCGGCAAGTTTGAAATCAAAGTTGAGCTCTTTGATTGCCCAATAAGCTTTGTGTTCCAGCTCAAGGGGTAAATGACAGGCCTTACCGTAAACCATTTTATACGGTGACATGCCCATGGGATTCCTATAGGTAGTCCTATAAGCCCATAGTGCATCGTCAAGTTTGCTAGACCAGTTCTTTTGAGATATATTGACGGTCTTTTGTAAGATCAACTTGATCTCCCTATTACTCAACTCCACTTGACCACTAGACCGAGGATGATAAGGAGATGCAACTCTATGGTTGACATCATACTTAGCTAGCATCTTGCAGAAAACACCATGAATGAAGTGTGAACCGCCATCAGTCATCAAGTATCTAGGGACTCCAAATCTTGGGAATATGACTTCTTTAAGCATCTTAATAGAGGTGTGGTGATCAACATTTTTAGTGGGGATAGCTTCTACCCACTTAGTAACGTAATCCACAGCAACTAAGATGTGAGTGTACCCATTGGAACTAGGGAAGGGTCCCATATAATCAGAGCCCCAGACATCAAATGGTTCAATGACAAGTGAGTAGTTCATAGGCATTTCCTGACGCTTACTGATGTTCCCTATTATTTGGCATTCGTCACAAGACAAGACAAACTTACGGGCATCCTTGAAGAGAGTGGGCCAATAGAAACCTGATTGCAATACCTTATGGGCAGTTCTATCTCCAGCATGGAGTCCTCCGTAGGCTTCGGAATGACACTTCTGCAAGATCTGTCCCTGTTCATGTTCAGGCACACAACGTCTAATAACACCATCAACTCCTTCCTTATAAAGGTGAGGATCATCCCAAAAGTAGTGTCTCAAATCAAAGAAGAATTTCTTCTTTTGCTGATAGGTGAAACTGGGTGGTATGTATTTGGCTACGATATAGTTTGCATAATCGGCATACCATGGTGCACTATGTGAAGTGCGGATGACATTTAATTGTTCATCAGGAAAGCTGTCATCAATAGGTAGTGGTTCATCAAGGACATTCTCTAGCCTAGACATTTTATCTGCTACAGGGTTATCAGCACCCTTTCGGTCAACGACGTGCAAATCAAATTCCTGTAACAGGAGAACCCATCTGATGAGTCTTGGCTTAGCGTCCTTCTTCTCCATAAGGTACTTAATAGCAGCATGATCAGAGTGAATAGTGACTTTGGAGTCAACTAGATAAGATTTGAACTTTTCACATCCAAACACGACCGCTAAAAATTCCTTCTCCATAGTGGCATAGTTTCTTTGGGCACTGTCTAGAGTTTTACTAGCATAGTGAATGACATTCAACTTCTTGTCAACTCTCTGTCCTAGAACAGCATCAACAGCATAATCACTAGCATCGCACATGATTTCAAAGGGCAAGTTCCAGTCAGGTGGTTGAACAATAGGTGCGGTTATCAAAGCCTTCTTAAGTATTTCAAAGGCTTCCTCACAATCCTCATAAAAAACAAAAGGAACATCCTTCTGCAAGAGGTTGGCAAGAGGCCTAGAAATCTTAGAGAAGTCCTTAATGAACCTTCTATAGAAACCAGCATGACCTAGGAAACTTCGTGTACCTCTGATATCTATGGGGCAAGGCATTTTCTCAATTGCATCAACCTTAGCCTTATCAACTTCAATGCCTCTTTCAGAAATTTTGTGTCCTAAGACGATACCTTCATTAACCATAAAGTGGCACTTCTCCCAATTCAAGACGACGTTGGTTTCTTCGCATCTCTGTAAGAATCGATCAAGGTTGCTGAGGCAATCATCAAAGGAAGACCCGTAAACGGAGAAGTCATCCATGAAAACCTCGACAATCTTCTCACAAAAGTCGGAGAATATAGCCATCATACATCTTTGAAAGGTGGCAGGTGCATTGCATAAGCCAAAATGCATACGTCTATAAGCAAAGGTACCGAAGGGACAGGTGAAAGTGGTTTTCTCTTGATCTGATTGTGCAACAGGTATTTGCGAGAAACCTGAATAACCATGAAAGCAGAAATGTGTGTGTTTTGATAGCCTTTCTAGCATTTGGTCGATGAATGGCAAAGGATAATGATCTTTCCTGGTTGCCTTGTTCAGTTTCCGGAAGTCTATCACCATCCTATAGCCGGTAATAATCCTTTGTGGGATTAGTTCATCCTTATCATTAGGAACGATGGTGATACCTCCCTTCTTAGGTACGCAATGTACTGGACTTACCCAATCACTATGAGCAACAGGATAAATGATTCCTGCTTCCAGAAGCTTTAATATTTCTTTTCTAACGACCTCTTTCATCTTAGGATTTAATCTCCTTTGATGATCAACAACTAGTTTAAAGTCAGGATCGGTTTTAATCTTGTGCTGACATAGAGTGGGACTAATACCCTTAATCTTGTGCTGACATAGAGTGGGACTAATACCCTTAAGATCATCAAGAGTATATCCAATAGCAGCATGGTGCTTCCTCAGAGTTCTTAGTAACTTATTCTCTTCGTGCTCTGAGAGGAGGGCACTAATAATAACAGGATATATCCCCTTCTCATCAAGATAGGCATACTTAAGAGTATCAGGCAACTGTTTAAGCTCGAACACAGGATCACCCTTTGGTGGTGGAGGATCCCCAAGCAGTTCAACAGGAAGATTATTCTTGAGAATAGGATATTGTTCTAAGAAAATTTTATCTATCTCATCTCTCTCCTCCATATGCATATCATTTTCATGCTCAAGAAGATATTGCTCCGAAGGATCCGTAGGAGGGACGACAATAGAGGCAAGAGCAATGATTTCATCCCTACGAGACGACTCTCTTTCAGGGGGTTGTCTTCCAAACTTGGAGAAGTTAAATTCATGAGACACACCCTTGAAACTAACAGTGACAGTCTATTTAATGCAATCAATGTGAGCATTGGTAGTGTTGAGAAAGGGTCTACCAAATATGATGGGACAAAAGTTATCTTGTGCAGTACCAAGGACGAGGAAATCAGTAGGATACTTCGTCTTACCACACAGGACTTCTACGTCTCTCACAACTCCAGGGGCAGATTGTCCCTATTAGCTAGCGTAATAATAACATCAATGGGTTCTAACTCAACACGTGCAATCTCATCTTTGATTTCATCATATAGAGAACGGGGTATTGCACTAACACTATCTCCCATATCACATAAACCATGGTAATAGTGATCTCCTATCTTAACAGAAACAACGGGCAGGCCAACTACAGGTCCGTGCTTGTCTTTCGCGTGAGGTTTAGCAATTCTAGCGGAGTCCTCACAGAATTTGATAACATGCCCATCTATATCTTAGGCTAAGAGATCTTTGATAATAGAAACACTAGGTTCAACTCTAATCTCCTCAGGGGGTGCAAGTGGTCTAATGTAACCCCTACGTATGATAGTTGGAGCTTTAGAATAATCCTTTATCCTAGCAGGGTATGGTGGTTTCTCAGTGTAAGCACAAGGAACAACAGGATCACTAAAAGCAATGACTTTCTCCTCAACTAGATTGGTTTTGGCTATGTTGCTTTCTACAGGAGGATGATATTTAAACCACTTCTCTTTGGGAAGATCAACATGAGCAGCAAAAGATTCACATAGAGAAGCTACTATCTCAGAGCCAAGTCCATACTTAGCGCTAAAATCTCTAGAAGTGTTTGTCTCAACAAAAGATTTAACGCAATCAAACTTGAAATTCATACCTGACTCCTTACCTTCCTCCAACTCCCAATCTTTAGAGTTGCGTTTGATTCTCTCCAATAAATTCCACTTGTGATCAATATCCTTCTTCATAAAAGAACCGGTACAAGAAGTGTCAAGCATGGTATGATCTTCATGAGAAAGCCGAGCATAAAAGTTTTGAGTGATCATTTCTCTCGAGAGCTCATGATTGGGGCATGAATATAGCATGTATTTAAGCCTCCCCAAGCTTGAGATATGCTTTCCGTGTCACGAGGCCAAAAGTTATAAATAAAATTCTGATCACGATGTACTAAATGCATAGGATAGAACTTTTGATGAAATTCCAATTTCAACCGATTGTAGCCCCATGATCCAGTATCATCACATAGCCTATACCATGTCAACGACTTATCCTTCAAAGATAAAGGAAAGACTTTCTTCTTTACCTCATCCTCGGGCAAACCTGTAAGCTTAAATAAACCACAAACTTCATCTACATAGATCAGATGCAAGTCTGGATGTGAAGATCCATCTCCTGTGAAAGGATTAGCCAGCAGTTTCTCAAGCATACCCGAACGAATTTCATAAAAGATATTTTCAGTAGGTACCTCAGGTTGAGGAACAACTCCTCGTGTTTCCGTTCATGGTGAAGATACCCCGAACAAACTCCTCAAAGGAACAGTTTCCATAGTGACAAGTGACAATAAATTTCAGCACAATATATAGATGTTTCCTTACAAATTTCCACTTACCAAAGGCGCTTCACTCCCCGACAACGGCGCCAGAAAAGAGTCTTGATGACCCACAAGTATAGGGGATCAATCGTAGTCCTTTTGATAAGTAAGAGTGTCGAACCCAACGAGGAGAAGAAGGCTCTGATAAACGGATTTCAGCAAGGTAATAACTGCAAGCACTAAAAGTGGCGATAACAAGTGATTATGTAGCGAGGTGAAACGTAGCAAGCAAAGAGTAACAAGTAACAAGTAGTAGCGATGGTGCAGCAAGTGGCCCAATCCCTTTTGTAGCAAGGGACAAGCCTGAACAAAGTCTTATAGGAGGAAAAATGCTCCCGAGGACACACGGGAATTTCTATCATGCTAGTTTCATCATGTTCATATGATTCACGTTCGTTACTTTGATAGTTTGATATGTGGGTGGACCGGCGCTTGGGTACTTCCCTTACTTGGACAAGCATCCCACATATGATTAACCTCTCTTGCAAGCATCCGCAACTACAAAAGAAGAATTAAGACAAAGTCTAACCATAGCATTAAACTAGTGGATCAAAATCAGCCCCTCACGAAGCAACGCATAGACTGGGGTTTAAGCTTTTGTCACTCCAGCAACCCATCATCTACTTACTACTCCCCAATGCCTTCCTCTAGGCCCAAGCATGGTGAAGTGTTATGTAGTCGACGTTCACATAACACCACTAGAGGAAAAGACAACATACAACATATCAAAATACCGAATGAATATCAAATTCACATGACTATTATCAGCATGACTTATCCCATGTCCTCAGGAACAAAAGTAACTACTCACAAAGCATAATCATAATCATGATCAAAGGTGTAATGAATAGCATCAAGGATATGAACATAAACTCTTCCATCAAGTAATCCAACTAGCATCAACTACAAAGAGGAATAACCACTACTAGGAACCTTACAAGTACCAATCGGAGTTGCGAGACGAATATTGGTTACAAGAGATGAACTAGGGATTGGAGAGGAGATGGTGCTAATGAAGATGTTGATGAAGATGCCTCCCCTTCGACGAGAGGAGTGTTGGTGATGACGATGGCGACGATTTCCCCCTCCGGGAGGGAAGTTTCCCCGGCAGGATCGTCCTGCCGGAGCTCTAGATTGGATCTGCTCAAGTTCCGCCTCGTGGCGGCGGCGAAACCACGAAAAAGCTCCCGTCTGATTTTTTCTGGACCAAGACGCTTCATATAGCAAAAGAGGGGGGCTAGTGGGCCGTCAGGGAGCCCACAAGCCCACACTCCGCCACCAGGGGGTGGTGGCGGTGGCAGGGCTTGTGGCGCCCTGGCAGCCCCCCTCCGGTACTTCTTTCGCCCAGTATTTTTTATATAATCCCAAAAAAATCCACGTAACTTTTCAAGGCATTTGGAGATGTGCAGAATAGTGGACTAGGATTTGCTCCTTTTCCAGTCCAGAATTCCAGCTTCCTGAATTCTCCCTCTTCAAATAAACCTTGCAAAATAAGAGAGAAAAGGCATAAATATGGTACCACAAGTAATATAACAGCCCAAAAAGCAATAAATATCAACATGAAAGCATGATGCAAAATGGACGTATCAGACTACTCACGGCACGTACGGGAAGCGTCCATGGTGGTGGAGAAGCTCCCGGAGGTCAATCCTCCCTCCGTCAGGGTGCGGGGAAGAGGTCTTCTGTCGCTTCCGATCTACGAAGCGCTGCGGCGGCGGAACGATGGAGAATTCACGATTCTGGATATGATGGAAAGGTTTTCGATCGGAGAGGTAAATATAGGCCGAAGGAGGGCACCAGAGGGCGTGGGCCCCACCCAGGCAACTTGGTTGTGCGGCCAAGAGGGGGGCCATGCAGGGAGGCCGTCTGGGCAGGCCCTGGCTCCCCTCTGGCCCACCTTTGGTGCTCATGAAGCTTCCGTCACGCTAATTTTCATATATTCTTCTCGGGATTTTTGGGGCTGTGTAAATTTGGGTAAAAGTCCCTGGAAAAAACACACCAGCTGACAGAAACTGGCACTGGGTGCACTGAGTTAGTAGGTTAGTCCAAATATGTGTAAAAAGGTATGAAAGTGTAGCAAAACATATAACAATGTCACCCAAAAGATCATGGAACAAGAAGAAATTATAGATACGTTTGGGACGTATCAACATGCCCAAGCTTAATTCCTGCTCGTCCTCGAGTAGGTAAATGATAACACAAATAATTTCTATGGTGACATGCTAACACACATATAGAACTTCAAAATAAAGCAAGTAAGATATGCAATTCAAGTCGAGACAATAAAAAGCAAAAGTCTATATCTAGTATTGAAATTAGCAAAGTAAGAACATAAAGGTGCAAGAGCTCTCGCTGTTCGTGGCTCGAATGTCTGTAGATGGTGTTCGCGTGCAAGAAGTGGGAGATGGGTTTGGAGCATAAAAATATTTTGTAGTTTAATTGAGAACTCAATCTACTAAAACTTCACACTTGGCCTCCTTCGGAATCTTATTTTAACTCATCCCCAAACCACTAGTGAGGCACAAGTCAAAATGATCCTCTGCATTTCGACTTTGAGCCCTCATGCAATGGATGAGCGCAAGCAAGATATGTTGGCACTTAGGATGGCAAAGAGAATAATGATGGGGAAGGAATACAAAAAGGTGTTAAAGTCTCACATCAATGAGGACAACCATAGGCGAGAGAAAGCCAAATGATAGATATGATGTGAGGAGTAGGGATTGCCATGCAACGGATGCACATATGAGCTAAGGTAAGCTCTCCAATGGAACTAGTGGTGGTGCATCCAACTTGCTTGCTCATGAAGACCTAGAGCTCATTTGAGGAGGCTCGTCATTGGAATATACAAGCCAAGTTCTATAGTGTGAGCGTCCCCACATACTTATGCATGAATGATAATATCTATGGAGTACAAATATAAAAATGGAGTACAAGTGTGGATCTTTCAAAATGAATAGTAGTGTTGCCTCCTTCTCTCTTCTTATTTATTTTTTTGTGCCCTCTTTGGCTCTTTCTATTTATCACTCATTTGTCCTCTTTGGGATCTTTTCATGTGTCCTCTTTTGGGATCTTTTAATTTGTCCTCTTTGGGATCTTTTCCTCACTTAAGGTCAACACTCTATCTTCTACAAGAATAAAAAGAAGATCTTCACACTTTATAAGAAGTACTCAACATAAAGACAAATGAAAACTATCATGATGTATGCAAATGTATGCCTCTACCAGTGTAGCAGGATATGCAATGAAACTAGCGCATCATGTAGCAATAATAAGGGCAAGGCCCAACTAGCATGCGGCTCCTCGATCAAGCAAAATCATGTATGACATGAATATAAAGTCATGAGATGGTGGATGTTGCATGGCAATGTATCTCGGAAAGGCTATGGAAATTCCTTAATAGGTAGGTATGGTGGCTTTTTTGAGGAAAGATGTAATTAGGCTTATGATGACAGTGCGTATCATGCCAAGGGTTTGGATGCACCGATGAAGTTTGCACCAACTCTCAAGATGAGAAAGGGCAATGCACGGTGCCAAAGAGGCTAGAAAAATATGGATGGTGGAAGTGCCAACAATCGAATACTCACATTAGTCCGAAGAACTCATGCACTTATTATCGGTAACTCTCTATCTAGTTAGGAGATTCACAAAGAGACAAGCACCCCGAGGAGTTTGGTTATCCTTGCGCATCCTCGACCCATGGTAACGTGAGGGTACTCTATATATTCCAACCCCTCCAGAGGTTAGGATCCATCTAGCAGCTAGAGTTCTCAACTATTTTTTTCTTTTTGAAAAACACACGGATTTCCCAAAATACGACACCTATCACTAATAGGCTCAAGCTCTTGGCACCAATAGTCCAAACATTACACAAATCAATACCTCAAAACTATTGCAAGTTACTACTATACTTAAATAGCAACCTCAATTACCTACTTATGCAAGACACACAACTCAGTGCAACAAGCCAACTCTCTAAACAAGATAAGCATGATAATTCAAGAGAGTTCCAAAAGCAAACTAAATAAAAACTCTTAAAAATAAAAATCATGAAAACTAAGAGCTAAGCATGACAGCCGCTATAAAAAGATAAAGAACACACAAAAAAGATAAACATGAAAACCTATGTTGTGTTCTAGGGTTGAGTGGAGCGTGTTTCTCTCCCAAAAAAAGAAAGCTAGGTTCCAACTTGTTATGAACAGCAAACAAAACAATACCAAACTAAAAAGTAAAGAGCGGGACGCTCCAAGAATAGCACATAACATAGGAAGTGATAAAAATATAGCATGGAGAAGGACGAACTGATGATTGTTGATGGAGAAGGGGATGCACGGGGGCATCCCCGAGCTTAGACGCCTGAGTCTCCTTGAATATTTCTTGGGGGTGCATGGGGGCATCCCCAAGCTTGAGCGCTTGACACTCCTGGATCTTCTTTCATCATCTTCCATCGCATACTTGAAAACTCCCTTCATACGAAACTCATCATAAGCTGATTAGAGTGGTTAGTGCCCATAATAAAATAATTTATTCTCTACTGGAAATAAAGATTTTAATGAAGAGCTAATGTTTCTCAAGATTGAAAAAAGGTTTTTGCAAAGAAAAAGCAAGCTTAAGATTTGCAAAATGATGAAAACGCAAAACATGGCAGAATCTTTGAAAAACAGAAAAGCAGGTAGTAAATAATTTTTTCGGGGCAATTTTGCAACTCAAATAAAAAAACTCATACCATACGCGAGAAAGACAATTATATAGAGCATACTGTCAAGAATATTTAGATCAAAAAGATGATCTTGTGATTTTTGACGAATTTTTCCGTAAAGCAGACATAATCTGTTTCTGGACAACATGTCACAACTTTTGAACTTTCTTGCAATCGGAGGCTAAAACTTGGCACACAGCTTGAAAATAAAGATAAAATGAAGTTTCTACAGTAGTAACAAGAATCAAGACCACTAAAACTGAAAGTAAAAACAAATTGGGTTGCCTCCCAACAAGCGCTTTCTTTTATGCCATTGAGCTAGGCATGATGCAAAAAGAACGATCAAAATTCTCCAAAGTCATTGGAATCATCAAAACCTTCAAACGAATCCTCAACAAGTTCATCCTTATTTTTCCTAGGGAACGGGTACGTACCTTTCGCTGTCCCACGTAAGCGTATGTGTCCTTTTGTTGGAATTATGCCCTAGAGGCAATAATAAATATAGTTATTATTATAATTCCTGTATCAAGATAATCGTTTATTATCCATGCTATAATTGTATTGAATGAAGACTCATTTACATGTGTGGATACATAGACAAAACACTGTCCCTAGCAAGCCTCTATTTTGCTAGCCAGTTGATCAAAGATAGACAGTGTCTTCTGATTATAAACAAGGTGTTGTTGCTTGATAACTGGATCACGTCATTAGGAGAATCACGTGATGGACTAGACCCAAACTAATAGACGTAGCATGTTGATCGTGTCATTTTGTTGCTACTGTTTTCTGCGTGTCAAGTATTTGTTCCTATGACCATGAGATCATATAACTGACTGACACCGGAGGAATACTTTGTGTGTATCAAATGTCGCAACGTAACTGGGTGACTATAAAGATGCTCTACAGGTATCTCCGAAGGTGTTAGTTGAGTTAGTATGGATCAAGATTGGGATTTGTCGCTCCGTGTGACGTAGAGGTATCTCGGGGCCCACTCGGTAATACAACATCACACACAAGCCTTGCAAGCAATGTGACTTAGTGTAAGTTGCGGGATCTTGTATTACGGACTTGAGGGTGGCACACCAGCCCTTAGTGGGCTGGTGGGACAGCCCAAAAGGGCCCTATGCGCCTAGGAAAGAAAATCAAAGAGAAAAGAAAAAAAAGGAGGTGGGAAGGGAAGGAAGGACTCCCACCCACCAAACCAAGTCCAACTCGGTTTGGGGGGGGGGAGCCTTCCCCCTTGGACTCGGCCAACCCCCTTGGGGCTCCTTGAGCCCCAAGGCAAGGTCCCCTCCCTCCCACCTATATATACAGAGGTTTTAGGGCTGATTTGAGATGACTTTTCCACGGCAGCCCGACCACATACCTCCACGGTTTTTCCTCTAGATCGCGTTTCTGCGGAGCTCGGGCGGAGCCCTGCTGAGACAAGGTCATCACCAACATCCGGAGCGCCGTCACGCTGCCGGAGAACTCTTCTACCTCTCCGTCTCTCTTGCTGGATCAAGAAGGCCGAGATCATCGTCGAGCTATACGTGTGCTGAACGCGGAGGTGCCGTCCGTTCGGTACTAGATCGTGGGACTGATCGCGGGATTGTTCGCGGGGCGGATCGAGGGACGTGAGGACGTTCCACTACATCAACCGCGTTCACTAACGCTTCTGCTGTACGATCTACAAGGGTACGTAGATCACTCATCCCCTCTCGTAGATGGACATCACCATGATAGGTCTTCGTGCGCGTAGGAAATTTTTTGTTTCCCATGCGACGTTCCCCAACAGTGGTATCAGAGCCAGGTTCATGCGTAGATGTCTTATCGAGTAGAACACAAAAGTTTTTGTGGGCGGTGATGTGCGTTTTTCTGCCCTCCTTAGTATTTTCTTGATTCCGCGGTATTGTTGGATTGAAGCGGCTTGGACCGACGTTACTCGTACGCTTACGAGAGACTGGTTTCATCGCTACGAGTAACCCCGTTGCTCAAAGATGACTGGCAAGTGTCGGTTTCTCCAACTTTAGTTGAATCGGATTTGACCGAGGAGGTCCTTGGATGAGGTTAAATAGCAACTCATATATCTCCGTTGTGGTGTTTGCGTAAGTAAGATGCGATCCTACTAGATACCCATGGTCACCACGTAAAACATGCAACAACAAAATTAGAGGACGTCTAACTTGTGTTTGTAGGGTATGCTTGTGATGTGATATGGACAACGATGTGATGTGATATATTGGATGTATGAGATGATCATGTTGTAATAGTAAATATCGACTTGCACGTCGATGGTACGGCAACCGGCAGGAGCCATAGGGTTGTCTTTATACTAACGTTTGTGCTTGCAGATGCGTTTACTATTTTGCTAGGATGTAGCTTTAGTAGTAATAGCATGAGTAGCACGACAACCCCGATGGCAACACGTTGATGGAGATCATGGTGTGGCGCCGGTGACAAGAAGATCGTGCCGGTGCTTTGGTGATGGAGATCAAGAAGCATGTGATGATGGCCATATCATGTCACTTATGAATTGCATGTGATGTTAATCCTTTTATGCACCTTATTTTGCTTAGAACGACGGTAGCATTATGAGGTGATCTCTCACTAAAATTTCAAGACAAAATTGTGTTCTCCCCGACTGTGCACCGTTGCTACAGTTCGTCGTTTCGAGACACCACGTGATGATCGGGTGTGATAGACTCAACGTTCACATACAATGGGTGCAAAACAGTTGCGCACGCGGAACACTCGGGTTAAGCTTGACGAGCCTAGCATGTGCAGACATGGTCTCGGAACACATGAGACCGAAAGGTCGATCATGAATCATATAGATGATATGATTAGCATAGGGATGCTTACCACTGAAACTACACTCAACTCACGTGATGATCGGACTTGAGCTAGTATAAGTGGATGATGAACCACTCAAATGACTAGAGAGATGTACTTTTTGAGTGGCAGTTTAGCGAATAATTTGATTAAGTTAAACTCTAATTATCTTGAACATAGTCTAAGTCCACTTTGAATATATTTGTGTTGTAGATCATGGCTCACGCTACAGTCATCCTGAATTTTAATACGTTCCTAGAGAAAGCTAAGTTGAAAGATGATGGAAGCAACTTTGTAGACTGGGCTCGTAATCTTAAGCTAATCTTACAAGCTGGGAAGAAGGATTACGTCCTTAATGCTGCGCTAGGAGATGAACCACCCGCTACGGCTGATCAGGATGTTAAGAACGCTTGGTTAGCACGTAAGGAGGACTACTCAATAGTTCAATGTGCAGTCTTGCATGGCTTAGAACCGGGACTTCAACGTCGCTTTGAGCGTCATGGAGCAGTTGAGATGTTCCAGGAGTTGAAGTTTATCTTTCAGAAGAACGCCCGGATCGAGAGGTATGAGACCTCCGATAAATTCTATGCTTGAAAGATGGAGGAAAACTCGTCTGTCAGTGAACATGTGCTCAAAATGTCTGGGTACTCAAACCGTCTAGCTGAGCTGGGGATTGAACTCCCGCAAGAGGCTATCACTGACAGAATCCTTCAATCACTGCCGCCAAGCTATAAAGGCTTTGTGTTGAACTACAACATGCAAGGGATGAACAAGTCTCCCGGCGAGTTGTTTGCGATGCTGAAAGTCGCAGAGTCTGAACTCCGTAAAGAGCATCAAGTGTTGATGGTGAATAAGACCACTAGTTTCAAGAGAAATGGCAAAGGCAAGAAGGGTAATTTGAAGAAGAGCGGCAAGCCTGTTGCCAATCCGACGAAGAAACCCAAAGATGGACCTAAGCCTGAAACGGAGTGTTACTATTGCAAGGGTATGGGTCACTGGAAGCGCAATTGCCCCAAGTATCTGGCAGATAAGAAGGCGGCCAAAGAAAAATCAGGTATATTTGATATACATGTTATTGATGTGTACTTAACCGGCTCTCGTAGTAGTGCCTGGGTATTCGATACCGGTTCTGTTGCTCATATTTGCAACTCGAAACAGGAACTGCGGAATAGACGAAGGCTGGCGAAAGATGAAGTGACGATGCGCATAGGAAATGGTTCCAAGGTTGATGCAATCGCCGTCGGCACAGTTTCACTTCAGTTACCATCAAGATTAGTGATGAACTTAAATCATTGTTATTTAGTGCGTGCGTTGAGCATGAACATTATATCTGGATCTTGTTTATTGCGAGACGGTTACTCTTTTAAGTCAGAGAATAATGGTTGTTCTATTTCTATGAGTAACATCTTTTATGGTCATGCACCTAATGTGAGAGGATTGTTCATATTGAATCTTGATAGCGATACACATATACATAACATTGAGACCAAAAGAGTTAGAGTTAACAATGATAGCGCCATATTTTTGTGGCACTGCCGCTTAGGTCATATTGGTGTAAAGCGCATGAAGAAACTCCATGCTGATGGATTTTTGGAGTCACTTGACTTTGATTCACTTGACGCGTGCGAACCATGCCTCATGGGCAAGATGACTAAGACTCCGTTCTCCGAAACAATGGAGCGTGCAAGTGACTTGTTGGAAATCATACATACCGATGTGTGTGGTCCGGTGAGCATGGAGGCACGCGGCGGATATCGTTATTTTCTCACCTTCACTAACGATTTGAGTAGATATGGTTATGTGTACTTGATGAAGCACAAGTCTGAAATATTTGAAAAGTTCAAGCAATATCAGAGTGAAGTGGAAAATCATCGTAACAAGAAGATCAAGTTCCTACGGTCTGATCGTGGGGGTGAATATCTGAGTTTCGAGTTTGGTACTCACTTAAGACACTGTGGAATTGTTTCACAGTTAACACCGCCTGGAACACCACAGCGTAATGGTGTGTCCGAACGTCTATTAGAGATGGTGCGATCTATGATGTCTCTTACTGATTTGCCGTTATCGTTTTAGGGTTATGCATTAGAAACAGCTGCATTCACTTTAAATAGGGCACCATCAAAATCGGTTGAGACGACACCATACGAACTGTGGTATGGCAAAAGGCCAAAGTTGTCGTTTCTTAAAGTTTGGGGATGTGATGCTTATGTCAAAAAGCTTCAGCCTGAAAAGCTGGAACCCAAAGCGGAAAGGTGCCTCTTCATAGGTTACCCAAAAGAGACAGTTGGGTACACCTTCTATCTCAAATCCGAGGGCAAAGTGTTTTTTGCTAAAAACGGAGCTTTTCTCGAGAAGGAGTTTCTCTCGAGAGAATTGAGTGGGAGGAAGATAGAACTTGACGAGGTTGTCGAACCTCTCATCCCTCTGGATGGTGGCGCAGGGCAAGGGGAAGCCTCTGTCGTTGCGACGCCGGTTGAGGAGGAAGTTAATGATGATGATCATGAAACTCCAGTTCAAGTTTCTGTCGAACCACGCAGGTCGACGAGACCACGTGCTGCTCCAGAGTGGTACGGTAATCCCGTCTTATCAATCATGTTGTTAGAGAACAATGAACCTGCAAATTATGAAGAAGCAATGGTGGGCCCAGATTCCAACAAATGGCTAGAAGCCATGATGTCCAAGATAGGATCCATGTATGAGAACAAAGTGTGGACTTTGGAGGTACTACCTGAGGGCCGCAAGGCTATTCAGAACAAATGGATCTTTAAGAGGAAGACGGACGCTGACGGCAATGTGACCGTTTATAAAGCTCGACTTGTGGCAAAGGGTTTTTCACAAGTTCAAGGAGTTGACTACGATGAGAGTTTCTCACCCGTAGCGATGCTTAAGTCCGTCAGAATCATGTTAGCAATAGCCGCATTTTTCGATTATGAAATCTGGCAGATGGATGTCAAAACGGCGTTCCTTAACGGTTTCCTTAAGGAAGAGTTGTATATGATACAACCCGAAGGTTTTGTCGATCCTAAAAATGCTAATAAGGTGTGCAAGCTCCAGCGATCCATTTATGGACTGGTGCAAGCATCTCGGAGTTGGAACAAACGCTTTGATGAGGTGATCAAGGCATTTGGGTTTATACAAGTGGTTGGAGAATCTTGTATTTACAAGAAAGTGAGTGGGAGCTCTGTGGCGTTTCTAATATTATAAGTGGATGACATATTGCTGATTGGAAACAACGTGGAGTTTTTAGAGAGCATAAAGGATTACTTGAATAAGAGTTTCTCTATGAAGGACCTAGGAGAAGCTGCTTACATTCTAGGCATTAAGATCTATAGGGATAGATCAAAACGCCTGATAGGACTTTCACAAAGCACATACCTTGATAAAGTTTTGAAAAGGTTCGAAATGTTACAGTCCAAGAAAGGGTTCTTGCCAGTTTTACAAGGTACGAGATTGAGTAAGACACAGTGCCCAGCAACTGATGAAGATAGAGAGCATATGCGCTCCGTCCCCTATGCTTCAGCCATAGGTTCTATCATGTATGCAATGCTGTGCACTAGACCGGATGTTAGCCTGGCCATAAGTATGGCAGGTAGGTTCCAGAGTAATCCAGAAGTGGATCATTGGACAGCGGTCAAGAATATCCTAAAGTACCTGAAAAGGACTAAGGAGATGTTTCTCGTGTATGGAGGTGACGAAGAGCTCGCCGTAAAAGGTTACGTCGATGCAAGCTTTGACACAGATCCGGACGACTCTAAGTCGCAAACCGGATACGTATTTATTCTTAATGGGGGTGCGGTAAGCTGGTGCAGTTCCAAGCAAAGCGTCGTAGCAGATTCTACATGTGAAGCGGAGTACATGGCTACCTCAGAGGCGGCTAAGGAGGGTGTCTGGATGAAGCAGTTCATGACGGATCTTGGAGTAGTGCCAAGCGCATTGAATCCAATAACCTTGTTCTGTGACAACACGGGTGCCATTGCCTTAGCAAAGGAACCACGGTTTCACAAGAAGACCAGACACATCAAACGACGCTTCAACCTCATCCGCGACTACGTCGAGGGAGAGGACGCGAATATATGCAAAGTACACACGGCTCTGAATGTAGCAGACCCGCTGACTAAACCTCTTCCACGGCCAAAACATGATCAACACCAGAACTGTATGGGTGTTAGATTTATTACAATGTAATTCACACGTTGATGTGAGGGCTAGATTATTGACTCTAGTGCAAGTGGGAGACTGTTGGAATTATGCCCTAGAGGCAATAAGAAATATAGTTATTATTATAATTCCTGTATCAAGATAATCATTTATTATCCATGCTATAATTGTATTGAATGAAGACTCATTTACATGTGTGGATACATAGACAAAACACTGTCCCTAGCAAGCCTCTAGTTGGCTAGCCAGTTGATCAAAGATAGACAGTGTCTTCTGATTATAAACAAGGTGTTGTTGCTTGATAACTGGATCACGTCATTAGGAGAATCATGTGATGGACTAGACCCAAACTAATAGACGTAGCATGTTGATCGTGTCATTTTGTTGCTACTGTTTTCTGCGTGTCAAGTATTTGTTCCTATGACCATGAGATCATATAACTCACTGACACCGGAGGAATACTTTGTGTGTATCAAATGTCGCAACATAACTGGGTGACTATAAAGATGCTCTACAGGTATCTCCGAAGGTGTTAGTTGAGTTAGTATGGATCAAGATTGGGATTTGTCCCTCCGTGTGACGGAGAGGTATCTCGGGGCCCACTCGTTAATACATCACACACAAGCCTTGCAAGCAATGTGACTTAGTGTAAGTTGCGGGATCTTGTATTACGGAACGAGTAAAGAGACTTTCCGGTAAACGAGATTGAAATAGGTATGCGGATACCGACGATCGAATCTCGGGCAAGTAACATACCGAAGGACAAAGGGAATGACATACGGGATTATATGAATCCTTGGCACTGAGGTTCAAACGATAAGATCTTCATAGAATATGTAGGATCCAATATGGGCATCCAGGTCCCGCTGTTGGATATTGACCGAGGAGTCTCTCGGGTCATGTCTACATAGTTCTCGAACCCGCAGGGTCTGCACACTTAAGGTTCGACGTTGTTTTATGCGTATTTGAGTTATATGGTTGGTTACCAAATGTTGTTCGGAGTCCCGGATGAGATCACAGACGTCACGAGGGTTTCCGGAATGGTCCGGAAACGAAGATTGATATATAGGATGACCTCATTTGATTACCGGAAGGTTTTCGGAGTTACTGGGAATGTACCGAGAATGACGAATGGGTTCCGGGAGTTCACCGGGGGGGGGGGGGGCAAGCCACACCGGGGAAGCCCATAGGCCTTGAGGGTGGCACACCAGCCCTTAGTGGGCTGGTGGGACAGCCCAAAAGGGCCCTATGCGCCTAGGAAAGAAAATCAAAGAGAAAAGAAAAAAAAGGAGGTGGGAAGGGAAGGAAGAACTCCCACCCACCAAACCAAGTCCAACTCTGTTTGGGGGGGGGGAGCCTTCCCCCTTGGACTCGGCCGACCCCCTTGGGGCTCCTTGAGCCCCAAGGCAAGGTCCCCTCCCTCCAACCTATATATACGGAGGTTTTAGGGCTGATTTGAGATGACTTTTCCACGGCAGCCCGACCACATACCTCCACGGTTTTTCCTCTAGATCGTGTTTCTGCGGAGCTCGGGCGGAGTCCTGCTGAGACAAGGTCATCACCAACCTCCGGAGCGTCGTTACGCTGCCGGAGAACTCTTCTACCTCTCCGTCTCTCTTGCTGGATCAAGAAGGCCGAGATCATCGTCGAGCTGTACGTGTGCTGAACGCGGAGGTGCCGTCCGTTCGGTACTAGATCGTGGGACTGATCGCGGGATTGTTCGCGGGGCGGATCGAGGGACGTGAGGACGTTCCACTACATCAACCGCGTTCACTAACGCTTTTGCTGTATGATCTACAAGGGTACGTAGATCACTCATCCCCTCTCGTAGATGGACATCAGCATGATAGGTCTTCGTGCGCGTAGGAAATTTTTTGTTTCCCATGCGACGTTCCCCAACACCTTTACCTATATTAGTGAAGCCTTTCATGGCTCGGAGGAAGTCCCTTCCAAGCACTATTTCTCCTTGGATTGGCTTCATGATGAAGAAATCAACCGTTGCATTCCTTTTAGAGAATAAAACCTGGACATATTTTACCTTTCCCTGGATTTAAGAAATATCCCCATTAGCATGTTCATGATTAAATGAAAAATTGTCCATGTTTAAAAGGCTTAGAGAATCATAAACAACTTTTGGCATTGAAGAAACGATGGATCCAATATCAGAATAAGCAAGGAAGTCTTGTTTAGAGATGCTAATTCTAACAAAAGGCTCCCAGTCATCATCTATTTACAAAATATTTTTCTTATCAACCATGGGTTTCTCTCTTTCTCTTAAGTCTAGAGCATCTATTCTTCTTTCAATGATAGCAAGTTTATCTATTTTAGTGTCAAATCCATGATCACAAACCAAGTAATTAGGTAGACCATGTATAATATCAAGAGCTCTAGCCTCATCACACTCTAAAAAATTTCCTTCAACTTTAATATCAAGAGAGTGTTGACACCACCTAAAAAGACCATGATAAAAATAACTAAGCACAATTTTGATAGGGACCCTAGGCATAATTCTTATATGTGCTTGAGAAATTCTATCCCAAGCTTTCTTCACATCTTCTCCAACCCTTTGATGGAAATCTAGGACCTGAGATTCCCTCAAAGCACCAAATCCTAACATGCTTGACAACTAAAAGCAAATTAACTATTGTTTTGGTGGTTTTTGGTATAAGACACAAAAGCAAAAACTAGAAAGCAAACTAACAAGACTAAAAAACAAAAGTAAAAGATAGTGTGCAACTTCCCTATCTTGAAGACTGGAGTCCCCGGCAACGGCGCCAGAAAGCTTTGCTAGATGACGAGTTGATGTATATACTTCTCGCACCTCGTTGGTCACCCCAAGTAGAAGGTTGATGTAGTCAGCAGCAAGTTTTCCCTCACACGAAGACTGTAAGGTTTATGGAACCAGGAGAGCTCCTAGGCTCACCCTAACGCTAGCAGAAGACATGGACCTGCACACACACAAATAACTTTCCTCCCAACGAGCACACAGAGGTTGTCAATATCTCCAGCCTTGTAGTTTGCAAAGGATCAAAACACAAGCGGGAAAAGCAATAGTAATTGCAACGGAAAAGTAAATGAAAGCGGTAAATGATGGAGGTGTAAACAATGATGGTGATATGGACCGGAGTCACATGATGTTCACTAGTGACGTCTCTCTCCCAAAAGACGATAAACAACTATGCTTGGGTAAACAAATTACAGTTGGGCAATTGACAGAATTATGAACACACAACAATGCTAATTATGCTACTTGATAGTTAGAGGTTCAATAGTAATAGGCAGTACGCCAAGACAAGTAAACCGTTTATTCATCAACATCTACTTACTAATCATCCACCTTGAGATATCTATCCAGAACATCTCGCTGGTATTAAGTTGCGAGCCCCACCCAAAGTGTAAACTCAAAGAAACGGACAATTGCATTAACGAACTATGCGTAAGGTAAACAATCCTTGCAACTGTGGTCACAAGCACCGTTGTTTTCTCCCAGGTGCCAAGAACACATCCCCTAGTCTCATGTTTCTATCAATCAAGCTAGACATCAAGGGGTATGAACCCACAATCATGCATAGCGCTCCCTCTTGGAGTTACAATATACTACTCGGTCAAAGCAATAAATAGCAACGGAGAACATGCATGAATCACTAAGGAATATAATATAAAAGGATAATCAAATATATAACTCATAACAATCTGATAATAATCTCATAATCCATCGGATCCCAACTAACCGAGCATAGCAATAGCAAGAGAATTACATAGATGCCTTGATCATGTAGGGCAGCTCACAAGGACTAACCATTGAAGCACAAGATTGGAGAGAAGATGTAACGCCCAAGATGCAATCCTATCCTCAATTTGGCACGAGGGCCTCGTCAGGGATAGAAGCGCATCTCGTCGTTTTGCAAGAATGGATATCGTTACAAGTAAATGTTCTGAAAAGATGAGATATATAGAATTGGCTTACACTCGCCACAAGCTACATCAGAGTCACATCAGTACAATACATAAATAACACGAAGAAGAGTAGGGTCCGACTACGGACGAAAACAAACGAGAAAAGAAAACGACGTCCATCCTTGCTATCCCAGGCTGCCGTCCTGGAACCCATCCTAGATCGATGAAGAAGAGGAAGAAGAAGCAACTCCAAATGAACAATCAACGCGCTCACGTCAAATAATCCTTTAACTATACCTGCAACTGGTGTTGTAGTAATCTGTGAGCCATAGGGGACTCAGTAATCTCATTTCCAAAGGTATCAAGACTAGCAAAGCTTAATAGGTGATATATGGATAAGTGGTGAGGGTGCAACAAGCGATAAGCATATATATGAGGTGGCTAACTTACGAGTACAAGAAATAAGAGGGGGATAATCTACGCATAACGATCGTGAACTATTGATGATCAAATGAATGATCCTGGACACCTACTTAAGTCAAACATAACCCCACCGTGTCCTCGATCGGAGAAGGAACTAGCGAAAGAGAACGTCACGGTTACACACTCGGTTGGCATATTTTAATTAAGTTAACTTCAAGTTATCTAGAACCAGTGTTAAAACAAGTTTCCACGTTGCCACATAACCGCGGGCACGACTTTCCGAAAGATTTAACCCTGCAGGGGTGCTCCAACTAGTCGATCACAAATTACCACAAGCCGCATAGAAATCCTCGATCACGAAGCTCGCGATCTCGTCGGATTCCTTAGTGGAAAACCTCAACTCTGAGATTACCCAAAGCATCACCGGAATCCCGATGCACAAGACATTCGTCAAAGGTAAAACTAATCTAGAAAGCCGCCCGACATGTCGACGAACCCGATAGGAGCCGCGTATCTCGTTCTCATGACATGACCGGATGGGAAAGGCTACACGTACCAAACCTCAAGTTGCCCCGTGGTGGCCCCGCAGTATGCCTTTTTGGGACCAACACCATCAGCATTGGCCCCCCTGTATTATGTAGAATTACTCCTCGGGTAGCGCTAACTCCCTATGCATTTCAGTATTGACAGAATTATTATGTTGGGCAAATGTAGAACCAATGTTGGGCCCTGCCAGACCAGCTTTCATCTAAAACGAGTTATCAAGGGTGTCCCCATAACAACCCTGATCGTGTTAGGAGCGCTCAATTATGGAACATAACACTGGTAGCCGAAACTAAGGGGGCAAAGGTGGAACAAAACACCAGGCTAGAAAGGCCGAGCTTTCCACCTTTTACCAAGTATATAGGTGCGTTAAATTATATATCAATTAATAGGGTCATATAACAAGGAACCCATGTTATCACATGGAAACAACTCCACCTGCAACTAGCAACACTAACACATGGTTAAGCAAGCGGTAACATATCCAAACAGTGGTTTGCTAGGTTGTGAACAGGTTGCAGGTTTTCATGGCAATGTTGGGAGGCTTACATTTCACAGGTGGTGGGCAGCGAGACATAACGACAGAAACGGTAAAACTAGATGGCAATGATAGTAATGGTATCTGGGGAAATGGTCATCTTGCCTGAGATCCCACTTGGAAGAAGAACGACTCCATGAAGCAGACGAACCGATGTAGTCGAACGGGTCCTCACTTTCCCACACGCTTGCGGAACTCTATCGAGACGAAGCAAACCGGAAACAAGAATCAACACACAATATACGCCATACGATGCACAACACATATGATGCATGAACGGTTGGATATATGCAAGACATGGCATGGCAATTTACGACAATCAAACACTACACGTTAAGTGAAGTTCGAACTATTTAGTTCTATCCCGATTAGGTACACATCAATATTAAATGTGGTTAACATGGCAAGAGGTGAAGCGCAATTAAACTATCTATCTAGGCCTTTTAAATGAGGTCGGAAATGACATATAGCACCTTCGAAACGACCTCACATGTTAATTTACAATTCTGTCCAGATCTGAACTAACACGTTTAAATATTGGTTAAACAACAAAATAAATAGGTTCACGTGATTCAATGCGTCGTTACAATCAATTTACACATAAAGAACATCTCCAACGGAGCTACGGTTCAAAAGATACAAACACCGCAAGATATGATGTCATGAATACAATATGCGTGCATCAACAGTCACAAGCATTTCAAAACATAAAACCAGCAAGGTAATATCAAAATACATGAAATTCTAAGCAAGTTACATATAGGACACGATCAAAATGGAGCAACGGTTCAACAACTACGAGGTAAACAAGAAATACTCATAATCTGCCAAAGTCAGCCACATAACATTTTCTACACCCCACAACTACGAGCTACATAAATCCAAAATGCTCAAGCAAGGCATGAGGCAATAAAGTTCAAGATGCACTACCACATACAACTAATAACACCTAGCTTGGAAGCATTGATCACTAGAAAAAGAACTCACAAAATGGCTTCTCACACACAGTTTTAGACTTGGTGAAAATAACAGTTTATGACAGCGCAGTTTTCGATCCGAAGGCATATTGAAAGCAGCAAAACCATAAGCTAAAGGACTCCAAATGGAACGAAAATTGACAACATGCTAGAGAATCTTAAAGTCTACAACTAACTCCATTGCACCAACCTCAAAAGAGCTACAGATCACCATATAAAATCATGACAAGACAACAACAAAAATAATAGATTTCACCCTTAGAAATATTTCAGCATCTCTAGATCAGCACTATTTCCTAGCAAGTTGAGAACAAGTAAACCACACCTAAACATGGATTTCTATTGCAACCAAAATTACCAGGGGCTAGTCTACACATCCAAGGGCAGATCTCTAGTTGACAACTCTTTCATATCATGCACGGATTAAATCACACAAAATAACCAAAAGGGCAACATGGCAAAATATCACGCGCACTAACTTGCTCGAAAGCTAAAACTAAATGCACAGTTAAATTCTATGGATTTTCTACCCCGAAAACATATATAACATGATGGGTTGCAAAATAATAATATCACCACACGAATATGCGAGAACATGTTCTAAGCATGAAATAGCAAACTAGCGTCGGAATCCTACATGCAAAAAATACAAACAACCACTCTAAAATACATGGAAAAAGGTCCCTAAAAACATGAGCATTTCCTCTACGGAGTTCGAGCAATCCGAACACGCACGAAAATTAATACGGGACAATCCCCTATTAGGACAACAGGCAAAACTAGGCATCTGGCAAGTCAAATCACTTCAACCATGCATGCAAGTTGCAAATTATTAAACTACACGGAAAACTACACGAGTTTCATATATTACTCGCTCCGATCCGACGCACGGTTAAATATCTACGAGCATTTTAATATCTAGCAATTTTCTGGAATTAAACAAATCTCCGGAAAATCCTAAAAACCGAAATGGGCCGAAACTGAGGGCGCACATTGCCTACTTGACGCCTAGGCGCAGGATAGGCACGGGGGGGGGGGGGGGGAAGCTCACCTTGGTGGGCCGAAGGGGCGAAGGGCGACTGGGCCTGGCTGGCCTAGTCGCTATGGGCGGCGCGGCCCAAGCGTGCGATGGGCCTGACTCGGGGTCGTGGCCCACGAGCGGGTCACGTGCTCGTCCCCGTCCTCGCAACCGTTCCCGAGCAGAGGCAGGACGGCGGCGGCTTCATGGGCGTGCGGGGCTAGGGGTCGACGTCGGGGTGGTGCGGCCGGGGATGACCGGATCCGGGTGGCGGCTCGCCAGATCCACTCGATCAAGAGGACGAGGGGGCGAGAGGCGGCCGGGATGCGGGCTCCGGCGAGGGGGCAGCTCGGCGGCAGAGCTCGGGCCTGCACGAGGGGATCCACTCGATCACGAGGACGAGGGCACAGAGATGCGATGTTGGCCTCCGACGAGGGTGGCGCACGCTGCGGCGACTTACGGTGGCCGGCCGGTGGTGGCCTAACGGGCGCAGGCGGCGGCGCGGGGGTGCGGGAGCTGCGGCTGGCTCGGGCCAGGACGGGCGGCGGCGCGCAGATGGGCTTCGAGGCAGGCCACGCGTGGGCTCGGGCAGGCCCGACGGCTGGTGGAGGAGAGAGAGAGCAGGTGGGAGGCGGCTAGGGTTGCACGGATTTCGAGGCAAGGGGTTGACTGCCCCAAAATTAGGAGGAGGGTTCTATTTATAATAATGGGGGGGCTAGGTTTAGGAGAATTTCGCCCCGGTTTCAACCGCGCGATCAGAATCGGACGGTTTTGCACGCGGCGATGGGTAAGTGGCCGTGTAGAGTAGGTTAGCCAGGGATGAGAGGGAAAACGGCACCCGGCAACGTAATTTTAAAACATCAAAAAACGTCCGACGATAGACCGAATACGGTGCCGCTACGGTCGACCGTTCAGGTACCAGACGGACTCCAATTGCAACGAAAATTGTTAGGCGGCCCACCTATAGTATATTAAGACCGCACACCAAGTTCCAACCCAATCAGAGAAAGTTTTATACATACTTTTAAAAACTAGATTTTACGATGCTGCGGGCGGGTGCGTTTGTGGTCGGGCTAAACACGGACAACGACGAACACGGAGAAAACCGGCAATTAATTACGGATGCAAGTTTTGAAACCTGGCGGTGACGGGATGCCGATGCAATGCGGATGATGCGCATGATGGGACAAATAAAATAAATCACACGACGAAAATGGAATACACGGGGAATCTTCTGGAACATCGGTCTCGGGTTGTCACAGAAGACATCACATAGCTACTGGTCATGGACCCATGGTCGAAGGAAGACTACTCACGGTAGGTCCGGGAAGCGTCCATGATGGTGGAGAAGCTCTCGGAGGTCAATCCTCCCTTCGGCAGTGTGATGGGAAGAGGTCTCCTGACGCTCTCAATCTCGGAAGCGCTGCAGCGCCAGAACGATGGAGAAATTCGTGATTCTGGATCCCGTATAGGGTTTTCCTCGTCAAGGGGTAAATATAGGAGAAAGGAGGGCACCGGAGGGCGTGGGACCCACCCAGGCGGCAACTTGGGTGGGTCGTTTGGGCGGCCCCTGGCACCGCTCTGGCCCCCTTTCGTGCTTCGTGAAGCTTCTGGTGCGCTGATTTTTATATATTTTTCTCGAGATTTTACGGGCTTCGGGAAATTGGGTAAAAGCCCCTGCAAAATAGACATCAGCACACAGAAACTGGCACTGGGTGCACTGAGTTAGTAGGTTAGTCCAAATATGTGTAAAAAGATATAAAAGTGTAGCAAAATATATAACAATGTCACCCAAAAGATCATGGAACAGGCAGAAATTATAGATACGTTTGGGACGTATCAGTATCAAATAGCAATTTGCATATCACCGTTTTGGCTTTGCGTAACTAAGATGCAATCATACTAGATACCCATAGCAGCCACATAAAACATGCAACAACAAATTCGAGGACGTCTAACTTGTTTTTGCAGGGTATGCATGAGATGTGATATGGCCAAAGACATGATATAATATATTGGATGTATGAGATGTTCAAGTTGTAATAGTTAAATATCGACTTGCATGTCGATGATACGGCAACTGGCAGGAGCCATAGGGTTGTATTTAAACTAACGTTTGTGCTTGCAGATTCTTTTACTATATCGCTAGGTTCTAGCTTTAGTAGTAATAGCATAGATAGTGCGACAACCTCTATGGCGACACGATGATGGATATCATGATGATGGAGATCATGGTGCGGCACCGGTGACAATGGAGATCATGACTGTGCTTTGGTGATGGAGATCAAGAAGCACAAGTTCATGGCCATATCATGTCACTTATGATTTGCATGTGATGTTAATCATTTTATGCACCTTATTTTTCTTAGAACGACGTTAGCATTATAAGGTGATCCCTCACTAAAATTTCAACATAAAATTGTGTTCTCCCTGACTGTGCACCATTGCGATAGTTCGTCGTTTCGAGACACCACGTGATGATCGGGTGTGATAGACTCAATGTTCACTTTCAACGGGTGAAAAATAGTTGCACACGCGGAACACTCGGGTTAAACTTGACGAGCCTAGCATCTACAGACATGGCCTCGGAACACAAGAGACCGAAAGGTCGTGCATGAATCATATAATTGATATGATCAACATGGAGATGTTCACCACAGAAACTATAGTCAACTCACGTGATGATCGGACTTGAGTTAGTGAATTTGGATCATGCGACACTCGAATGACTAGAGGGATGTCTATATGAGTGGAAGTTTATTAGTAATATGATTAGCTAAGCTCATTATCATGAACATAGTCAAAAGGTCTTTGCAAATTATGTTGAAGCTTGCGTAGTAGCTCTACTGTTTTTGATATGTTCCTAGAGAAAATTAAGTTGAAAGATGATAGTAGCAATTATGCGGACTGGGTCCGTAAACTGAGTATTGTCCTCATTGCTGCGTAGAAGGCTTATGTCCTTAATGCACCGCTCGGTGTGCTGAACCTCGAGCGTCGTTTGTGGATGTTGCGAACATCTGACATACACGTTTTTGATGACTACGTGATATCTCAGTGCGTAATGCTTACCGACTTAGAATTGATGCGTCAAAGACGTTTTCAATGTCACACAACATATGAGATGTTCCAAAGAGATGAAATTAGGATTTCATGCTCATGCCCTTGTTGAGATGTATGATACTGATACATATCCAACGTATCTATAATTTTTGATGGTTTCATGCTATTATCTTGTCAAACTTTGGACGTTTTGTATGCCTTTTATATATTTTTTGGGACTAACTTATTAACTCAGTGCCAAGTGTCAGTTCCTGTTTTTCCGTGTTTTTGACCCTTTTCGGAGGAGAATTTTAAACGAAGTCGAAATGGAATAAAATCCGCGGAATGATTTTTTCCATAACAAAAGATACGCGGGAGACTTGAGAACCAAGGCAGGAGACCTCGGAGGAGGTCACAAGCCCACCAGGCCCGACCTAGGTGGGGGGGTGGGGCGGGCCTAGCAGGCTTGTGAGCACCCCATGGCTCCCCTGACCTAGACCTTCTGTCTCTGCAAGATCCCATCCGGGGCACGTTCTGGTGCCCTGCCGGAGGGGGGATTCGGATATGGAGGGCTTCTTCATCAACATCATGACCTCTCCGATGATGCGTGAGTAGTTCACCATAGACCTATAGGTCCATAGCTAGTAGCTAGATGGCTTCTTCTCTCTCTTGGATCTTAATTACAAAGTTCTCCATGATCTTCATGGAGATCTATGTGATGTAATCTTCTTTTGCGGTGTGTTTGTCGAGATCCGCTGAATTGTGGATTTATGATCAGATTATCTATGAATCTTATTTGAGTTTCTTCTGATCTCTTATATGCATGATTTCATATCCTTGTAATTCTCTTCGAGCTGTGGGTTTTGTTTGGCCAACTAGATCTATGATTCTTGCAATGGGAGAAGTGCTTGGTTTTGGGTTCATAACGTGCGGTGACCTCACCCAGTGACATAAGGGGTAGCGAGGCACGTATCGTGTTGTTGCCATCAAGGGTAAAAAGATGGGGTTTTCATCATTGGTTTGAGATTATCCCTCTACATCATGTGATCTTGCTTAAGGCGTTACTCTGTTCGTCATGAACTCAATACACTAGATGCATGCTGGATATCGGTCGATGTGTGGAGTAATAGTAGTAGATGCAGAAAGTATCGGTCTAGTTGTCTCGGACGTGATGCCTATATGTATGATCATTGCCTTAGATATCGTCATGACTTTGCACGGTTCTATCAATTGCTCGACAATAATTTGTTCACCCACTGTGATACTTGCTATTTTGAGAGAAGCCTCTAGTGAACACTATGGCCCCCGGGTCTAGTCCACATTATATTTTCAGCCTTACTCTTTTTCTTCGTTGCACTTTCCGCCTTCAGGTCTCATTTGGCAATCAATCTTGAAGGGATTGGCAACCCCTTTATAGCGTTGGGTGCAAGCTCTTTTGTGTTTGTTCAGGTACTCTGGACTTGACGAGATTCTCCTACTGGAGTGATACCTTGGTTCTCAAACTGAGGGAAATACTTACTGCTCCTGTGCTGCATCGCCCTTTCCTCTTCAAGGGAAAAACCAACGCAAGCTGAAGAGACGAGAGAAGATCTCTGTCGCCGTAGCAGAAGAATTTCTGGCGCCGTTGCCGGGGAGGATCAAGTAAAGAACTCATCCGAGTAAGTGTTGCAAACTCATCTCTTGCATTTACTTTTTTGCCTCTCGTTTTCCTCTCTCCCACTACTGAAAAACAAAAATTTACAAAAACAATTCCCTTTTTTGTTTGCCTTTTTCGTTTGCCTTTTCGTTCGCCCTTTTCTCCCGCTTGCCTTCTGTTCATTTGTGTGGGATAGTCTACCTATCCTCATGGCTAGATCCACCAATTCGAACGATACTCCCGAGAACGAAGTTCTCAATTTCAAACAAATTGAGGGAGAAAACTTAAAGGACGCTTGGTATAGGATTTGCAATGCTCAGAGTAGATCTACTCATAAGCAATCTACCGTCGTGCTTGGCAGCTTTTATGTGGGTATTTCTCCTTGGAATAGGTATATTCTTGACACGATCGTAGATGAAAATTTCTTGGGTAGCCATACCGTTGATTCTTACGGAGCTGTAACAAATTTGGTAGGCTCACCCCCACTCAGGGTTAATGGAACTACCTTAACTCTGGAACATGTGATGCGTAGGCTGGACGCCATTGAAAATAAAGTTGCTACGATTGAGCTTATTGAGAATTTGGATAAAAAGATCCACAATCAAATCACTCAGTACGGATCCAAGGTAGGAATAGTTTTGAAAAATTTAAAGGAGAAGGAACCCACAGTTAACGTAAAACTAGGTCATGATTCCGCTAGGATTGGCAAACTAGAGGATGTTATAACCAACTTGGGTTCCGCTTTTGCCACTGTGCAGAATACTCCAATATTTTCCCACAATAAAGTCACCAAGTCTGTTTTTGTTCCCAAAAATAGTGGTGAATCATCTAGCAAGAAAGATGAAAACCTTAAGATGATAAGTGATCACGCTACTTATGGTTTGAGCACCAAAGACGACGATAGGTGATTCTATTGCCTTATGCCTAGCTAAGGGCGTTAAACAATAGCGCTTGTTAGGAGGCAACCCAATGAATTTATTTCTTTTTCTTTCTGTTTTGTTGCGTCCACACCATCATAATTCTTTTATGGTTGTGTTTTTTGTGTTTCTTTTTGTGTTTGAGCCAAGTAAAGCCTTTATGACTAGTCTTGGTGATGGTTTTTGATCCTGCTGGAAAAAGACACAAACGTTTCGCTCACGAGATGATTTTTCATTTTTATTCAGAGAGAGGTTTTGAGTTGATTCTTTTTGTTGCTGGTTGATATTCCTTTTACCCAGGCAGTCGTAAATTTTCAGAATTTTTGAGGTATCAGAAGTATACGAAGTATACAGATTGCTACAGACTGGTCTGTTTTTGACAGATTCTGTTTTTGTTGAGTTTGTTGCTTGTTTTGATGAAACTATGGATAGTATCGGGGGTACTAGCCATGGTAAAGTGAGAATACAATAGCCTAACACCAATATAAATATAAATCAAGATTGCTACAGTACCTAAAGAGGTGGTAGTTTGTTTTCTTGTGCTAATGTTATCACGAGTTTCTGTTTAAGTTTTGTGTTGTGAAGTTTTCAAGTTTTGGGTGATGTTCTCACGGACAAAGAGATAAGGAGTGGAAAAAGCTCAAGCTTGGGGATGCCCCGGGAAGGCATCCCCTCTTTCGTCTTCAATCCATCGGTAACATTATTTGGGGCTATATTTTTATTCACCACATGATATGTGTTTTGCTTGGAGCGTCTTGTATCTTAGGAGTCTTTACTTTTTGTTGTGTCACAATCATCCTTGCTGCACACCTTTTGAGAGAGACATGCACTCATCGTGATTTTTCTATGTGCTTTACTTATATCTTTTTGAGCTAGAGAATTTTGCTCTATGTGCTTCACTTAGATCTTTTAGAGCACGACGGTGCGTGACTTGGTAGTTGGCTTATGCTATGAAAGTAGTCCCAAAGGTGATAGGTACCCAAAGAGGATACAAAAACCTCCATCTTCATGTGCATTGAGTAGAAAGAGAAGTCTTGATTCCTCTCAATTAGTTTTGAGACATGGATTTGGTAATATTATGAGTTATGTTAGTAGAGTTTTGTAAATCTAGAAATACTTGTGTTGAAGTTAGTGATTCCCGTAGCATGCACGTATGGTGAACTGCTATGTTAGGAAGTCGGAGCATAATTGATCTATTGATTGTCATCCTTTGTGTTGAGGTCGGGATCGCGCGATGGTTAACACCTACCAACCCTTCCGCTAGGAGTATCCGTTTAGCACTTTGTTTCGATTACTAATAAAAACTTTCGCAACAAGTATGTGAGTTCTTCATGACTAATGTTAGTCCATGGTATAGATGCACTTTCACTTTCCACCATTGCTATCCTCTCTAGTACCGCGCAATTCTCGCCGGCGCACAAACCCACCATATGGCTTCCTCAAAACAGCCACCATACCTACCTACTATGGCATTTTCATAGCCATTCCGAGATATATTGCCATGCAACTCCCACCGTTCCGTCTCATGACTTGTGCCGTCACTCTCATATTGCCATTGTATGATCGTAAGATAGCTAGCGAGATGTTTCAATGTCATACGCAAAGCTAGATCATTGCACATCCCGATACACTGCCGGAGGCATTTCCTATAAAGTCATCATCGTTCTAAGCTTTGAGCTATGAGTAAATAAAAGTGTGATGATCATCATTATTGGAGCATTGTCCCATGTGAGGGGAAAATAAAGAGGCCAAAGAGCCCACATAAAAAAAAGAAAAAAAGAGGCCCAAGAGCCCAAATAAAAAAAGAGAGAAGGGACAATGCTACTATCTTTTTCCACAGTTGTGCTTCATAATAGCACCATGTTCTTCATGATTGAGAGCCTCTCGTTTCATCACCAGCATAAGCTAGTGGGAAACTTTATTATATAACTTGGCTTGTATATTCCAATGATGGGCTTCCTTAAAATTGCCCTAGGTCTTCGTGAGCAATCAAGTTGGATGCACACCTACTAGTTATCCTTTTGAGCTTTCACATACTTATAGCTCTAGTGCATCATTTGTATGGCAATCCCTACTCATTCACATTGATATCTATTAATGGGCATGTCCATAGCCCTTTGATACGCCGAGTCAATGTGACCATCTCCTCCTTTTTTGTCTCACAACCACCACCACACTATATTCCACCTATAATGTTATATCCATCGCTCACGCTCATGTATTGCGTGATAGTTACAAAAGGTTTGAGAAAGTAAGAGTGCGAAAACTATTACTTGGCCAATACCGGGGTTGTGCATGATTTACATTAGTTGTGTGAGGATGATGGAGCATAGCCAGACTATATGATTTTGTAGGGATAACTTTCTTTGGGCTTGTTATTTTGAAAGTTCATGATTACCTTGCTAGTTTGCTTGAAGTATTATTGTTTTCATGTCAATAGCAAAACTATTGTTTTGAATCTTACGGATCTGAACATTCATGTTACATGAAAGATGTTCCAAAGGACAACTATGCTAGGTAGCATTCCACATAAAAAATTCATTCTTTATCACTTCCCTACTCGAGGACGAGCAAGAGTTAAGCTTGGGGATGCTTGATACGTCTCCAATGTATCTATAATTTTTGATGGTTTCATGCTATTATCTTGTCAAACTTTGGACATTTTGTATGCCTTTTATATATTTTTTGGGACTAACTTATTAACTCAGTGCCAAGTGCCAGTTCCAGTTTTTCCGTGTTTTTGACCCTTTTCGGAGGAGAATTTTAAACGGAGGCCAAATCGAATAAAATCCGCGGAATGATTTTTTCCATAACAGAAGACACGCGAGAGACTTGAGAACGAAGGCAGGAGACCTCGGAGGAGGTGACAAGCCCACGAGGCCCGGCCTAGGGGGGGGGCTGATACGTCCATTTTGCATCATGCTTTCATGTTGATATTTATCGCTTTATGGACTGTTATTATACTTTGTGGAACCTTACTTATGCCTTTTCTCTCTTATTTTGCAAGGTTTATTTGAAGAGGGAGAATACCGTCAGCTGGAATTCTAGACTAGAAAAGGAGCAAGTCTGAGTCCTCTATTCTGCAAAACTCCTAATGCCCTGAAAATCAACGGTGATTTTTTTGGGAATATATAAAAAATACTGGGCGAAAGAAGTGTCAGAGGGGAGCAACCAGGGGCCCACAAGCCTGGTTGCCGCGGCCTACCCCCCTGGTTGCGGCAACAGGGCTTGTGGGCACCCTGGTGGCCCACTAGCCCCCCTCTTTTGCTATATGAAGGGTTTCGTCCGGAAAAAAATCAGGGTGGAGCTTTTTCGTGGATTCTCCACCGCCACGAGGCGGAACTTGAGCAGATCCAATCTAGAGCTCCGGCAGGACGATCCTACCGGGGAAACTTCCCTCCCAAAGGGGGAAATCGTCGCCATCGTCATCACCAACACTCCTCTCGTCGGAGGGGAGGCATCTCCATTAACATCTTCATCAGCACCATCTCCTCTCCAAACCCTAGTTCATCTCTTGTAACCAATCTCCGTCTCGCGACTCTGGTTGGTACTTGTAAGGTTGCTAGTAGTGTTGATTACTCTTTGTAGTTGATGCTAGTTGGAATACTTGGTGGAAGAGTTTATGTTCAGATCCTTGAACATCGACTACATAACACTTCACCATATTTGGGCCTAGAGGAAGGCATTGGGGAGTAGTAAGTAGATGATGGGTTGCTGGAGTGAAAGAAGCTTAAACCCCAGTCTATGCGTTGCTTCGTAAGGGGCTGATTTGGATCCACTAGTTTAATGCTATGGTTAGACGTTGTCTTAATTCTTCTTTCGTAGTTGTGGATGCTTGCGAGAGGGGTTAATCATAAGTGGGATGCTTGTCCAAGTAATGGCAGTACCCAAGCGCCGATCCACCCGCATATCAAACTATCAAAGTAACGAACGCGAATCATATGAACATGATGAAACTAGCATGACAGAAATTCCCTATTGTCCTCGGGAGCGTTTTTCCTCTTATAAGACTTTGTTCAGGCTTGTCCCTTGCTACAAAAGGGATTGGGCCACTTGCTGCACCGTTTCTACTACTTGTTACTTGTCACTTTTCGCTTGCTACGTTTCACCTCACTACACCATCACTTGTTACCGCTACTTTCAGTGCTTGCAGTTCTTACCTTGCTGAAAACCGTTTATCAGAGCCTTATCCTCCCTGTGGGGTTCGACACTCTTACTTATCGATAGGACTCCGATTGATCCCCAATACTTGTGGGTCATCAAGACTCTTTTCTGGCGCCGTTGCCGGGGAGGGAAGCGCCTTTGGTAAGTGGAATTTGGTAAGGAAACATTTATATACTGTGCTGTAATTTATTGTCACTTGTCACTATGGAAACTGTTCCTTTGAGGAGTTTGTTCGGGGTATCTTCACCACGAACGGAAGCACGAGGAGTTGTTCCTCAACCTGAGGTACCTACTGAAAATATCTTTTATGAAATTCCTTCGGGTATGCTTGAGAAACTGCTGGCTAATCCTTTTACAGGAGATGGATCTTCACATCCGGACATTCATCTACTCTATGTAGATGAAGTTTGTGGTTTATTTAAGCTTGCAGGTTTACCCGAGGATGAGGTAAAGAAGAAAGTCTTTCCTTTATCTTTGAAGGATAAGGCGTTGACATGGTATAGGCTATGTGATAATACTGGATCATGGGACTACAATCGGTTGAAAATGGAATTTCATCAAAAGTTTTATCCTATGCATTTAGTTCATCGCGATCGGAATTATATTTATAACTTTTGGACTCGTGACAGGGAAAGCATAGCTCAAGATTGGGGGAGGCTAAAATCAATGCTATATTCATGCCCCAATCATGAGCTCTCGAGAGAAATTGTCACTCAAAACTTTTATGCTCGGCTTTCTCATGAAGATCGTACCATGCTTGACACTTCTTGTACCGGTTCTTTTATGAAGAAGGACATTGACCACAAGTGGAATTTACTAGAAAGAATCAAACGTAACTCTGAAGATTGGTAAGGAGTCAGGTATGAATTTCCAGTTTGATTGCGTTAAATCTTTTGTTGAAACAAACACTTCTAGAGATTTTAGCGCTAAGTATGGACTTGATTCCCAGATAGTAGCTTCTCTATGTGAATCTTTTGTTGCTCATGTTGATCTTCCCAAAGAGAAGTTGTTTAAGTGTCATCCTCCTGTATAAATCAACATAGTTAAACCCAATCTAGTTGAGGAGAAAGTCATTGCTTTTAGTGATCCTATTGTTCCTTGTGCCTACGCTGAGAAACCACCATACCCTGCTGGGAAAAAGGATTATTCTAAAGCTCCAACTGGGATACGTAGGGGTTTCATTAGATCACTTGCACCCCCTGAGGAAATTAGAGTTGAACCTAGTGTTGCTATTATCAAAGATCTCTTAGCCGAAGACATAGATGGGCATGTTATCAAATTCTGTGAGGATTCCGCTAGAATAGCTAAACCTCACGCGAAAGACAAATACAGACCTGTCGTTGGCCTGCCCGTTGTTTCTGTCAATATAGGAGATCACTGTTACCATGGTTTATGTGATATGGGTGCTAGTGTTAGTGCAATACCCCGTTCCCTATATGATGAAATCAAAGATGAGATTGCACCTGCTGAGTTAGAACCCATCGATGTCACTATTACGATAGCTAATAGAGACACTATCTGCCCTCTGGGAATTTTGAGAGACGTAGAAGTCCTGTGTGGTAAGACGAAGTATCCTACTGATTTCCTCGTCCTTGCTACTGCACAAGATAGCTTTGGTCCCATCATATTTGGTAGACCCTTTCTCAACAGTGTCAATGCTCACATTGATTGCATTAAACAGACTGTCATTGTTAGTTTCGAGGGTGTCTCTCATGAATTTAACTTCTCCAAGTTTGGAACACAACCCCATGAAAAAGAGTCGTCTGGTAGGGATGAAATCATTGCTCTTGCCTCTATTGTCGTACCTCCTACGGATCCTTTAGAGCAATATCTGCTTGAGCATGAAAACGATATGCATATGGAGGAAAGAGATGAGATAGATAAAATTGTCTTAGAACAATATCCTATTCTCAAGAATAATCTGCCTGTTGAACTGCTTGGGGATCCTCCCCCACCAAAGGGTGATCCTGTGTTCGAGCTAAAACAGTTACCAGATACTCTTAAGTATGCCTATCTTGATGAGAAGGAGATATATCCTGTTATTATTAGTGCTCACCTCTCGAGTCACGAAGAGAAGAAGTTATTAAATTTTTTGAGGAAGCACCATGCTGCTATTGGATATACTCTTGATGATTTTAAGGGTATTAGCCCCACTCTGTGTCAGCACAAGATTAAAACCAACCCTGATTCTAAGCCAGTTGCTGATCATCAACGGAGATTAAATCCGAGGATGAAAGAGGTCGTGAGAAAAGAAATGTTGATGCTTCTGGAAGGAGGAATCATTTATCCCGTTGCTCATAGTGATTGGGTAAGTCCAGTACATTGCGTACCTAAGAAGGGAGGTATCACCGTCGTTCCTAATGATAAGAATGAACTAATCCCACAGAGGATTATTACTGGCTATAGGATGGTGATAGACTTCCGAAAACTGAACAAGGCAACCAGGAAAGACCATTATCCTTTGTCGTTTATCGACCAGATGCTAGAAAGGCTATCTAAACACACACACTTCTGCTTTTTAGACGGTCATTCAGGTTTCTCACAAATACCTGTTGCACAATCTGATCAAGAGAAAACCACCTTCACATGCCCCTTCGGTACCTTTGCTTATAACGCATGCCTTTTGGCTTGTCCAATGCACCTGCCACCTTTCAAAGATGTATGATGGCCATGTTCTCTGACTTCTGTGAAAAGATTGTTGAGGTTTTCATGGATGATTTCTCTGTCTACGGTTCTTCCTTTGACGATTGCCTCAGCAACCTTGATCGAGTCTTACAGAGATGCAAAGGTACCAACCTCGTCTTGAACTGGGAGAAGTGCTACTTCATGGTTAATGAAGGCATCGTCTTAGGACACAAAATCTCCGAGAAAGGCATTGAAGTTGATAAGGCTAAGGTTGATGCAATTGAGAAAATGCCTTGCCCCACAGATATCAGAGGTATACGAAGTTTCCTAGGTCATGTTGGTTTCTATAGGAGGTTCATTAAAGACTTCTCTAAGATTTCTAGGCCTCACTACTGGAATTTGCTGGTTTGCCGACAGCCAGAGCTGACGCAAAGGACAGTTTAACTGATGGCAAAGGCTTTGCCGTCAGTGTGCTGTCGGCAAAGGTACCGGCCAAGATTTTATCGGCAATCACCTTCTTTGCCGACAGCCGGAGATCGACCGACGGCAAAGACTTTGCCATCAGCTTTCTAGCACGGGATGACGGCAAAGAGCAGTGGCGGCAACGACGCAGGCCGAGCTCCGTTAGAAGGATAACGGCAGGCTTTGCCCACAACCGTAGCAAAGCTGACAGCAAAGCCTCCCCTCTTTGCCCACAGCCGTAGCAGAGCTGACGGCAAAGCTGCAACCCCTGGGTCCCCTTGGCCGCTTCTTTGCCGACAGCTGGAGCCCAGCTGACGGCAAAGCCGAAAATTTGGTATTCCCAGAGTTGCCAGAATAAACAGGCTGCCGCCACGTGTCTTCTTTGCCGTCAGTCCATCGACGGCAAAGCCTTTGCCGTCAGTAAGCTGTAGGCAAAGACCCTCTCTGCTTTTTTTTCATATTTGTTTTCTGTTAATTCCCTGCATTTGCAAAACATAGATACAAACAACAACATATATATATTGAATCTGCCCCTAAACAGCACCACAAGTGCATCACAAAGTGCAAACAGCACAACACAAGTGCAAATAGCACGAATATATGTCATTAAAGTGCAAACAAGATCACAAAGTATTACAAAGCATCACAAGTGCATCCACAAATACAATTGCATTACAAAGTTCATCTAAGACTACACAAGTGCATTACAAAGTCTCGAGCATCCATCCATATGCCATGCTACTTTATCAAAATCTGCATAATGAGAAAGAAGTTAGAAGAAGAATACAATAAGAAAGAAGTTATCTAAATTAAGCTAAGCAATTAGAAGAAGAAGTGGAAGAAGAAGAAAAAGAAGAAGAAGAACAAGAAGAAGTGGAAGAAGTGGAAGAAGAAGAAGAAGAAGATAGAGAAAAAGAAAGAAGAGAAGTTATCTTTTTCTCCTCTTTCTTCTTCTCTTATTTCTTCATCTCTTGTTTGTTCTTCTCTTCTGGTTTATTTTAAAACTTTCTAAACTAATTATGTCATTTTTTAGCTCTAATATCAACTAGAATTTACTAAGCTAACTAAACCATGGCTAATATCAACTAGAATTTACTAAGCTAACTAAAGCCTGGCATAATCTAAGTTGATCTAAACAATAAGAAGAATAAGAAGGAGCGGAATAACTTACCGAATGCCAAGAAACGAAGGAGAAGCTGCATCTCTGTTGGTCGCTGGGTTGCTAGGGCTCTCACCAGGAGAAGTAAAGGGATCGTGGGATTCAACTCTTGAATGATGCTGCAACAAGGCAAGAGTTAAAATATGTGGTTAGCACGGCGACAGACAATGGTATAAGACCGTGCAAGGTTGGTCATTGAAAGGGAACTCATCGTTCCCACCGGAGAAGGCATCGGCGGAGGGGGCGGAAAACCTTGCTTCTCACACCTAGCCTGCAAATTAGTTTTCGAGGAGTCAAAGAAATAGCCTTGTTGCGTCTCACACATAGCCTTGCTTCTCACACAACTGACTTACCGCAAGGAAGTCGTGCATGTCCTTCGCATGGGCATTATTGCGTGCCCTCTCCTCGTCAAGCAACCTCTGCGTATTCCGGTCCCTCTCCTCCAACAAGAGCCTGATGGCCTCCCTCTCCTTCATAAGTGCGGCCTGCAACCACTCATCAAAAGGAATTTTCATCATCCATCCAGGGACAAAAGAACGAAAGAAATAATGAAGAAAACTAACCTCGATGGCAAGATCAACTGGCCTCGCGCGTTGCCGTATTGCAGGAGCGGAGCTCGTTTGCCTCGACTTGATCTGAGATAGAGTCTGAGTGATAGGGACGAAGCCATCACACATGGCCAGCGTGCCATGACTCTTACCGCCACCAGAGATCATTAACGCCTCTGGATCGATAGGATTCTGGCTCGGGTCAAAGTCAGGCCCGCGCAGCTGTTTGACCACCTCAGAATAAGACGCCATCTTGTTGTAGGCGGACATGCTTGTGTACGCCGACGGCCCGTCCCCCTCAGAATATGCCTTCGCCGTCTTGTACGAGCCCTTATGGGCCATGCTAAACGCGGCGTATCCCTTAGGCTCGGGCTGGTTGTTGTGTTTGGCCTACACGAAAAGACAAAGAATTAGTACAACAAAAATCATGAACGAACAAATTATTGATGAAACAAAACAAGGCACACATACCCATTTTTTGGCGTATTGCTTGATGTTGGCATTGCCTTGGTGGTGTGGCACACCAACCAATTGGGCACGATGGTCCTTGGCCATAGTGTGGGTGCTCAACCAAGCCTTTGTGCACCACCTGTACGCTATCATCTCCCAACAATCCATCTTATCGGCCAACCATCTCGGGGGCACCTATGAATGTAAGTTAATGAAGAATGAAACTAAGTATTATAACTTTTTTCAATGCTCGCTCCTCTCACTAGATTCGCAGCATACCCATCGGGGAACAACAACTTTTTTTGCACCCACAAGAGGATTTCCCTTATTGCTCCCTTCTCAACATTGTACCAGGAAGGTGGTTTGGACCAATTTTTTCTTCCTTTCGGTTCTCGCATGTTCAGTGATGGCCTATCACAGAGAGTCTCCTGGTCAACTCTCGCCTTTGTATTATCTTTGCCCTTATCAGTGCTGAAAAATGTGCCAAGAAGGGCCTCGACGATATTCTTTTGAGTGTGCATCATGTCAATGTTGTGTGGAAGTAAGAGGTCTTCGAAGTAGGGGAGATCCCACATGCATGGCTTGTGGGTCCAGGCGTGTTCCTCATTATAACCCAAGAAATACCCTGGACGGTTTGGATCAGGCTCCATATATTTTAATTGTTCATTAATTTGTGCCCCCGTCAACGCAGGTGGTGCTGAGTGTTTGACAACTTTACCTTTCATGAAATTCTTCTTGTCTTTTCTGAATGGATGGTCCATAGGCAAGAACTGTCTATGCAAGTCAAAGCAGGAATAATTCCCACCTGCCGACAACCAATGAAACTTAAGAGCTGCCTTGCATTGTGGGCATGGGAACCTTCCATGCACACACCAGGCAACGAAAAGCGCAAATGCTGGCAGATCATGCAACGAGTATTGGTACCAAACATACATTTGAAAGTTCTCTTTCTTAGCTGCGTCGTATGTGTTGACCCCATTCACCCAAGCTTCTTTCAAGTCATCCATCAGCGGTTGCATGTACACACTCATATTCTTCCCCGGGTATTTTGGCCCTGGAACTATCAACGTCAGAAATATATGCTTTCTTTGCATAATGGATGATGGTGGAAGATTGAGGGGAATGACAAATACAGGCCAGCAACTATATTGGGTAGCCGTCATACCAAAAGGATTGAACCCATCGAGGCTGATGGCGATTCGACAATTCCTTGGTTCTTTAGCTTTTTCCTTATGTATACTATCGAATGCCTTCCATGCGTCACCATCTGAAGGGTGTACCAACATCGGAACTCCGTGTTCATCTAATTCTTTCCTAATTCCATGTTTGTGCCATGTCATGTGTTTTGCTGTTTCTTCGAGCATGTAAAGTCGTTGAAGTGTTGGTAGGATCGGCAGATACCGTAGGACACTCACGGGGATTTTGCTCTGCTTCTTCTCACCTTCACCGTTTTCTACCTCAACATATCTGGAGGACTTGCAAAATGGACAATAGGTTTCGTCCGCATACTCTTTCCTAAATAAGGCACATCCCTTCTCACAAGCATGTATCTGCTCATACGGCATCTTGAGTGCACTAAGGATTTTGTCTGACTCATATAGGTTTGAAGGCATAATATGACCTTCTGGTAGAAAGCGCCCAAATAGGGTCATCACTGAGTCAAATAGATCTCTTCCAATGTTGAACTGGGCTTTCAGAGCCATTACTTGTGCGATGGCATCTAGCTGAGAAATCTTAGTGTGCTCGTGAAGAGGACGTTTTGAAGACTCCAACATGGCATAGAAGGCTTTCGCGGATTCCTCCATCTCTTCGTCCTTGTTCCGAGCATCATCAAAGTCATTCACCATGTCTTCAATCCCTGTACCTCGTCTCTATTACGTTGGGCCGACTCACCATGAAATGTCCACAAGGTATAGCCAGGAGTAAAACCACGCATCTACAGGTGTTTACCCATTACATCCTTTGTCTGTCGCGAATAATTCTTGCACTTAGTGCAGGGGCACCATGTTTTTGGCTGGCCTTTAGAAAACGCCGTTTCCACGAATTCATAGGTTTTACTCAACCATTCATCGGTCATATCTCTCTGACTATGGTGACCAGTGTACATCCATTCATGATCAGTCATTCTGGCAAGCTAGCTACATAGTATCCACATATAAAACAATATAAATTATCAATTCATCAAGTATGTTAAATTAATTATGGCCATTTTTTAATCATGGTTAATACATTGGTATGCACGGCAGGCACACCTACCAGCTACTAGGTAAAGATGGGTCCTAATCCCACCCGAGTATGTGTAGATTAGGTCATTTCCCCATGCTCTGCTCCCGACCCAACGCAAAATTTCAACAGCACCTCCCCGCTGTTCTCCTGATACACGTCTCGGCAACTAACCGAGAGGATGTGTACCCGGAGAACAACAAGGAGGAGCTGTCGAAACTCTGCATGGGATCCGGAGCAAAGCGTGGGAAACGACCCAATCTACACATACTCGGGCTGTCCATGGATAACGTTGGACAATTCGAAAGAATCACCGTTATAAATATGCAAATGCATGCATATTTATGACCGGAACCCTTTTGAACGGGAGACGCATATTGGTTACGCAACACCTTTGCATTTTAATACTAAAAATACCTAGCTAGATAGTGTCATCAGCACGAAGGCCGAAACAGAGCAAAATAAAGGGGGTGGAGGAGGAGTTAACAAATGTGCTCACTTTCGAATGCAGGGGAGATCGTCGAAAACCAATCCCTCGCGGAGAAGCTACTGCACATTTAAATGCACTCAATCAACACAAATACGCACTCGCGGTAATTAAGCTAACTAATACTAACATCTATTATTAATAATTTATTATTCAAGTTTTCTTACTCTTCTTCTTATTATTTTCTTTCTATTGCTAACAGCTAGCTAACTAATACTAACAGCTAGCTGACTAATACTAACAGCTAGCTAACTAATACTTACATGTACTAACTTGTATTGCTAACTAAATCTAACTAAAAATCTACCACTAAGTAATTGCTAACTAAATTTAACTAAAAATCCACTACTAACAAATCTAACTAAGGCCTCCTTTGACTTGAAGGATTTTTCATAGGAAAAACGCAGGAATGCAAATTCCATAGGATCTAACTAAGGCCTCCATTTCAAACGTTTCATTGTATTTTCCTAAGCAAATTCCATAGGATCTAACTAAGGCCTCCATTGCAAATTCCATAGGAAAAACGCAGGAATGCAAATTCCACACGAACAAAACATGTATTTTCCTAAGCATGCAACGACTGCCAAATCACTAGTTCCGATAGTTTTCCTGCATTTTTCCTATTCCCATGTTTTGCGATCCTATAAATCTAAGAGGCCCTAACATAGAAAAAATAAACTAAAAAACAAAAAAAGGGGAGGAGGAGCTCACCGACGAGTCCACCGACGGCTGGCGCGGGGCGGCGGCGGGGCGGGCGAGGGGCGGCGCGGGGCGGGCGGGCGCGGGGTGGCGCCGGCGAGCAGGGGCGGCGCGGGGCGGGGCGGCGCAGGGCGGGTCGGGAGAGCAGGGTGGGAGAGGTACGTGAGAGAGAGAAGAGGTCGTGGCACGGGGGGATAAGGCACGTGGCTTTGCCCTCAGCCAGCTGTCGGCAAAGACATGCGTTAGTCTTTGCCCTCAACCAGCTGTCGGCAAAGACAGCCGTTAGTCTTTGCCCTCAGCTGGCTGTCGGCAAAGACGGCCCCCGTTAAACACTGGTCGAGGCGGCGACCGGGTTAGCCCCCTATGCCGGCAGCCTTCCTATGCCGACAGCTTTTTTGTCCTTTGCCGTCAGCTGGCTACCGGCTTAGATAAAGCGGACGACATAGCTTTTCTTTGCCGTCAGCCCCTCCTATGCCATCAGCATTAATTTTGGCTAAGGGCAAAGTCTCTTTGCCGTCAGCCCCGTGAAATTGCTGACGGCAAAGCTTAAAGCTGTCAGCAAATTATGTTTTTCCAGTAGTGCCTCTTACCAACCTCTTGTAGAAGGATGTTCCTTTTGTTTTTGATGAGGATTGTGAGGAAGCTTTCGAAATACTTAAGAAGGCCTTAATAACCGCAACTATTGTTCAACCACCTGATTGGAACTTGCCCTTTGAAATCTTGTGCGATGCTAGTGATTATGCCGTTGGTGTTGTTCTAGGACAAAGAGATGACAAGAAGTTGAATGTCATTCACTACGCTAGTAAAACTCTAGACAGTGCCCAAAGAAACTATGCCACTACGGAGAAGGAGTTTTTAGCAGTCGTGTTTGCATGTGAAAAGTTCAGATCTTATATAGTTGACTCCAAAGTCACTATTCACTCTGATCATGCTGCTATTAAGTACCTCATGGAGAAGAAGGACGCTAAGCCTAGGCTAATCAGATGGGTTCTCCTGCTACAGGAATTTGATTTGCACGTTGTTGACCGAAAGGGTGCTGATAACCCTGTAGCAGATAACTTGTCTAGGCTAGAGAATGTCCTTGATGACCCACGACCTATTGATGACAGCTTTCCTGATGAGCAATTGAATGTCATCCGCACTTCACATAGTGCACCGTGGTATGCTAATTACGCAAACTATATCGTAGCCAAATAAATACCACCCAGTTTCACCTACCAGCAAAAGAAGAAATTCTTCTTTGATTTGAGACACTATTTTTGGGATGATCCTCACCTTTATAAGGAAGGACTAGATGGTGTTATTAGACGTTGTGTGCCTGAACATGAACAGGGACAGATCCTGCAGAAGTGTCATTCCGAGGCTTACGGAGGACACCATGCTGGACACAGAACTGCTCATAAGATATTGCAATCAGGTTTCTATTGGCCCACTCTCTTCAAGGATGCCCGTAAGTTTGTCTTGTCTTGTGACGAATGCCAAAGAATAGGGAATATCAGTAAGCATGAGTAAATGCCAATGAACTATTCACTTGTCATTGAACCATTTGATGTCTGGGGCTTTGATTATATGGGACCCTTCCCGAGTTCCAATGGGTACACTCACATCTTAGTTGCTCTGGACTACGTCACTAAGTGGGTAGAAGCTATCCCCACTACAAATGCTGATCACCACACCTCTATTAAGATGCTTAAAGAAGTCATTTTCCCAAGATTTGGAGTCCCTAGATATCTGATGACTGATGGCGGTTCACACTTCATTCATGGTGTTTTCCGCAAGATGCTCGCTAAGTATGATGTCAACCATAGAGTTGCATCTCCTTATCATCCTCAGTCTGGTGGTCAAGTGGATTTGAGTAATAGGGAGATCAAATTGATCTTACAAAAGGCCGTCAATAGATCTCGAAAGAATTGGTCTAGCAAACTTGATGATGCACTATGGGCTTATAGGACTGCTTATAAGAATCCCATGGGCATGTCGCCGTATAAAATAGTTTATGGTAAGGCCTGTCATTTACCTCTTGAGCTGGAACACAAAGCTTATTGGGCAATCAAAGAGCTCAACTTCGATTTCAAACTTGTCGGTGAGAAGCGGTTGTTTGATATCAGCTCGTTAGATGAATGGAGGGCCCAGGCATATGAGAATGCCAAGTTGTTCAAGGAAAATGTTAAGAGATGGCACGATAAAAGAATACAAAAACGAGAGTTCAATGTAGGTGATTATGTCCTGCTATACAATTCTCGTTTAAGATTCTTCGCAGGCAAGCTTCTCTCTAGATGGGAAGGTCCCTACGTTGTTGAGAAAGTATATCGTTCCGGTGCCATGAAAATCAATAAGACGGAAGGTAATTTTCCTAGGGTGGTAAACGGGCAAAGAATCAAGCATTACATCTCTGGCACTCCCATAAATGTTCAGACCAATATCATCAATATCATAACTCTAGAGGAGTACATAAGGGAAGTTTATCAGCCTGTTCCAGACCCTGAAAACCAAGAGGTATCTGTTTCGGTAAGTAATTGGACTCCGAAACTTTTCCAATAGGAATTTTTCTCCGTTTTGTAATTTTTAGAAAATTAGAAAAATAAAAAGCAGTCCGGAGAGCGCACGAGGCGGCCACAAGCTTGGTTGCCGCGGCCTCCCCCCTGGCCACGGCAACAGGGCTTGTGGGCACCTCGTGTGCCTCCCGGACTCCGTTTTCTTGCGGAGCACCCCTTCAGGTCCAGAAAAATCATTATATATACGCCTGAGGGTTTTGATCTCCGTATCGCGCAGTTTTCCTCTGTTTTCGTTTCGAGCTTGTTTCTGTCGGAGATCTAGACCATCATGACTTCCCCAAAAGCTCCTAAGGACAAGATCTTCGAGAAGGTCATCAATCCCTACCTCACGGAAGTGCTGAAACACCCTCAATCTATTAAGATGAGTGAGGGGATGTTGCACATCCGTGATGTTGAGGGGCCTAAGAAGACCGGAAGCATGGAAACGAGGCTCGAAGCAATGGAGCAACAAGTCTTCAAGTGCCAAGGGATGGTGGAGTGTGGACTCGACGCCAACCACATGATGATCATGGAGTTCACCAGCAATCACAAGATGGATGCCATTGACATTGGGAAGCACCTCTCCAGGCTCTATGACAGGGTTGATCAACTCCAGGGCCAGATCTATGACCTGCAGAACCAAAACTGTGAGTATGAGTATAGATTTAAATCAATACGGTTGGCTGCAGATTTGAGGATTCCGGCGACTCGCTCATCCTGCCATGATGGAGCACCTATGCCATGGAAGTCGGAGGATCATACTACTTCAACACCACCACCACCATCACCACCAAAGGAAGACAACTAAGCATTGGTATGGGCAATCCCCTTGGCTTATGCCAAGCTTGGGGGAGTTGCCCTGGTATCGTATCATCTTTATATCTTTTGCTTTTACCTTTGTTTTAGTTCTTTCCTTTTCAGTTTTATTTCTTCTCTTAGTGGTTTAAGTCTTTAGTGTTTTAGTTTGAGTCTTTTTCCTTGTGTCTCCCCCGATGTATTCGAGCTTGCGAGCTATATAATAAAGAGTATCTTAGTCAAGGGCTTTGTTTTGTGCCGTGATCAAAAGTATGAAAAGAACGATAGCATGAAAGATCATGAGATGATCCTATGGAAAGTGATAGCTTCACATATAACAGGTATGATGATTGAAACTTGTTGAGAGTAGACCAACATAGACCTTAGTCATTGCTGCAATTAATAAGAAATAATAAGGAAATATAGGTTCACATATAAATATATCATCTTAGACACTTTCTATAATTGTGAGCACTCACCAAACTATTACATGCTTAGAAGTTAATGTTGGACAAGGAAGACAACATAATGAATTGTGTTTGCTTGGTCCCAAACAATCTTATATGATTAGAGATCCCTTAGCATGTGACGATTGCTTCCACCTCATATTAGCCAAAACTCCCACACCAAGTAGAGATACAACTTGTGCATCCATAAACCTTCAACCCAGTTTTTCCATGAGTGTCCACCATACCAACCTATGGATTGAATAAGATCCCTCAAGTAAGTTGTCATCGGTGCAAGCAATAAAAATTGCTCTCTAATATGTATGATCTATTAGTGTGTGGAAAATAAGCTTTGTACGAACCTGTGATGAGGAAGACATAAAAGCGACATACTGCATAATAAAGTTCTTTATCACAGGAGGCAATATAAAGTGACGTTCCTCCGCACTAAGAGGACAGGGATCCAAACCTCAAAAGAGCATGAAAACCTCTGCTTCCCTCTGCGAAGGGCCTATCTTGTACCTTTACTTTTTTCCCTTGTAAGAGTCATGGTGATCTTCACCTATTCCTTATCTATCCTTTTTCTTGGTGAACGTCATATGCTTGGGAAAGATCTATATTCATATATCAACTTGGAGCTAAGTACTTATGCTTTATTATTGTTGACTTTACCCTTGAGGTAAATAGTTGGGAGGGAAAACTATAAGGCCCTATCTTTCTCTGTGTCCAACTGAAACTTTGATACCATGAGTACCACGTGAGTTGTAATAATTGTGGAAAACAAAAGAGATGATTGAGTATGTGGATTTGCTTTGCAAGCTCTTATTTAACTCTTTCTGATAATATGATAAATTGCAATTGTTTCAATGACTATGGACTGTTGTTGGCTACTTCCCGGTAAGGTTTTTGTTTCATACTTTTCTTTGTGAAGGAATTGTTACTTTCCCATAAGAATCTCTATGATGTATTGTTGTCCTATGTGTGATCATGATGCCCTCATGTCCCTATTTATTTTTATCGACACCTTCATCCCTAAACATGTGGACCTGTCTTGGGTCTTGGTTTTCGCTTGAGGACAAGCGATGTGTAAGCTTGGGGGAGTTGATACGTCCATTTTGCATCATGCTTTCATGTTGATATTTATCGCTTTATGGACTGTTATTATACTTTGTGGAACCTTACTTATGCCTTTTCTCTCTTATTTTGCAAGGTTAATTTGAAGTGGGAGAATACCGGCAGCTGGAATTCTGGACTGGAAAAGGAGCAAGTCTGAGTCCTGTATTCTGCGCAACTCCAAATGCCCTGAAAATCAACGGTGATTTTTTTGGAATATATAAAAAATACTGGTCGAAAGAAGTGTTTGAGGGGAGCAACCAGGGGCCCACAAGTCTGGTTGCCGCGGCCTACCCCCTGGCCGTGGCAACAGGGCTTGTGGGCACCCTGGTGGCCCAGTGGCGCCCCTCTTTTGCTATATGAAGGGTTTCGTCCGGAAAAAAATCAGGGTGGAGCTTTCTCCTGGATTCTCTGCCGCCACGAGGCGGAACTTGAGCAGATCCAATCTAGAGCTCCGGCAGGACGATCCTGCCGGGGTAACTTCCCTCCTGGAGGGGCAAATCGTCGCCATTGTCATCACCAACACTCCTCTCGTCGGAGGGGAGGTATCTCCATCAACATCTTCATCAGCACCATCTCCTCTCCAAACCCTAGTTCATCTCTTGTAACCAATCTCCGTCTCGCGACTCTGGTTGGTACTTGTAAGGTTGCTAGTAGTGTTGATTACTCTTTGTAGTTGATGCTAGTTGGAATACTTGGTGGAAGAGTTTATGTTCAGATCCTTGATGCTATTTATTACACCTCTGATCATGATTATGATTATGCTTTGTGAGTAGTTACTTTTGTTCCTGAGGACATGGGATAAGTCATGCTAATAATGGTCATGTGAATTTGGTATTCGTTCGGTATTTTGATATGTTGTATGTTGTTTTTCCTCTGGTGGTGTTATGTGAACGTCGACTATATAACACTTCACCATATTTGGGCCTAGAGGAAGGCATTGGGGAGTAGTAAGTAGATGATGGGTTGCTGGTGTGACAGAAGCTTAAACCCCAGTCTATGCGTTGCTTCGTAAGGGGCTGATTTGGATCCACTAGTTTAATGCTATGGTTAGACGTTGTCTTAATTCTTCTTTCATAATTGCAGATGCTTGCGAGAGGGGTTAATCATAAGTGGTATGCTTGTCCAAGTAAGGGCAGTACCCAAGCGCCGGTCCACCCACATATCAAACTATCAAAGAAACAAACGCGAACCATATGAAGATGATGAAACTAGCATGACAGAAATTCCCGTGTGTCCTCGGGAGCATTTTTCCTCTTATAAGACTTTGTTCAGGCTTGTCCCTTGCTACAAAAGGGATTGGGCCACTTGCTGCACCGATGCTACTACTTGTTCCTTGTCACTTTTCGCTTGCTACGTTTCACCTCACTACACTAGCACTTGTTACCGCTACATTCAGTGCTTGCAGTTATTACCTTGCTGAAAAACGTTTATCACAGCCTTCTCCTTCTCGTTGGGTTCGACGCTCTTACTTATCGAAAGGACTACGATTGATCCCCTATACTTGTGGGTCATCAAGGGCCTGGCCTAGCAGGCTTGTGAGCTCCCCGTGGCTCCCGTGCCCTAGGTATTTCGCCTATATATTCCCTAAAATCCCAGGAAAAATCAGGAGATCATCGAAAGTACTTTTCCGCCGCCGCAAGCTTCTGTCTCTGCAGGATCCCATCTGGGGCACGTTCTGGTGCCCTGCCAGAGGGGGGATTCGGATACGGAGGGCTTCTTCATCAATACCATGACCTCTCCGATGATGCGTGAGTAGTTCACCATAGACTTACGGGTCCATAGCTAGTAGCTAGATGGCTTCTTCTCTCTCTTGGATATTCAATACAAAGTTCTCCATGATCTTCATAGAGATCTATCCGATGTAATATTCTTTTGAGGTGTGTTTGTTGAGATCCGATGAATTGTGGATTTATGATCAGATTATCTATGAATCTTATTTGAGTTTCTTCTGATCCTTGTAATTCTCTTCGAGTTGTGGGTTTTGTTTGGCCAACTAGATCTATTATTCTTCTAATGGGAGAAGTGCTTGGTTTTGGGTTCATACCGTGCGGTGACCTCACCCAGTGACAGAAGGGGTAGCGAGGCACGTATCGTGTTGTTGCCATCAAGTGTAAAAAGATGGGGTTTTCATCATTGGTTTGATATTATCCCTCTACATCATGTCATCTTGCCTAAGGTGTTACTCTGTTCATCATGAACTCAATACGCTAGATGCATGCTGGATAGCGGTCGATGTGTGGAGTAATAGTAGTAGATGCAGAAAGTATCGGTCTACTTGTCTCGGACGTGATGCCTATATGTATGATCATTGCCTTAGATATCGTCATGACTTTGAGCGGTTCTATCAATTGCTCCACAGTAATTTGTTCACCCACCGTGATAGTTGCTATTTTGAGAGAAGCCTCTAGTGAACACTATGGCCCCCAGGTCTACTCCACATTATATTTTCAGCCTTACTCTTTTTCTTCTTTGCACTTTCGGCCTTCAGATCTCACCTGGCAATCAATCTGGAAGGTATTGAAAACCCCTTTATAGCGTTGTGTGCAAGCTCTTTTGTGTTTGTGCAGGTACTCTGGACTTGACGAGATTCTTCTACTGGATTGATACCTTGGTTCTCAAACTGAGGGAAATACTTACTGCTCCTGTGCTGCATCGCCCTTTCCTCTTCAAGGGAAAAACCAACGCAAGCTCAAGAGACGACAGAAGATCTCTGTCGCCGTAGCAGATACCTCCGACAAGATTCTTTGTCTACAAAGTAAGGGAGAAATCTCAATCGTTGAGCATGTGCTCAGATTGTGTGAGTGCTACAATCACTTGAATCGAGTGGGAGTTGATCGTCTTATGAGATAGTGATGGTTCTCCAAAGTCACCGCCACCAAGCTACTAGAGCTTTGTGATGAACTATAACATATCAAGGATAGATATGATGATCCTTGAGCTATTCACGATGTTTGACACCGCGAAAGTAGAAATCAAGTAGGAGCATCAATTGATGGTTAGTAAAACCACTAGTTTCAAGAAGGGCAAGGGCAAGAAGGGATACTTCATGAAACATCAAACCAGTTGCTTCTATAGTGAAGAAACCCAAGGTTGAACCCAAACCCGAGACTAAGTGCTTATGTTATGAGGGGAACGGTCACTGAGGCACAACTTCCCTAGATACTTGGTAGATGAGAAGGCTGGCAAAGTCGACAAAAGTATATTAGATATACGTGATATTGATGTGTACCTTACTAGTACTCCTAGTAGCACCAGGGTATTAGATACCGGTTCAGTTTCTAAGTGTTAGTAACTCGAAATTATAACTACAGATTAAATGAATACTAGCAAGGGTGAGGTGACGATGTGTGTTGGAAGTAATTCCAAGGTTGATGTGATCAACGTCACACACTCCCTCTACCATCGGGATCTGTGTTAAACCTAAATAATTGTTATTTGGTGTCTGCGTTGAGCATAGACATGATTAGATTGTGTTGATCGCAATACGGTTATTCATTTAAAGAGAATAATGGTTACTTTGTTTATTTGAATAATACCTTCAATGGTCTGGCACATAAATGAATGGTTTATTGAATCTCGATCGTAGTGATACACATGTTCATAATATTGATGCCAAAATATACAAAGTAGTAGTGATAGTACCACTTACTTGTGGCACTGCTGCTTGACTCATATTGGTATAAAATGCATGAAGAAGCTCCATGTTGATGGATCTTTGTACTCACTCATTTGTGAAACGTTTGAGACATGCAAGCCATACCTATTGGTATAAACGCATGAAGAAACTCCATGCAGATGGATCGTTTGGACTCACTTGATTTTGAATCACTTGAGACATGCAAATCGTACCACATGGGCAAGATGACTGAAGGCCTCGTTTTCCAGTGAGATGGAAAAAGAAAGTAACTTGTTGGAAGTAATACATTTTGATGTGTGCAGTCCAATGAGCGCCGAGGCACGCAGTGGATATCGTTATGTTCTTACTTCAGAGATGATTTGAGTAGATACTAGTATATTTACTTGATGAAATACACGTCTAAATTATTGAAAGGTTCAAGTAATTTCAGAGTGAAGTCGAAAATCGTCGTGACAAGAGGATAAAATGTCTACGATATGATTATAGAGATGAATATCCGAGTTGCGAGTTTGGTACACAATTGAGACAATGTGAAAATCGTTTCACATCTCATGCCCCATCGAACACCATATTGTGATGATGTGTCCAAATGTCATAGTCGCGCCCTATTTGATATGGTGCATACGATGATGTCTCTTATGTAATTACCACTATCGTTTATGGGTTAGGCATTAGAGACAACCGCATTCACTTTAAATAGGGCACCACGTAATTCCGTTGAGATGACACCATATGAACTATGGTTCGGAGAAACCTAAGACGTCGTTTCTTAAAAGTCTGGGGCTCCGATACTTATGTGAAAAAAATTCAGCATGATAAGCTCGAACCCAAAGCGGATAAATGCATCTTCATAGGACACCCAAAACAGTTGAGTATACCTCCTATCTCAGATCCGGAAGCAAAGTGTTTGTTTCTAGAAACAGGTCCTTTCTCAAGAAAAAAGTTTCTCTCAAAAGAATTGAGTGGGAGGGTGGTGGAAACTTGATGAGGTTATTGAACCGTCACTTCAACCAGTGTGTAGCACGACGCATGAAGTTGTTCTTGTCGCGCCTACACCAATTGAAGTGGAAGTTAATGATAGTGATCATGAAACTTCAGATCAAGTTACTACAAACTTCATAGGTCGACAAGGTCACATACTGCTACAGAGTGGTACGGTAACCCTGCCTTGGAGGCCATGTTGTTGGACAACAATGAACCTACGACCTATGGAGAAGCGATGGTGGGCCCGGTTCCGGCAAATGGCTGGAGGACATGAAATCCGAGAGAGGATCCATATATGAAAACAAAGTGTAGACTTTGGAAGAACTACTTGATGGTCGTAAGACTATTAAGTACAGATGGATCTTTAAAAGGAAGACATACGATGATGGTGAAAAGTCACCATTAAAGCTCGACTTGTCGCAAAGATGCTTCCAACAAGTTCAAAGAGTTGACTATGATGAGACTTTCTCACTCGTACCGATGCTAATAGTCTGTTGGAATTATGTTAGCAGTTGCTGCATTATTTATGAAATCATGCAGATAGGATGTCAAAACATTGTTTCCTCAATGGTTTCCTTGAGGAAAGGTTGTATGTGATACAACCAGAAGGTTTTGTCGATCCTAAGGAAGCTAACAACTGTGAAAGCTCCAGCGATCCTTCTATGGACTAGAGCAAGCATCTCGGAGTTGGAATAAGTACTTTGATGAGTGATCAAAGCTTTTGGTTTTATACTAAGTTTATGAGAAACTTGTATTTCCAAGAAAGTGAGTGGGAGCACTATAGATTTTCTGATGAGTATATGTGGTTGACATGTTGTTGATCGGAAATGATCTAGAATTTTTGGAAAGCATATAGGGTTGTTTGAAAAGTGTTTTTTCAAAGGAAAACCTGTATTAAGCTACTTGAACATTGAGCATCTAGATCTATAGATATAGATCAAGACGCTTGATAAAGCTCTTAATGAAATGCATGCCTTGACAAGTTTTTGAAGGAGTTCAAAATAGATCGGCAAAGAAGGCGTTCTTGGCTGTGTTGTAAGGTGCAAATTTGAGTAAGACTCAAAACCCGACCACATCAGAAGAAACAGAAAGGACGAAGGTCGTCCCCTATGCCTTAGCCGTAGGCTCTAAAGTATGCCATGTTGTGTACCGCACCTGATGTGTGCCTTTCCACGAGTCTACCAAGGGGTATAAAGAGTGATCCATGATTTAGTAACTAAACAACGGTCAAAAGTTAACCTTAGTAACTAGTGGACTAAGGAACTTTCTTGATTATGGAGGTGATTGAAGAGTTCGTCGTAAAGAGTTATGTTGATGCAAGCTTTGACACTAATCCAAATAACTGTGAGTAGTAAACTAGATTCGTATAGTGGATTAGTCATTTGGAATAGTTCCAAATGGTGCGTGGTAGCAACATCTATGGGATGACATAGAGATTTGAAAAGCACGGACGGATCTGAAAGGTTCGGACCCGTTGACTAAAAACCTCTCTCACAAGCAAGACATGATCGAACCCCAAAACTATATGGGTGTTAGATTCGTTACAATCACATAGTGATGTGAACTAGATTAGTGACTCTAGTGCAAGTGGGAGACTGTTGGAAATAAGCCCTGCTTCTTCTCAAACAACAACGCCAGAAATTGACACGTTGACGGAGACTTGCTTGCGTTGGTTTTTCCCTTGAAGAGGAAAGGGTGATGCAGCATAGGAGCAGTAAGTATTTCCCTCAGTTTGAGAACCAAGGTATCAATCCAGTAGGAGAATCTCGTCAAGTCCAGAGTACCTATGCAAACACAAACGAGCTTCCACCCAACGCTATAAAGGGGTTGTCAATCCCTTCAAGATTGATTGCAAAGTGAGATGTGAAGGCGCAAAGTGCAACGAAGTAAAAGAGTAAGGATGAAAATATGGTGTGAAGTAGACCCGGGGGCCATAGTGTTCGCTAGAGGCTTCTCTCAAAATAGCAAATATTACGTTGGGTGAACAAATTACTGTCGAGCAATTGATAGAACCGCGCAAAGTCATGACGATATCTAAGGCAATGATCATACATATAGGCATCACGTCCGAGACAAGTAGACCGATAGTTTATGCATCTACTACTATTACGCCACACATCGACCGCTATCCAGCATGCATCTATAGTGTATAGAGTTCATGACGAACAGAGTAATGCCTAAAGAAAGATGACATGATGTAGAGGGATAAACTCAAACCAATGATGAAAACCCCATCTTTTTACCCTTGATGGCAACAACATGATGTGTGCCTCGCTACCCCTTCTGTCACTCGGTGAGGTCACCGCACGGTATGAACCCAAAACCAAGCACTTCTCCCATTGCAAGAATCATAGATCAAGCTGGCCAAACAAAACCCACAACTCGAAGAGAATTACAAGGATATGAAATCCTGCATATAAGATATCAGAAGAAACTCAAATAAGATTCATAGATAATCTGATCATAAATCCACAATTCATAGGATCTCGACAAACTCACCGCAAAAGAAGATTACATCGGATAGATCTCCATGAAGATCATGGAGATCTTTGTATTGAAGATCCAAGAGAGAGAAGAAGCCATCTAGCTACTAGCTATGGACCCGTAGGTCTATGGTGAACTACTCACGCATCATCGGAGAGGTCATGGTGTTGACGAAGAAAACCTCTGTATCCGAATCCCCCCTCCGGCAGGGCACCAGAACGTGCCCCAGATGGGATCTTGCGGAGACAGAAGCTTGCGGCGGCAGAAAAGTACTCTCGGTCGTCTCTTGCGTGGTTTCAGATTTTTAGGGAGTTTATAGGCGGCAAAATTAGGGCAGGGGAGCCACGGGGAGCTCACAAACGTGCTAGGCCCCCCCAGGCCGGGCATGGTGGGTTTGTGACCTCCTCCGAGGTCCCCTGCCTTGGTTCCCAAGTCTCGTGCGTGTCTTCTGTTATGGAAAAAATCATTCCGCGGGTTTTATTCCGTTTGGACTCCGTTTAAAATCCTCCTCTGAAAAGGGTCAAAAACACGAAAAAAAACAGGAACTCGCACTTGGCACTAAGTTAATAAGTTAGTCCCAAAAAAGATATAAAAGGCATACAAAACATCCAAAGTTTGACAACACAATAGCATGAAACCATAAAAAATTATAGATACGTTGGAGATGTATCAACCATCCCCAAGCTTAACTCGTGCTCGTCCTCGAGTAGGGAAGTGATAAAGACTGAATTTTTGATGTGGAATGCTACCTAGCATAGTTGTCCTTTGTAACTTCTTTTGTGTGACATGAATGTTCAGATCCGTAAGATTCAAAACAATAGTTTTCTATTGACATGAAAACAATAATTCTTCAAGCAAACTAGCAAGGTAATCATGAACTTTCAAAATAACAAGGCCAAAGAAAGTTATCCCTACAAAATCATATAGTCTGGCCATGCTCCATCATCCTCACACAACTAATTTAAATCATGCACAACCCCGGTATTGGCCAAGTAATAGTTTTCTCACTCTTACTTTCTCAAACTTTTTATAACTATCACGCAATACATGAGAGTGAGCCATGGATATAGCACTATAGGTGGAATAGAGTGTGGTGGTGGTTGTGAGACAAAAAAGGAGGAGATGGTCACATTGACTCGGCGTATAAAAGGGCTATGGAGATGCCCATTAATAGATATCAATGTGAATGAGTAGGGATTGCCATACAAAGGATGCACTAGAGCTATAAGTATGTGAAACCTCAAAAGGATAACTAGTGGGTGTGCATCCAACTTGCTTGCTCACGAAGACCTAGGGCAATTTTGAGGAAGCCCATCATTGGATTATACAAGCCAAGTTATATAATAAAGATTCTCTCTAGCATATGGTGGTGACGAAACGAGAGGCTCTCAATCATGAAAAACATGGTGATATTATGAAGCACAAGTGTGGAAAAAGATAGTAGCATTGTCCCTTCTCTCTTTTTCTCTCTCTTTTTTTCTTTCATTTGGGCTCTTGGGCCACCTCTTTTTTTTATTGTTTTTATTTGGGCTCTTTGGTCTCTTTCTTTTATTTCCTCACATGGGAAAATTCTCTAATAATGATGATCATCACACTTTTATTTACTCACAACTCAAAGCTTAGAACGATGATGACTCTATAGGAAATGCCTCCGGCAGTGTACCGAGAGATGATCATGCGATGGCAATATGAGAGTGACGACACAAGTCATGAGACAAAACGGTGGGAGTTGCATGGCAATATATCTCGGAATGGCTATGAAAATGCCATAGTAGGTAGGTATGGTGGCTGTTTTGAGGAAGGCACATGGTGGGTTTGTGTACCGGCGAAAATTGCGCAGCACTAGAGAGGCTAGCAATGCTGGAAGGTGAAAGTGCATCTATACCATGGACTCACATTAGTCATGAAGAACTCACATACTTGTTGCGAAAGTTTTTATTAGTAGTCGAAACAAAGTGCCAAACGCATACTCCTAGGGGAAGGGTTGGTAGGTATTAACCAGCGCGCGATCCCGACCTTAACAGAAAGGATGACAATACATAGATCAATTATGCTCCGACTTCCTAACATAGTGGTTCACCATACGTGCATGCTACGGGAATCACTAACTTCAACACAAGTATTTCTAGATTCACAACACCCTACTAACATAACTCTTAATATTACCAAATCCATGTCTCAAAACTAATTGAGAGGAATCAAGACTTCCCTTTCTACGCAATGCACATGAAGATGGAGGTTTTTGTATCCTCTTTGGGTACCTATCACCTTTGGGACTACTTTCATAGCACAAGCCAACTACCAAGTTACGCACCGCCGTGCTCTAGAAAAATCTAAGTGAAGCACATAGAGCAACATTGTCTAGCTCAAAAGATATAAGTGAAGCACAATGAGTATTCTAGCAAATTCACAATGAGTGCGTCTCTATCAAAAGGTCTGCAGCAAGGATGATTGTGACACAACAAAAACGAAAGACTCCTACGATACAAGACGCTCCAAGAAAAACACATATCATGTGGTGAATAAAAATATAGCTCCAAGTAATGTTACCGATGGATTGAAGACGAAAGAGGGGATGCCTTCCCGGGGCATCCCCAAGCTTAGGATTTTTGGTGTCCTTGAATTTGGCTTGGGATGCCTTGGGCATCCCCAATCTTGAGCTCTTTCCACTCTTTATCCCTTTGTCCATGAGAACATCACCCAAAACTTGAAAACTTCACAACACAAAACTTAAACAGAAACTCGTGATATCATTAGCACAAGAAAACAATTTACCTCCGCTTTAGGTACTATAGAAATCTTGATTTCTATTTATATTGGTGTGAGGGTACTGTATTCTCACTTTTCCATGGCTAGTACCCTCCGATACTATCCATAGTTTCATCAAAACAAGCAACCAACACAACAAAAACAGAATCTGTCAAAAACAGACCAGTCTGTAGCAATCTGTATACTTTGTATACTTCTGGTACCTCAAAAATTCTGAACAATTTCGACATCCTGGGAAAAAGGCATATCAACCAGCAGCAAAAAGAATCAACTCAAAAGATCTTTCTGGATAACAATGAAAAATAATTTCGTGAGTGAAAAGTTTCTGTCTTTTTCAGCAAGATCAAACAACCATCACCAAAACTATTCATAAAGGTTTTACTTGGCACAAACACAAAAAGAAACACAAAGAACACAATCATAACAGAATTATGATGGTGTGGACAAAAAAAAAATAGAAAGCAAAAAGCAAAGATAAATTAATTGGGTTGCCTCTGAACAAGCGCTATTCTTTAAAGCCCTTAGCTAGGCATTGATAATTCAATGATGCTCACATAAAAGATAGCAATCGGACACGAAGAGAGCATCATGAAACATGTGAAAATCACATCTAAGTCTAACATAATTCCTATGCATAGGAATTTTATAGGAAAACAGATTGTCAAGACATCCAATAGTTGCCATATGCAAGGAAGAAGATAGATACAATAGCAATCTCCACATAACGAGAGGTAATTTGGTAACATGAAAGTTTCTACCACAATATTTTCCTCTCTCATAGCAATTACATGTGGGATCATAATCAAATTCAACAAAATAGCTATCACAAAGGATATTCTTTTCATGATCCACATGCATGCAAAGTTGACGCTCTTCAAAAATAGTGGGATTATCATCAACTAAAGTCATGAATTCTCCAAACCCACTTTCAATATTATTGGAAATATCATTGCAACAAGTAGAGGGCATAGGAAAACTAGCATCCCCAAGCTTAGGATTTTGCATATTTTTAGCATGATTTTCACTAATAGAATTTATAATGAAATCATTGCAATCATGCTTTTCATTCAAGGAGCCCTCGTGAATCATTTCATAAATTTCGTCATCACGATTTTCAGATTCACGCGTCTCAAGCAAAACTCCATAGAGAAAGTCAAGTGCACTCAACTCACTAGCAATTGGTTCCACATAGGTGGATCTCTTAAAGATATTAGCAAGTGGGTGAGGATCGATATCACTAGATTTTCAGCAAGCGAAGATGCAAGCATATTGAAGGCACAAAGCACACAAGGAAAGGAAAGGCAAACGAAAAAGGCAAATATTTTTTGTAATTTTTTGTTTTTTCAGAAGTGGGGGAGAGGAAAACGAGAGGGAAAAAGTAAATGAAAGAGATGAGTTTGCGACCCTTACTTGGATGAGTCATTGACTTGATCCTTCCCGGCAACGGCACCAGAAATCCTTCTGCTACTTCTCAAACAACAGCACCAGAAATTGACACGTTGATGGAGACTTGCTTGCGTTGGTTTTTCCCTTGAATAGGAAAGGGTGATGCAACACAGGAGCAGTAAGTATTTCCCTCAGTTTGAGAACCAAGGTATCAATCCAGTAGGAGAATCTCGTCATGTCCAGAGTACCTGCGCAAACACAAACGAGCTTGCACCCAATGCTATAAAGGGGTTGTCAATCCCTTCAATATTGATTGCAAAGTGAGATCTGAAGGCGGAAAGTGCAACGAAGTAAAAGAGTAAGGCTGAAAATATGGTGAGAAGTAGACCTAGGGTCCATAGTGTTCACTAGAGGCTTCTCTCAAAATAGCAAACATTATGGTGGGTGAACAAATTACCGTCGAGCAATTGATAGAACCACGCAAAGTCATGACGATATCTAAGGCAATGATCATACATATAGGCATCACGTCCGAGACAAGTAGTCCCATACTTTCTGCATCTACTACTATTACTCCACACATCGACCGCTATCCAGCGTGCATCTAGTTTATTGAGTTCATGACGAACAGAGTAACGCCTTAAGAAAGATGACATGATGTAGAGGGATAAACTCAAACCAATGATGAAAACCCCATCTTTTTACCCTCGATGGCAAAAACATGATGCGTGCCTCGCTACCCCTTCTGTCACTGGGTGAGGTCACCGAATGGTATGAACCCAAAACCAAGCACTTCTCCCATTGCAAGAATCATAGATTAAGCTGGCCAAACAAAACCCACAACTCGAAGAGAATTACAAGGATATGAAATCATGCATATAAGAGATCAGAAGAAATTCAAATAAGATTCATAGATAATCTGATCATAAATCCACAATTCATCGGATCTCGACAAACACAAAGCAAAAGAAGATTACATCTGATAGATCTCCATGAAGATCATGGAGAACTTTGTATTGAAGATCCAAGAGAGAGAAGAAGCCATCTAGCTACTAGCTATGGACCCGTAGGTCTATGGTGAACTACTCACGAATCACTGGAGAGGTCATGGTGTTCATGAAGAAGCCCTCCGTATCCGTATCCCCCCTCCGGTAGGGCACCAGAACGTGCCCCAGATGGGATCTTGCAGAGATAGAAGTTTGCGGCGGCGAAAAAGTACTTCCGATCGTCTCTTGCGTGGTTTCAGATTTTTAGGGTATTTATAGGCAGAAGAATTAGGGAAGGGGAGCCACGGGGAGCTCACAAGACTGCTAGGGCTGCCCCCCAGGCCGGGCCTGGTGGGCTTGTGACCTACTCCGAGGTCCCCTGCCTTGGTTCCCAAGTCTCCCATGTGTCTTCTGTTATGGAAAAAATCATTCTGCAGGTTTTTTCCGTTTTGGACTCCGTTTAAAATCCTCCTCTGAAAAGGGTCAAAAACTCGAAAAAAACTTGAACTGGCACTTGGCACTGAGTTAATAAGTTAGTCCCAAAAAAGATATAAAAGGCATACAAAACATCCAAAGTTTGACAAGATAATAACATGAAACCATCGACAATTATAGATACGTTGGAGACGTATCATGCCCTAGAGGCAATAATAAATTGGTTATTATTATATTTCCTTGTTCATGATAATCGTTTATTATCCATGCTAGAATTGTATTGATTGGAAACTCAAATACATGTGTGGATACATAGACAGCACACTGTCCCTAGTGAGCATCTTGTTGACTAGCTCGTGGATCAAAGATGGTCAAGGTTTCCTGGCCATAGACAAGTGTTGTCACTTGATAATGGGATCACATCATTAGGAGAATGATGTGATGGACAAGTCCCAAACTATGAACGTAGCACATGATCGTGTCAGTTTGTTGCTACTCTTTTCTGCATGTCAAGTATAAATTCCTATGACCATGAGATCATGTGAGTCACTGACACCGGAGAAATGCCTTGTGTGTACCAAATGTCGCAATGTTACTGGGTGACTATAAAGGTACTCTACATGCATCTCCAAAGGTGTCCGTTGAGTTAGCGTGGATCAAGACTGGGATTTGTCACTCCGTGTGACAGAGAGGTATATTGGGGCCCACTCGGTAATTCAAAATCACAAACAAGACTTGGAAGCAATGTGACTAAAGAGTTACTCTCGGGATCTTGTTTTACAGAACGAGTAAAGAGACTTGCCGGTAACGAGATTGAAATAGTTATGGAGATACCGACGATCGAATCTCGGGCAAGTAACATACAGAAGGACAAAGGGAATGATATACGGGATTGTGTGAATCCTTGACATAGAGGTTCAACCGATAAGATCTTCATAGAATATGTAGGATCCAATATGGACGTCCAGGTCCCGCTATTGGATATTGATCGGGGAGTGTCTCGGTCATGTCTACATAGTTCTTGAAACTGTAGGGTCTGCACACTTAAGGTTCGGTGACGTTTTCGGTATAGTTCTATTATTGATGTTGGTAACGAATTTTGTTCGGAGTCCCAGATGAGATCCAGGACATCACGAGGAGTTCCGAAATGGTTCAAAAACGAAGATTGATATATAGGAAGTTGGTATTTGGATTTCAGAAAAGTTTCGGGCATTACCGGGAGTGTGCCGGGAGTAACGAATGGGTTCCGTGGTCCACCACTCCCTGAGAGGGCCACATGGAATTTGGGGTGGTGCAATAGCCCTTGGTGGGCTGGCCAATCAACCAAAGAAGTCCCATGAGGAAAAGGGTGGAAAATCCAAAAGAGGTGGACAAGTGGGAGAGGAGTCCTCTCCTCCAAGTGGAGTTGAAGGAGGACTCTTCCCTCCTTGCTTCGGCCGAGCCAAGGGAGGCTTCCCTTAGTGTGAAAGCCTCCTCCATCCTTCCTCCTATATATACTAAAGGTTTTGAGGGTTTTTATACATAATTTTCAGCTACGTGTTACCGTCTATTCTAGATCGTAGTTCTTCCTCTAGATCGGTTTTCAGCAGCACTTAGGCGAAGCCGTGTTGGAATAGATCCACCACCATCGCCGGCACGCCGTCACACTGCCGGAGAATTTATCTAGCTCCCCATCTCTCTTGCTGGATCAAGAAGGCAGAGATCGTCATCGAGCTGTACATGTGCTGAACGCGGAGGTGTCGTCCGTTCGGCACTAGATCGGGATGGATCATGATGGGATCGCGGGACGGATCGTGATGAGATCGTGGGACGGGCTGCAATTCGGATCGCGAAGATGTTCCACTACATCAACTGCATTATATACGGTTCCACTTAGTGATCTAAAAGGGTATGTAGATTCACTCTACCCTCTCGTAGATGATCATCACCATGGATAGGTATTGCGTGTGCATATGAATTTTTTTTGTTTCCCATGCAACGTTTTCCAACAGCCTCCTCCACTAGCTCCTGCTGGTCCTCCTTCGCAGCTAGCGGTGGTGCCTCCTCCGCCACCTCTTGCTTCTCGTCCTCTTCCACCCTCATGTCCTCCTCCACTTCCTCCTCCACCTCCTCGGACTCCTCGAAATCTTTCTCCGGATCCAGAGGTAGCCCCGCGGCCCTCCGGATCCGGACCTGCGCAAGGAGCCATAAGCGCCGCTGGATCGTGTAGAGGCAGTGGCGTGGGGGCATGGCTGACGGGCTCGGGTGGCGGCGGCGAAAGGGAGGACTGGGATGTGCTAGGGCTGGGGGATGCCGATGGGCTTAAATAGTCGGCTATGGATAAGGACGGAGAGCCAAAGCAGCGCCACACGGCTTCACTATGCGCTGACGATGGAGGCGCCAGTCAGACGGTCAGGTTTTCGGGCAAGTCCGTTTGAGGCCATGCCGTCAGGCGGACGTGGCGGGCATGCCTGGGAACACCCGGTCTCCCTCATATCCGCCGCATATTTGGGTTGGATATGAGGATTGCGGGCCAACCTGGGAATTTGAGGCTCGTTTGAGGGGTCTGGCTGGATCAAATTTTTTTGATCGATCAGTGACCGGATGACCTGCTCGGGCGCCATTTGAGACGGGTTTGAGGGGTCCAGCTCTAGATGCTCTAACAGATAGCAAAATGGAACTCGTGGCAGATGAGGCAATGGAGTAACGAGATTTGAATTCTAGGAATGGATCAATCGACTTTTGGCGGACTTGACTTTTTTTAACACGGTATCGATGCAAGTGTTTATATATACGTGCATACACTCATCGCTATGAGTGTAGACACGCACATCCTAGACCTATGACTTCTACAAAACATATATACTAAGGGAATCTATAGCCGGACATAGAAAATATGAATCCCTAAACGTCGCGAATGCGCCCGGTCAATGACTAGGCGTGTCTCCTATTTGTCCGTCTGCACAGTAATATGTCCATTTTGTATGATGTTTTGTTACTGTTATTTATAGTGTTTTTATGCATTTTATCACTTGGTGGAGTAATTCTAATACCTTTTCTCTCATAATATGTAAGATTTATATCAATTGGGAGAATACCGACAGATGGAAATGTGGACCTGAAAAAGGTACGTCATCGATACCTATTCTGAACATCTCCAATTGGTCTAGAACTTTACGTATATTAGTTTTGGAATAAATAAAAAATATTGGAGGGAAGAAATACCTGGGGTGTGACTAGTAATGTTGATTACATCTTGTAGTTGATGCTTTATGGTTTATTTGGTGGAAGATCATATGTTCAGATCCAATATGCTATTTAATACCTCTCTAATCATGAGCATGTTTATCACTTTGAGTAGTTACTTTTGTTCTTGAGTCCACGGGAGAAGTCATGTTGCAAGTAGTCATGTGAAGTTAGTATTCGTTCGATGTTTTGATGATGTGAATGTTGTGATTTCCTTATTGGTGTTATGTGAATGTCGACTACATAACACTTCACCGTCTTTGGGCCTAAGGGAATGCATTATGGAGTAGTAATTAGAGGGTGGGTTGCGAGAGTGACAGAAACTTAAACCCCAATCTATGCACTACTCTGTAAGGGGCTGATTTCGATCCCTATGTTTAATGCTATGGTTATAATTTATTCTTAATACTTTTCTCGTAGTTGCAGATGCTTGCGGGGGGGGGGGGGGGGGAGGGGGTTAATCATAAGTGGGAGGTTCGTTCATGCAAGAACAACACCCAAGCACCGGTCCACCTACATATTAAATTATCAAAATACCGAACGTGAATTAACCCAACATGACGAAGGTGACTAGATTAAATTCCGTGTGCCCTCAAGAATACTTTGCATATTATAAGAAAATGTCCCGACCTGTCCTTTGACACAAAAAGGATTGGGCTACCTTGCTGCACCTATTGTTAGTATTGGTACTTGTCATTTGTTACAATTAGCTTGCAATAAAACTACTTGTTACTCCTATTTTAGTGCTTGCAGAAATTATGTTGCTGAAAACCGGTTGTCATTTCCTTCCACTCCTTGTTGAGTTGGAAACTTTACTTATCGAAAGGACCACAATTGACCCCCTATACCTGTGGGTCTTCACTCAACCACGCTCCTCTTTTTATTCCTCATATGCCCGGTCACTTGCATGCGATTGATGGACAAGAAGAGAGAGAGAAAGAAAATAATGAATAAAGAAAGAGAAAAGGTGGTCTGGAGTGGAGTCACGTCCTACGTGGCGGACTAATAGGGTGTGCCCGGGCGCGTCCGCGACCCCTCATATCCTCCTTATATTTGAGATGGATATGAGGGTTTGCGGACAGCCCAAGCGTATAGGATGATATGAGGGCTCCGATGGGTTACTTTTTTTTCCTACTCTCGCCTGTCCGGTCACGACTAGTTGTGTCCGTGTGCGTATGAGGGGTCATTTGATGCACCTGGGTGTAGAAGCTCTAAGGTTGGTTGTAATTGAGGCTATCATATACTAATATCATGCATATGATACTAGTGTATGATACTACATCCGTAATGCATAGTATCCTGTTTTCGTATCTTAGGATAGTTTATTTACTGTTATGCATGACACATAGTAGCACAACATTTAATATGATACAATTTCATGATATGGTACTCAACCATTTCTTTCTCTATTTAATAATATGTCACCTCATCAAAATTGTCTATTTGGCATGCATGATACTACTAATTATGATACTCCCAATACAACCAACCTACTAGTACACAAGGCGTAAAAGCAGGGCCAATATCGATTTTTGGATAACATATTGATGTCTACTACGCAACTTTATTCTTATAGATGTTGATGGGCCTCCAAATGCAAAGTTTTGTAGGACAACAACAAATTTCCCTAAAGTGTATGACCTATGGTTTTTCAATCCATGGGAGGTGTAGGATGAAAATGGTCTCTCTCGAGCAACCGTGCAATCAAATGCAAGAAATCTCGTGTGACAACCCCAATGCAATTCGTCCCCCTCCTTGTAATCTTTCCTTGTATTGCAACCTTGATATGGTATTCGATGTGGTGTGAGCCTATCATTGTGTCTTCATTTCATGTGCATCATGGCATCATCATTCATCTTTGGTTTTGTGTTGCACCCTTGGTGATGAAAGTGGAGTGGTATGTGAGTGTGGCATGTGATTGTTGTGTTATGGGGACCAACTATTTTCATCTTCTCAAAACCCTTGTGCACCAAAGTCTTGCCAAACCCCTTCTCTCCTCTCTTATTTTCTTTGATGCAGTGACAAGTTTCTGTTTTGGGTGAAATAAAATGGTCATTTTTTCCTAAAAATCCTTTTGAGAAGTGTGGAGGCAACCCCTCTGGTTTTGGATTTATTTTCCTGTTTGTGTTTGTCTTAAAACAGAGTCTTATTCAAATGAAAGGCATTTAAAGTGTGCTCTCCAAAAATTCCCAATTTATTTCTATAAATTGGAGCATGTTTTTAGAAGCCCACAGATAATTTTATTTTGTTAAAAACCCTTTCTCTTTGGCCCGTGTAGTATTTCAAAGATGCCTGCTATGTTTTTTTTATTCTGCAAAACTTTTACCAAAGAGAGAAGGTATGCGGCCCAGTACTGTTAGTTTAGGCCCGGAGCCCACCAACGCGTTCCTCTTCTTCGCTGCATTCGTCACCTCCTGTACGAACCAGGGGATCACCATTGATCTCCTGGAGCTTGATCAGACGGCCATCCCATCCTCCTCGAGACGTATAAGGGAGATTGTTGCGCCTAGGGTTCCCTCCTAGCTCCATTTTCCCCTTCTCCTCCCTCTCCTTCCGCCGAGCTAAGCTCCAGCCAGTGCCCGAGCCATCCGCGAGATGGATCAGGATTTCCCCCGAGCGCCTTGTGCAGCCGCATCGATCAGCAGCACCAGGTCAAGTTGATGCCCCATATCTTCTCTCATATCTCCCTCTGCTCGACCTCTCTCTCTGTCTAATTTCTCATTTCTCCCCCTCTCTGTTTCTAGATGACAAGAACGAAAGGCATGGGGGCCAGCAGGAACAAAGCTCGTCGGGAGCGCACCGTTGACCGACCCCATGCCCAGAGCTTTCTATTTCTCCTTCCCTGTGCTCCTCCTCTCTCTCCCGTAACCCCCATTTCTTTGTGTCCCTTGGTCCCCGAGCAGGAGCCCAAGCCAAGCCACTGCCATGGACCTCGTTGCACCTCCATTCCTGAGGGTTGTCCGCGCCGTCGTTGCCTGGATCCGACCATTTCGAAGCCCTGCCGGAGCCGCCTCGCCTCGTGGCCACCGGACTGGTCACCCCAGCTCATCACTGCCATGGACAGGAGGCCTGTGACATGATAACCCACAAGTATAGGGGATCAATTGTAGCCTTTCTCGATAAGTAAGAGTGTCGAACCAAACGAGGAGCTAAATGTAGGACAAATATTCCCTCAAGTTTGATCGACCACCGATACAACTCTACGCACACTTTACGTTCGCTTTACCTAGAACAAGTATGAAACTAGAAGTACATTGTAGAGTGATAGGATAGGCTTGCAAGAAACAAAAGAACACGTAACTAGGGGCTGGTTAGAAAAAGAAACAAATACGAGTGTCTAACGAGTGTGGAAAAGTGGTGGTAGGAGTTGTGGAATTGTCCCTAAGCAATTGACTACGTTACTAGATCGATAGAAAGTATCATGTGGGAGAGGCCTCTACTAGCATGTCATCCCTTACTTGGAATTCTATGCACTTATGATTGGAACTATTAGCAAGCATCCGCAACTACTAACGTTCATTAAGGTAAAACCCAACCATAGCAATAAGATATAATGGTCCCCCTTCAATCCCATATGCATCAATTTCTATGACAGGTTTGAAGCTTCTGTCACTCTAGCCTGCCAATACATAGTCCTATCAACATACAAATTACCCTATGGTGTGATCCACGCGCGCTATCATATGATGGGCACCTAAGGATAGAAACATAACCACAAGCAAATTAAACCAACCATAGCAATTCATCAATCACCGATAGGACAACAATTATCTACTCAAACATCATAGGATAGCAACACATCATTGGATAAAAAATATGTAGCATAAAGCACCATGTTCAAGTAAAGGGTATAGCGGGTTGCGGGAGAGTGAACCGCTGAATATAGATGGGGGAAGATGATGGAGATGTTGGTGAAGATGACGGAGGTGTTGGTGTAGATCGCCGTCACACGATGATGTCCCGGGCGGCGTTCCGCTGTCGCCGGGAGAGAGGGGGAGAGAGCCCCCCCTCCTTCTTCTTCCTTTACCTCCTCCCTAGGTGGGATAAGGGTTTCCCCTCTGGTCCATGGTCTCCATGGTGGAGGAGGGGCGAGAGCACCTCCGAGATTGGATCTCTCTCTCTGTGTCCTTCTGTTTTCTCCGCTCCGAGATTCTGCGTTTCACCGTTTCTTAAATTCCTGGAGATCCGTAACTCCGATTGGGCTGAAATTTTAACACGATTTTCTTCCGGATATTATCTTTCTTGCGGCGAAAGAAGGGTACCAACCGCCTTAAGGAGTGGGCACAAGCCTGCCTGCCGCGGGCCCACCCCCTGGCCGCAAGGATAGGGCTTGTGGGCACTCCGTGCATCGCCTCGCGTTGATAATTCTTCCCAAAAATCATAAATATTCCAAACAAAATCCCCGTAAGTTTTTATTACGTTTGGACTTTGTTTGTATGCATATTCTGCGAAACAAAAAACATACAACAAAGAGGAACTGGTAGTGGGCACTAGATCTATATGTTAGTCCCAAAAATAGTATAAAAAGTTGCCAAAGGTATATGAAATTTGTAGAATATTGGCATGAAACAATCAAAAATTATAGATACGACAGAGACGTATCAGCATCCCCAAGCTTAATTCCTGCTCGTCCTCGAGTAGGTAAATGATAAAAAAGATAATTTTTGATGTGGAATGCTACCTAGCACAATCTTGATCATATAATCTAATCATGGCATGAATACTAAAACACAAGTGATTCGAAGCAATAGTCTATCATTTGACATAAATACAATAATATTTCAAGCATACTAACAAAGCAATCATGTCTTCTCAAAATATCATGGCCAAAGAAAGTTATCTCTACAAAATCATATAGTCTGGCTATGCTCCATCTTCCCCGCACAACATATTTAAATCGTGCACAACCCCGGTTTTAGCCAAGCAATTGTTTCATACTTTAGTGTTCTCAAACTTTTTCAACTTTCACGCAATACATGAGCGTGAGGCATGGACATAGCACTATAGGTGGAATAGAATATGGTGGTCGTGGAGAAGACAAAAAGGAGGAGATAGTCTCACATCAACTAGGCGTATCAATGGGCTATGGAGATGCCCATCAATAGATATCAATGTGAGTCAGTAGGGATTGCCACGCAACGGATGGACTAGAGCTTATAAGTGTATGAAAGCTCACAAAAGAAACTAGTGGGTGAGCACCCAACTTGCTTGCTCACGAAGACCTAGGGCAATTTTGAGGAAGCCCATCATTGGAATATACAAGCCAAGTTATATAATGAAAATTTCCCACTAGTATATGGAAGTAATAACATAGGAGACTCTCTGTCATGAAGATCATAGTGCTATTTGAAGCACAAGTGTGGAAAGAAGATAGTAGCAATTGTCCCTTCTCTCTTTTCTCTCATTATTTTGTGGGCTCTTTGGCCTCTTTTTTTTATATTTTTTATTTTGGTCGGCATCTTTGGCCTCTTTTTGTAAATGGGCTTCGCTGGCCTCTTTTATTTCCTCACATGGGACAATTCTCTATTAATAATGATCATCACACTTACAACTCAATACTTAGAGCAATGATGACTCTATATGAAATGCCATCGGTAGTGTACCGTGACAATGATCTAGCATAGCAATGACATCAAAAAACGGACAAGCCATGGAAACACCATGCTAGCTATCTTACGATCATGCAATGGCAATATGGAAGTGGTGGCACATGTCATGAGATGGAACGGTGGTAGTTGCATGGCAATATATCTCGAAATGGCTATGAAAATGCCATAATAGGTAGGTAAGGTGGCTGTTTTGAGGGAGGCTATATGGTGGGTGTAATGCACCGGCGAAAGTTGTGCGGTACTAGAGAGGCTAGCAATGTGGAAGGGTGAGAGTGCGTATAACCCATGGACTCAACATTATTCATAAAGAACTCACATACGTATTGCAGAAGTCTACTAGTCATCGAAACAAGGTACTACACGCATGCTCCTAGGGGAAAGGTTGGTAGGAGATAACCATCGCGCGATCCCGACCTCCACACAAAGGATGACAATCAATAAATAAATCATGCTCCAACTTCATCACATAACGGTTCACCATACATGCATGCTACGGGAATCACAAAACTTAACACAAGTATTTCTAAAAATACACAATTACTCACTGGCATGACTCTAATATCACATATTCATGTCGCAAAACTGTTGCAAGGAATCAAACATATCATATTCAGTGATCTGCAAGTTTTAGGTAGGATTTTATGACTAACCATGTGAATGAGCAACTCCTGTTAACTCTCTAAATAGGTATAACTGAAGCATGAGAGTTTAATTCTTTCTACAAAAGATATGCCCCACTCTAACAAATATAAGTGAAGCAAAAGAGCATTCTACAAATGGTGGTTTTCTATGTGTCGGGAAATAGGCAATCCAAACTTCAAAAGATATAAGTGAAGCACAAGAAGCATTCTGTAAAGCCAACCAAGGACTATCTCATACCAGCATGGTGCAAAAAATAAAAAGGAAAAATAAACACAAAAGACGCTCCAAGCATTTGCACATATCATGTGACGAATTAAAATATAGCTCCGAGTAAAATTACCAATAGATTGTAGACGAAAGAGGGGATGCCTTCCGGGGCATCCCCAAGTTTAGACACTTGAGTCTTCCTTGAATATTACCTTGGGGTGCCTCGGGCATCCCCAAGCTTAGGCTCTTTCCTCTCCTTATTCCTTCATCCATCGTGCTCTCACCCAAAACTTGAAAACTTCAATCACACAAAACTCAACAAAACTTCATGAGATCCGTTAGTATAATAAAATAAATCACCACTTCAAGTACTGTTGTGAACTCATTATAAATTCATATTAGCATTATATAGACTGTAATACAGCTTCACCATGGTTCATACCCCCAGATACTACCCATAGATTCATCAAAATAAGAGAACAATGCATAGAAAACAGAATCTGTCAAAACAGAACAGTCTGTAGCAATCTGCATATTCCGTATACTTCTGATATCTCAAAAAATCTTACAAATTTCGAACGCCTGGAAAATTTTCATATCAATCATCAGCAAAAAGAATCAACTCAAAAGCTCTTCCAGAATAAAAATGAAAATTAATTTCGTGAGCAGAAAGTTTCTGTGTTTTCTCAGCGTGATCAAACAACTATCAGCCAAACTAATCGTAAAGGCTTTACTTGGCACATCATTTTTAAAATACAAAGGAATTGTACAAGGGGATAATTATTTTTGTGATAAACTTCCATGAAAAATTCTACATTGTATCCATGAGCATGAACACAAGTGTTCAAGGTCGACCCTCACTTCCACAATGCATCACCTTTCAATCACTTCTCTTTTTGAAAAAGTTTTAAGTTCCCCTCTATATTTTGTTTTTGTTTTTAAACTAAATAAAAGCACTCAACAGAAATAAATAACTCTCTAAAAATTCTGGGTTGTCTCCCAGGCAGCGCTTTCTTTAAAGCCATTAAGCTAGGCATAAAGTGCTCAAGTAATGGATCCACCCGGATCCCAAGGTATATCAAAGCCAATTTTAATTAGCAATGATTTGAAATTTAGTAGTGAGCACAAGGTAACGTATATCATGCAATGACGAAGTCTAACTCTCTTCCTATGCATTGGCATGTCATAAAAGAACAATTCATGCACATCAAGTAAAGGCCAATACATAGCATAAGCAGTTTCTTGCAATTTTATTGTATTGGAAACATAGATAGGTGGAGATGTAGTTCCTCTCTCATAATAATTGCAAGTAGGAGCAGCAAGCACATGCATATTATATTCATCAAAATCATCATGTGTAACATAAGGAACTATAGCTAGCTCATCTTCATAAGCATCATTCATATTGGCAACATGGCCACACGCATAGCATGCATGAAGTTCATCAAAAAGGGATATTTCAAACGAATCCAAGGGATCATAGCATTCATCCTTCCGTAAGAACGAAGGGAAATTAAATAATGTATGAGTAGAAGAGTTACTCTTATTAGAAGGTGGACACGGGTAGCTAGTCCGCTCTTCCTCCTTTTGTTCTTCGCTCTCCTCTTCATCTTTTTCATCTAATGAGCTCACAATTTCAGCATTTTCTTCTTCCATAGTTTCCTGCAAAATAATAGTCTCTTCTTGGGCAGCATAGCATTTCTCCTTAAATCGTTCAATATTGGCATTATATTCATAATTAGTATAACAATAACGAAGCATAGCCAAATTTTCAGATCGGTCAGGAGCATCATCATTATCATCACACCTTTTAAACAGAGTCTCAATTTCATAAGCACCCATAAAAGCAACAAACTCTTCTATATGATCCACATCATAGTAATCATATATACCATTAGCATAAGAAGCCAAGGTTCTATGATAATTGAATTCACAAGAAAAGGGAAGGTTTGGAGCCTTCATCCTAGAGCAACAAGTAACACCATATCTCTTGCATAGTTCCCAAGCATACCATTTCAACAAATGGATTTGATCCCATAAAAGTTTCCCTTTTTGAGTCAAGTGATAATCCCTAAAGTATTCACGTTGATCCAACGTGTATCCCATTATATAATTGAGCGGGGCTTTCTCAGGATTATTAAAGAAGTGTATAATATTTTCCACGTAACGATCATCGAGGGTTTTAGGAGGTTCCCCATCTCCACGAGTAGCAAGTATACCTAATGTTTTTGGTATTTCGTGTTCCATATCCATAACTAAAGATAGAGAACAATTTAGAACAACAAATAAATCTACTTAGTTATAAAGCAAACAAGCACACACGAGGATATTCACCCCACGCTATTGCTCCCCGGCAACGGCGCCAGAAAAAGGTCTTGATAACCCACAAGTATAGGGGATCAATTGTAGCCTTTCTCGATAAGTAAGAGTGTCGAACCCAACGAGGAGCTAAAGGAAGGACAAATATTCCCTCAAGTTCTATCAACCACCGATACAACTCTATGTTACGTTCGCTTTACCTAGAACAAGTATGAAACTAGAAGTACTTTGTAGGAGTGATAGGATAGGCTTGCAAGAAATTAAAGAACACGTAAATAAAACTAGGGGCTGGTTAGAAAAAGAAACAAATACGAGTGTCTAACGAGTGTGGAAAAGTGGTGGTAGGAGTTGTGGAATTGTCCCTAAGCAATTGACTACGTTACTAGATCGATAGCAAGTATCATGTGGGAGAGGCCTCTTCTAGCATGTCATCCCTTACTTGGAATTCTATGCACTTATGATTGGAACTATTAGCAAGCTCCGCAACTACTAACGTTCATTAAGGTAAAACCCAACCATAGCAATAAGATATATTGGTCCCCCTTCAATCCCATATGCATCAATTTCTATGCTAGGTTTGAAGCTTCTGTCACTCTAGCCTGCCAATACATAGTCGTATCATCATACAACTTACCCTATGGTGTGATCCACGCGCGCTATCATATGATGGGCACCAAAGGACAGCAACATAACCACAAGCAAATTAAACCAACCATAGCAATTCATCAATCACCGATAGGACAACCATAACAATTCATAAACATCATAGGATAGCAACACATCATTGGATAAAAATATGTAGCATAAAGCACCATGTTCAAGTAGTGGGTACAATGGGTTGCGGGAGAGTGAACCGCTGAATATAGATGGGGGAAGATGACGGAGATGTTGGTGATGATGACGGAGGTGTTGGTGTAGATCGCTGGCACACGATGATGTCCCGGGCGGCGTTCCGGCGCCGCCGGGAGAGAGGGGGAGAGAGCCCCCTCCTTCTTATTCTTCCTTGACCTCCTCCTTAGGTGGGAGAAGGGTTTCCCCTCTGGTCCATGGTCTCCATCGCGGTGGAGGGGCGAGAGCCCCTCCGACATTGGATCTCTCTCTCTGTGTCCTTCTGTTTTCCGTACTCCCAGATTCTGCGTTTCACCATTTCTTAAATTCCCGGAGATCCATAACTCCTACTGGGCTGAAATTTTAACACGATATTGTTCCGGATATTATCTTTCTTGCGGCGAAAGAAGGGCACCAACCGCCTTAAGGAGTGGCCACATGTTGGAAATATGACCTAGAGGCAATAATAAATTAGTTATTATTATATTTCTTAGTTCATGATAATCGTTTATTATCCATGCTATAATTGTATTGATTGGAAACACAATACTTGTGTGGATACATAGACAAAACACTGTCCCTAGTAAGCCTCTAGTTGATTAGCTCGTTGATCAAAGATGGTCAAGGTTTCCTGACCATAGGCAAGTGTTGTCACATGATAACGGGATCACATCATTAGGAGAATCATGTGATGGACTAGACCCAAACTAATAGACGTAGCATGTTGATCGTGTCATTTTGTTGCTACTGTTTTCTGCGTGTCAAGTATTTGTTCCTATGACCATGAGATCATATAACTCACGGACACCGGAGGAATGCTTTGTGTGTATCAAACGTCGCAACGCAACTGGGTGACTATAAAGATGCTCTACAGGTATCTCCGAAGGTGTTCGTTGAGTTAGTATGGATCGAGACTGGGATTTGTCACTCCGTGTGACGGAGAGGTATCTCGGGGCCCACTCGGTAATAAAACATCACACACAAGCCTTGCAAGCAATGTGACTTAGTGTAACTTACGGGATCTTGTATTACGGAACGATTAAAGAGACTTGCCGGTAAAACGAGATTGAAATAGGTATGCGGATACTGACGATCGAATCTCGGGCAAGTAACATACCGAAGGACAAAGGGAATGACATACGGGATTATATGAATCTTTGGCACTGAGGTTCAAACGATAAGATCTTCGTAGAATATGTAGGATCCAATATGGGCATCCAGGTCCCGCTATTGGATATTGACCGAGGAGTCTCTCGGGTCATGTCTACATAGTTCTCGAACCCACAGGGTCTGCACACTTAAGGTTCGACGTTGTTTTATGCGTATTTGAGTTATATGGTTGGTTACCGAATATTGTTTGGAGTCCCGGATGAGATCACGGACGTCACGAGGGTTTCCGGAATGGTCCGGAAACGAAGATTGATATATAGGATGACCTCATTTGATTACCGGAAGGTTTTCGGAGTTACCGGGAATGTACCAGGAATGACGAATGGGTTCCGGGTGTTCACCCGGGGGGGGGGGGAGGGCAACCCATCCCGGGGAAGCCCATAGGCCTTGGGGGTGGTGCACCAGCCCTTAGTGGGCTGGTGGGACAGCCCAAAAGAGCCCTATGCGCATTGGAAGAAAAATCAAAGAGAAAAGGAAAAAAAAAGAAGGAGGTGGGAAAGGGAAGAAGGACTCCACCTTCCAAACCAAGTAGAATTCGGTTTGGGAGGGGGAGACCTTCCCCCTTAGGTTCGGCCGACCCCTTGGGAGTCCTTGGACCCCAAGGCAAGGCTCGCCCCTCCTCCTGCTATATATAGTGGGGTTTTAGGGCTGATTTGAGACAACTTTGCCACGGCAGCCCGACCACATATCTCCACGGTTTTACCTCTAGATCGCGTTTCTGCGGAGCTCGGGCGGAGCCCTGCTGAGATAAGATCACCACCAACCTCCGGAGCGCCGTCACGCTGCCGGAGGACTCTTCTACGTCTCCGTCTCTCTTGCTGGATCAAGAAGGCCGAGATCATCGTCGAGCTGTACGTGTGCTGAACGCGGAGGTGTCGTCCGTTCGGCACTAGATCGTGGGACTGTTCGCGGGGCGGATCGAGGGACATGAGGACGTTCCACTACATCAACCGCGTTCACTAACGCTTCTGCTGTAGGGTCTACAAGGGTACGTAGATCACACATCCCCTCTCGTAGATGGACATCACCATGATAGGTCTTCGTGCGCGTAGGAAAATTTTTGTTTCCCATGCGACGTTCCCCTACAGTGGCATCATGAGCTAGGTTCATGCGTAGATGTCTTCTCGAGTAGAACACAAAAGTTTTTGTGGGCGGTGATGTGCGTTTTGCTGCCCTCCTTAGTCTTTTCTTTATTCCGCGGTATTGTTGGATCGAAGCGGCTCGGACCGACATTACTCGTACGCTTACGAGAGACTGGTTTCATCGCTACGAGTAACTCCGTTGCTCAAAGATGACTGGCGGGTGTCAGTTTCTCTAACTTTAGTTGAATCGGATTTGACCGAGGAGGTCCATGGATGAGGTTAAATAGCAACTCATATATCTCCGTTGTGGTGTTTGCGTAAGTAAGATGCGATCCTACTAGATACCCATGGTCACCACGTAAAACATGCAACAACAAAATTAGAGGACGTCTAACTTGTTTTTGCAGGGTATGCTTGTGATGTGATATGGCCAACGATGTGATGTGATATATTGGATGTATGAGATGATCATGTTGTAATAGTTAATATCGACTTGCACGTCGATGGTACGGTAACCGGCAGGAGCCATAGGGTTGTCTATAAACTAACGTTTGTGCTTGCAGATGCGTTTACTATTTTGCTAGGATGTAGCTTTAGTAGTAATAGCATGAGCAGCACGACAACCCCGATGGCGACACGTTGATGGAGATCATGATGATGGAGATCATGGTGTGACGCCGGTGACAAGAAGATCGTGCCGGTGCTTTGGTGATGGAGATCAAGAAGCACATGATGATGGCCATATCATGTCACTTATGAATTGCATGTGATGTTAATCCTTTTATGCACCTTATTTTGCTTAGAACGAAGGTAGCATTATGAGGTGATCTCTCACTAAAATTTCAAGACGAAATTGTGTTCTCCCCGACTGTGCACCGTTGCGACAGTTCTTCGTTTCGAGACACCACGTGATGATCGGGTGTGATAGACTCAACGTTCACATACAACGGGTGCAAAACAGTTGCACACGCAGAACACTCGGGTTAAGCTTGACGAGCCTAGCATGTGCAGACATGGCCTCGGAACACTTGAGACCGAAAGGTCGAGCATGAATCGTATAGTTGATATGATTAGCATAGAGATGCTTACCACTGAAACTATTCTCGACTCACGTGATGATCGGACTTGAGATAGTGGATTTGGATCATGTACCACTCAAATGACTAGAGAGATGTACTTTTTGAGTGGGAGTTCTTAAGTAATATGATTAATTGAACTAATTGTCATGAACATAATCTAATGGTATTTGCGAATTACGATGTAGCTTGCGCTATAGCTCTACTATTTTTATATGTTCCTAGAGAAAATTTAGTTGAAAGTTGATAGTAGCAAACTTTGCAGACTAAGTCTGTAAAACCGAGGATTGTCCTCGTTGCTACGCAGAAGGCTTATGTCCTTAATGCACCACTCGGTGTGCTGCACCTCGAGCGTCGTCTGTAGATGTTGTGAACATCCGACATACACGTTTATGATGACTACACGATAGTTCAGTGCAAAATACTTAATGGCTTAGAAGCAAGGCGCCGAAGACGTTTTGAAACGTCACGGAACATAAGTGATGTTCTAAAGAGATGAAATTGTGATTTCATGCTTGTGCCCTTGCTAAGAGGTACGAGACCTCCAACAAGATTCTTTGTCCACAAAGTAAAGGAGAAAAGCTCAATCGTTGAGCGTGTGCTCAGATTGTCTGAGTACGACAATCACTTGAATCAAGTGGGATTTAATCTTCCAGATGAGATAGTGATGGTTCTCCAAAGTCACTCCCACCAAGCTGTGAAAGCTTCGTGATGAACTATAACATATCAAGGATAGACATAATGATCCTTGAGCGATTCGCGATGTTTGACACTGCGAAAGTAGAAATCAAGAAGGAGCATCAATAGTTGATGGTTTGTAAAACCACTAAGTTTCAAGAAAGGCAAGGGCTAGAAGGGATACTTTGTGAAACGGCAAAACAGTTGCTGCACTAATGAAGAGACCCAAGATTAAACCCAAACCCGAGACTAAGTGCTTCTGTAATGAGGGGAACAGTCACTGAGGCGGAGCAACTCTAGATACTTGGTAGATAAGAAGGCTGGCAAAAGTCGAGAGAAGTATATTTGATATACATGATGTTGATGTGTACTTTACTAGTACTCCTAGTAGCACGAGGGTATTGGATACCGGTTCGGTTGCTAAGTGATTAGTAACGCGAAATGAAAGCTACGGCATAAACGGAGACTAGCAAAAGGCGAGGTGACGATACGTGTTGGAAGTGTTTCCAAGGTTGATATGATCAAACGTCGCACGCTCCCTCTACCATCGGGATTGGTGTTAAACCTAAATAATTGTTATTTGGTGCTTGCGTTAAGCATGAACATGATTGGATCGTGTTTACTGCAAAACGATTATTCATTTAAAGAGAATAATGGTTACTCTATTTTCTTGAATAATCACCTTCAATGGTTTATTGAATCTCGATCGTAGTGTTACACATGTTCATGACATTGGTGCCAAAAGATACGAGTTAATGATGATAGTACCACTTACTTGTGGCACTGCCGCTTGAGTCATGTTGGTATAAATTGCATGAAGAGGCTCCATGCTGATGGATCTTTGTACTCACCTGATTTCGAATCACTAGTGACATGCAAATCATACCACATGAGCAAGGCCTTGTTTTCATTGAGATGAAATAAGATAGTAACTTGTTGGAAGTGATAAATTTTGATGTATGCAGTCCAATGGGTGCTGAGGCACGCAGTGGATATCATTATGTTCTTACTTCACTGATGACTTGAGTAGATACAGGAGTATTTACTTAATGAATCACAAGTCTGAAATATTGAAAAGTTCAATTCCGTTTCAGAGTGAAGTTCGTCGTAACAAGAGGATAAACTGTCTACGATATGATCATAGAAATGAATATCTGAGTTACGAGTTTTGGTACGCAGTTAAGACAATGTGGAAATTGTTTCGCAGTTCATGCCACCTGGAACATCATAGTGTGATGATGTGTCTGAACGTCATAGCCACGCACTATTTGGTATGGTGCATGCTATGACGTCTCTTATAGAATTACCACTATCGTTTATGGGTTATGCATTAGAGACAACCGCATTCACTTTAAATAGGGCACCGCGTATTTCCGTTGAGATGACACAGTATAGACTGAGGTTTAGAGAAATCTAAACTGTCATTTCTTGAAAGTTTGGGGCTTCGACACTTATGTGAAAAAGTTTCAGTCTGATAAGCTTGAACCCAAAGTGGATAAATGCATCTTCATAGGATATCCAAAACAGTTGGGTACATCTCCTATCTCAGTTCCGAAAGCAAAGTGTTTGTTTCTAGAAACGGATCCTTTCTCGAGGAAAGTTTTCTCTCGAAAGAATTGAGTGGGAGGGTAGTAGAACTTGATGAGGTTATTGAACCATCACTTCAACCAGTGTGTAGCAGGGCGCAGGAAGTTGTTCATGTGGCGCCTACACCAATTGAAGTGGAAGCTGATGATGGTGATCATCAAGCATCGGATCAAGTTACTACAATCCTCGTAGGTTGACAAGGTCGCGTACTACTACAGAGTGGTACGGTAACCCGGTCTTGGAGGTCATGTTTTTGAGCAACAATGAACCTACGAGTTATGGAGAAAGCGATGGTGGGCCCAGATTCCGACAAATGGCTGGAAGCCATCACATCCGAGAGAGGATCCATGTATGAAAACAAAGTGTAGACTTTGGAAGAATTACTTGATGGTCATAGGACTATCGAGTAGAAATGGATCTTTAAAAGAAGACAGACGATGATGGTGATAAGTCACTATTAAGAAAAGCTCGACTTGTCGCAAAGATGTTTTCGACAAGATCAAACAGTTGACTATGATGAGACTTTCTCACTCGTAGCGATGCTAAAGGTGTGTTAGAATTATGTTAGTTGTTGATGCATTATTTATGAAATATTGCACGTAGGATGTCAAAACATTGTTTCCTCGACGGTTTCCTTGAGCAAACATTGTATGTGATACAACCAGAAGGTTTTGTCGATCCTAAAGATACCAGCAAGTATGCAAGCTCCAGTGATCCTTCAATGGACTGGTGCAAGCATCTCGGAGTTGGAATATACACTTTGATGAGATGATCAAAGATTTTGGGTTTGTACACGGTTTATGAGAAACTTGTATTTCCAAAGAAGTGAGTGGGAGCACAATAGAATTTCTGATAAGTGTATGTGGTAGACATATTGTTGATCAGAAGTAATGTAGAATTTCTGTAAAGCATATAAGGTTGTTTGAAAGGAGTTTTCAAAGGAATACCTGGATTGCGCTACTTGAACGTTGAGCATCAAAGATCTATGGAGATAGATAAAAAGCGCTTAATGAAAGTTTCAACAAGATACATGCCTTGACATGTTTTTTGAAGGAGTTCAAAATAGACCAGGAAAGGAGTTCTTGATTGCGTTGTAAGGTGTGAATTTGAGTAAGACTCAAAACCCGACCACGGCAGAATAAAGAGAATAGACGAAGGTCGTCTTCTATGCCTTAGCCGTAGAATCTAAAGTATGCCATGCTGAGTACCGCACCTGATGTGTGCCTTGACTCAAAGTCTGTTGAGAGGTACAGAAAGTGATCCATGATTGAATCACTGATCAGCGGTCAAAGTTATCCTTAGTAATTAAATAGGCTAAGGAATTTTTCTCGATTATGGAGGTGGTTAAAGAGTTCGTCGTAAAGGGTTACGTCGATGCAAGCTTTGACACTAATCCGAATAACTATGAGTAGTGAAACGGATTCGTATAGTAGAGTAGATATTTGGAGCATTTCCGAATAGCACGTAGTAGCAGCATCTATAAGATGACATAAAGATTTGTAAAGAATGCACGGATCTGAAAGTTTCAGAACCATTGACTATAACCTCTCTGATGAGCAGGACGTGATCAAACCCCATAACTATATGGGTGTTGGATTCGTTGGAATCACATGGTGATGTGAACTAGATTATTGACTCTAGTGCAAGTGGGAGACTGTTGGAAATATGCCCTAGAGGCAATAATAAATTATTTATTATTATATTTCTTAGTTCATGATAATCATTTATTATCCATGCTATAATTGTATTGATTGGAAACACAATACTTGTGTGGATACATAGACAAAACACTGTCCCTAGTAAGCCTCTAGTTGACTAGCTCGTTGATCAAAGATGGTCAAGGTTTCCTGACCATAGGCAAGTGTTGTCACATGATAATGGATCACATCATTAGGAGAATCATGTGATGGACTAGACCCAAACTAATAGACGTAGCATGTTGATCGTGTCATTTTGTTGCTACTGTTTTCTGCGTGTCAAGTATTTGTTCCTATGACCATGAGATCATATAACTCACGGACACCGGAGGAATGCTTTGTGTGTATCAAACGTCGCAACGTAACTGGGTGACTATAAAGATGCTCTACAGGTATCTCCGAAGGTGTTCGTTGAGTTAGTATGGATCGAGAGTGGGATTTGTCACTCCGTGTGACGGAGAGGTATCTCGGGGCCCACTCGGTAATAAAACATCACACACAAGCCTTGCAAGAAATGTGACTTAGTGTAAGTTACGAGATCTTGTATTACGGAACGAGTAAAGAGACTTGCCGGTAAAACGAGATTGAAATAGGTATGCGCATACTGACGATCGAATCTCGGGCAAGTAACATACCGAAGGACAAAGGGAATGACATACGGGATTATATGAATCCTTGGCACTAAGGTTCAAACGATAAGATCTTCGTAGAATATGTAGGATCCAATATGGGCATCCAGGTCCCGCTATTGGATATTGACCGAGGAGTCTCTCGGGTCATGTCTACATAGTTCTCGAACCCGCAGGGTCTGCACACTTAAGGTTCGACGTTGTTTTATGCGTATTTGAGTTATATGGTTGGTTACTGAATGTTGTTCGGAGTCCCGGATGAGATCACGGACGTCACGAGGGTTTCCGGAATGGTCCGGAAACGAAGATTGATATATAGGATGACCTCATTTGATTACCGGAAGGTTTTCGGAGTTACCGGGAATGTACCGGGAATGACGAATGGGTTCCGGGTGTTCACCGGGGGGGCAACCCATCCCGGGGAAGCCCATTGGCCTTGGGGGTGGCGCACCAGCCCTTAGTGGGCTGGTGGGACAACCCAAAAGTGCCCTATGCACATTGGAAGAAAAATCAAAGAGAAAAGGAAAAAAAAGAAGGAGGTGGGAAAGGGAAGAAGGACTCCACCTTCCAAACCAAGTAGAATTCGGTTTGGGAGGGGGAGACCTTCCCCCTTAGGTTCGGCCGACCCCTTGGGAGTCCTTGGACCCCAAGGCAAGGCTCCCCCCTCCTCCTGCTATATATAGTGGGGTTTTAGGGCTGATTTGAGACAACTTTGCCACGGCAGCCCGACCACATATCTCCACGGTTTTACCTCTAGATCGCGTTTCTGCGGAGCTCGGGCGGAGCCCTGCTGAGATAAGATCACCACCAACCTCCGGAGCGCCATCACGCTGCCGGAGGACTCTTCTACGTCTCCGTCTCTCTTGCTGGATCAAGAAGGCCGAGATCATCGTCGAGCTGTACGTGTGCTGAACGCGGAGGTGCCGTCCGTTCGGCACTAGATCGTGGGACTGTTCGCGGGGCGGATCGAGGGACGTGAGGACGTTCCACTACATCAACCGCGTTCACTAACGCTTCTGCTGTACGGTCTACAAGGGTACGTAGATCACACATTCCCTCTCGTAGATTGACATCACCATGATAGGTCTTCGTGCGCGTAGGAAATATTTTGTTTCCCATGCGATGTTCCCCAACACCACAAGCCTGCCTGCCACGGGCCCACCACCTGGCCGCGGCGATAGGGCTTGTGGGCACTCCGTGCATCGCCTCGCGTTGATTCTTCTTCCCAAAAATCATAAATATTCCAAAACAAATCCCCGTAAGTTTTTATTACATTTGGACTTCGTCTGGTATGGATATTCTGCAAAACAAAAAACTTGCAACAAACAGGAACTAGCACTGCGCATTGGATCAATATGTTAGTCCCAAAAATAGTATAAAAAGTTGCCAAAAGTATATGAAAGTTGTAGAATATTGGTATGAAACAATCAAAATTATAGATACGACGGAGACGCATCATGACACTGAATACATGGTCGCCTGTGTCAATCTTCGCCCATCGCTGGATGGATCTCCTGTCGCTTCGAACGGATCAGCCCCGACGCCGTCTCAAGGCGCTACCGCAGCTTCGTGCCTCCCGCGACCCACACGAGGGCCCTTCTCTGCGTTTTTTTTCCATGGCCGCAACCTCTTCTTCTCCTCTGTAAGACCCCCCCCCTCCGTAACTGAACCTTTGTTCATATTTCCAGATCTATTTGGGATGTTAGGTTATTCTGTATAGCCTCAATTTGTCCAAGAGCAGCCAAGTAGCGTAGTTTGCTAGCACAGCCAAATGTTATGCAAGGGCTCCCGGTGTCGAATCCCAGCTTTGCCCCATATTTGTTTCCCCTTTCATTTTTTTGCACTAGAATTTCGCATAGATTAACAATTTCCAAATCTCATGCATGATTAAAACTGTTAACCTTGTTGTTTATCTCGGTTTGCGTTTCATCGTGTTATAAACGGTTTGGTCCGTAGTTTATTTTCCGTAGCTCCATTGGGAATGAGCCATATATGTAAATGGACTAGAACGACGAGTAGAATCACGTGAAACACTTTATTTTGTTGTTTAAAAAACATAAAATATGGTTAGGACAAATCTGGACAGATTTTGAATTTGATGCGTGGGGTCGCTCGGAGATGCTATAAGTTGTTTCCGGCATCATTTAAAATGCCTAGATGGGTAGATTAATTTGTGCTTCACACCTTGCCATGTTAACGACATTTTAATATTGCTGTTTTCCTAAGCGGAGTGAACTAAACAATTAAATGTGGAGTTTCGTCGATATGCAGCTTTGTTGCATATCGAGCTTCACTTAATGTGTAGTGTTTGCGTGAGGTGAATTGTCGTGCGTGCCTTGCATAATTAAACCGGACATGCATCATATGTGTTGTGCATCATGTCGTGTTTTGTTGTGGTGTTATCGTGTCTTGATTCTTGTTTCTGGTTTGCTCCATCTCGATAGAGTTCTGCAAGCGTGTCAAAATGTGAGGACCCGTTTGACTACGCCGGTTCGTCTGCTTTACGGAGTCGTTGTTCTTCTCAGCGGGATCTCACGCAAGATAATCATTTCCCCAGATATCAGTACTATCAATGCCATGCTAGTTGTATCGCTTCTATCGCTATGTCTCGTTGCCTACCACCTGTTAAATATCAGCCTCTCAACAATGCCATGAAACCTTCAACCTGTACACAACCTAGCAAACCGCTGATTGGCTATGTTACTACTTTCTTAACCATGTGTTAGCGTTGCTAGTTGCAGGTGTAGTTGCTTCCATGTGATAACATGGGTTCCTTTTCTTATCACACTATTAATTGCTATTTAATTTAATGGACCTATATACTTGGTTAAAGGTGGAAGGCTTGGCTTTCTAGCCTGGTGTTTTGTTCCACCATTGCCCCCTTAGTTTTGGCTACCGGTGTTATGTTCTATAATTGAGCGCTCCTAACACGATCGGGGTTGTTATGGGGACCCCCTTGATAATTCGTTTTAGATTAAAACTGGTCTGGCAAGGACCAACTTTGGTACTACATTTGCCTAATTAACTAAGGAACCGCATAGGGAGTAATTAACCCGAGGAAACTTAATCAACCCCCGGGCCAGTGCTCCTCATGAGTGTTGGTCCAACCTAGAGCACTGTGCGGGGCCAACCCAGGGCAATTTGGGTGATTTCTATCAGACCACCGTACACGTGCTTATCCGTCGTGTCCTGAGAACGATATATGTGACTCCTATCGGGATCGTCGACATGTCGGGCGGCCTTCCTGGATTAGTTTTACCTTCTACGAAATATCTTGTGCATCGGGATTCTGGTGAAACTTTGGGTAATCTCAGAGTTGAGGTTTTCCACTAAGGAGTCCGACGAGATAGCGAGTTTCGTGATCGAGGATTTCTATGCGGCTTGTGGTAATTTTTGATGGACTAGTTGGAGCACCCCTGCAGGGTTAAATCTTTCGGAAAGCCGTGCCCGTGGTTATGTGGCAACGTGGAAACTTTGTTTAACATCCGGTTCTAGATAACTTGAAGTTAACTTAATTAAAACATGCCAACTGAGTGTGTAACCGTGACTGTCTCGTTCTTGAGTTCCTTCTCCGATCGAGGACACGATGGGTTTATGTCTGACGTAACTAGGTGTTCAGGACCATTCATTTGATCATTATTAGTTCACGTCCGCTATGCGTAGATCATCCCCTCTTTACTCTTGTACTCGTAAGTTAGCCACCAAATAAATGCTTATACGCTTGTTGTAGCCTTGCTACTGCGACAACAGACCTTCCCCTGCAACGACACCAGAAGAATGCTGCTGGCAATCCCCGGTAACGGAACTAGAAGAATGTTGTGGACGGCCCACCAGCGCGTGGGTTCGCGGCAGTTTTCGAGGGTAGAGTATTCGACTCAAATTTGTTGGTACGTCAGACAGGAGGTGAGAGAATACTCTCGAGTACTAGCATCTGAATATGTCAGATTCAACCACACCTGAAAGATTAGTATTTGCAAGCAAAGTATCAGCAGCAAAGTAGTATGATAACAACGGTGTCAGAAACGATCTATTGACGGCAGACTATTCCTAACTGTCGTATCAATTGCGCCAGAAGTTGCCCGTTGACGGAAATTGTCTTTTCCCGTCAACGCCAAGCGAACCAGAATTGTAGCAGGTAGCAGCAGTGTAACGAGTAACAACAATGGCAAGGAACAACAGTAGTGACAGCGGTAGCAAGTAGCAACTAGCAACAGTAGTAACAGCAGCAGAGCAAAACAAGTAACAGCAGCAGAGCAAAACAAGTAACAGCAGCAGTGGGACAAACTCGTAGGCAATGGGTCGGTGATTCGTTTGGATGATATTCATCATGCAACAGTTATAACACACAGAGATATGTGACTAGCTCCCGTTCGTCAATGTGATGTAGGCATGCATTCCGTGTGTAGTCATACGTTCTTAGGGAAAAGAACTTGCATGACATCTATTGTCCATCCCTCAGGTGGCAGCGGAGTCCAAAAGGATACTACAGGATATTAAGTTTCTCCTTCTAATAAAGAACCGGAACAACGCATTAGCACTTGGTGAACACATGAACTCCTCAAAGTATGGTCATCACCGAGAGTGGTTCCGGTTATTGTCACTCCGGGGTTGCCGGGTCATAACACATAGTAGGTAACTACAACTTGCAAGATCGGAGCTAAAACACACATATATTGGTGACAACATAATAATTTCAGATCTGAAATCATGGCACTCGGGCCCTAGTAACAAGCATTAAGCATGGCAAACTAGTAGCAACATCAATCTCAGAACATAGTGGATACTAGGGATCAATCCCCATCAAAACTAACTCGATTACATGATAGATCTCATCCTATTCATCACCGCCCAGCGAGCCTACGAATAGATTACTCACGAACGATGAAGAGGTTCATGGAATTGGAGAGGGAAGAAGGTTGATGATGACGATGGCGACGATTTCCCCTCTCCGGAGCCCGAAGCGGACTCCAGATCTGTCCTCGAGATGAAGAACATGATGTGGCGGCGCCTCCGTATACAAACGCGATGAAATCTTCTCTTCTGTTTTTTTCTGGGTGAAAGTGAATATATAGAGCTGAGATTGGGGGCGGCAGAGCCACGTGGGCCCCACAAGCTTGGTTACCGTGGCCATGGGGGTGGCCGCGGCAACAGGGCTTGTGGCGCACTAGCCCACCCCCTGTGGTGGATCTTTGCGCAGGTATTTTTCATATTTTCGAGAAAAATTCTCCATAAATTTTCAGGACGTTCCGAGAACTTTCATTTCTGCACAAAAACAACACCATGGCAATTCTGCAGAAAACAGCGTTAGTCTGGGTTAGTTCCATTCAAATCATGCAAATTAGAGTCCAAAACAAGGACAAAAGAGTTTGGAAAAGTAGATACAATGGAGACGTATCAAACTCCCCCAAGCTTAAAACCTTGCATGTCCTCAAGCAACTCAGTTGACAAACTGAAAGAGAAAGAAAAACTTTGACAAACTCTGTTTGATCTTGTTGTTGCACTATGTCTAACTTGTAACCAGAATTTCAGCAAGATCACAAGTTAACCACATAAGCAAGTGACACAAAGGTCTCACGGTAAACTAATATCAATGGCATAATCAGCAAGCGCGCAAATAATAATGAGTTTCACATACCAACAATTCAATCAAAACAAGCATGAAGCAATATGAATAGGTGGTATCTCGCTAGCTCTTTCTGAGACCGCAAAACATAAATGTAGAGCACTTTGAAAGATCAAGGGCTGACTAAACATTGTAATTCATAGCAACGAAGATCCAGTCATAGTCATACTCAATATCAATCAAAAGCAAAGCATAAAAATGACAGAGGTGCTCTCTAATTGGTGCTTATATAAGAAGAGGATGACTCAACAGGAAAATAAATAGACAGGCCCTTCGCAGAGGGAAGCATTGATTTGTAGAGGTTCCAGAGCTCAAGCTCTGAAAACAGAGATAATAATTTTGGGTGGCATGCTTTCGTTGTCAACGCAATGACCAAGAGTTCTCAATATCTTCCACGCGACTCATGCTATAGGCGGTTCCCAAACAGAAAGTAAAGTTTTAACTCCCTCACCACCAATCAATCACACTCCACGGCTAGCCGAATCCTCGGGTACCGTCCATACTAACATCAATCCTGGGGGAGTCTTGTTTTACAGTTATGTTTTCGATTTAAGCGTGGAACTGGGCATTCCAATTACCTTCCCCTTTCTCGTGAATGACGGTGAATAAACACATGTCGAGGATAACACGCCTAACTGGGCATGCAAATTAGATTATTTCTTGAAAGTTTAGAGAATGACACCTGCAAATTACTTGGAACGGCAGCTAAATACCGCAAATAGGTAGGTATGGTGGACTTCCATGGAAAAACTTTTGGGTTTAGGGAAGTGGATGTACAAGCAGTATTCCGCTTAGTACAAGTGAAGGCTAGCAAAAGACTGGGAAGCGACCAACTAGAGAGCGACAACAGTCATCAAGATGCAATGAGTTTGACTAACATGGAATGCAAGCATGAACATGATATAAATCACCATGAACACGAACATCATAGAGGCTATGTTGATTTTGTTTCAACTACATGCATGAACATGCGCCAAGTCACTTGAATCATTCAAAGGAGAATACCATCCTATCATACAACATCATAGTCATCTCAAAATCTATGTTGGTATTCAAGACAAACCATTATAAGCTCCTAGCTAAATAAGCATTGCATCAGAAACTATGATCTCTAAGTTGTCATTGCAAACATGGTTTTCTCACAACAAAGCTGAATCTAGGGCGACAAGCTAGTCATATTTACAAAAACAAAATAGATAGAGTTCATACCAACTTTTTCAGTCTCAGTCACTTCGTCATATATCATCATTATTGCCTTTCACTTGCACGATCGAATGATGTGAACAATAATAAGCGTGCTCGTGCAATGGACTAAGTTGAATCTGCAGGCAAACACAAAGGAGAAGACAAAGTAATATGGCTCTTTGAAAGCTAAACAGTTATGCATGCAAGAGCCACTAAACATTGTAACCAATATCTTCTACCTTGACCCAAAGAAAAAGAAAACTATTTACACGGGAAAGCTCCCAACAAGCAAAAGAAGAAAGGAAAATATTTTTGGGTTTTCTCAGAAGGACACAAAACAAGAAAACAAGAAAATGAAAATAAACTAGCATGGATAATACAGTGGCAAAGTGTAAACACCGACAAACAAAGTGAAAGCATAAGCATGAATGTAAGGTCGGTAGAACACGTACTCCCCCAAGCTTAGGAGTTTGTCCTAGCTTGGTCTACTCCCAAGGACGGTCCTGACGAAACCCAAAATCATAATCGGGGTTATACGGGAATGCTGCAGCCACTGCCTGAATAGCTGCCTCACGAAGACGAGCAGCCGTCGCCTCCCTCTCATACTCCTCTGCCTCTCCTATTGTTATGTAGTATCTTCGTTTAACCAAGGAGTAATTTCCCCAAAATGGTTCGGAGAATGATGCTTTGAGCAAGGAGATTCAAAATCATAGCCAAATGAGCAAGAACACGGGTTTGAGCTGCAAAACAATTTTTTCTGGAGGAAGAAGAAGAGTATGGGAGCTGGAATGAGTGGAGGGGGGCCCTGGGGCCCCACAAGCTTGCTTGCCGCGTCCAGGGGGGTAGCACGCAGTGACAGGGCTTGTGGCCCACTGGGGTGGCCCCCAGGCCAGCTCTCTGTCCCAATATTTTTCAAATATTCCAGAAAAAATCATACTACATTTTCAGGACCATCGGAGAACTTTTATTTTGGGGTATTTTTCTCCCGGACGCTAAAACAGAAAACAGGAAAAACTAAACTAAACCTATCATTTTTCTTCTAAGCAAAAGAAAGTGAAAGCTTAAAACAGAGGTATGTGACCCTTTGGTTCATCCATTTTATGGTCATGGAAAGAAATCCGTCAATGGGGTTGATCAAATCCTTATGACAAAACTTTCTCGAATCGCAAGAGAGAACGGAGAATTTCCGAATAGCCTCTAAGTCACCTCAATGGGGATATGAATTTCCCCAACAAGCAAATCATACTTCATATTGACATGAGGAATAGGGCATTCAAAGCTTCCAATAAGAATCGATGAAGTTTTTTCGATAGCATTGATGCAATGTACTTGATATCGTTTCTTCGGAAAGTGCACGGTATGCTCATTCCATTGACATGGAAAGTGACATTGCCTTTGTTGCAATCTATAACAGCCCCTGCAGTGCTTAAAAAGGGTCTTCCGAGGATGACAGCCATGGCATCATCCTCGGGAATATCCAAGATAACAAAGTCTCTTAAGATAGTGGTGTTAGCAACCACAACATGCACATCCTCGCAAATGCCGACAGGGAAAGCAGTTGATTTGTCGGCCATTTGCAGAGAAATTTCAGTGGGTGTCAACTAATCCAGTTCAAGACTACGATAAAGAGAGAGAGGCATAACACTAACTCCGGCTCCGAGGTCACATAAGGCAGTTCTTACGTAGTTTCCTTTAATGGAGCAAGCTATAGTGGGCACTCTGGGATCACCAAGTTTCTTAGGAGTTCCACCTTTGAAAGTGTAATTGGCAAGCATGGTGATCTCAAGATCTGGTATCTTCTGTTTATTGGTCACGATATCTTTCATGTACTTGGCATACAGAGACATTTTAAGCATATCAACTAACCGCATCTACATAAAGATGGGTCTTATCATTTCAATAAAGCGCTCAAAATCCTCATCATCCTTTTTCTTGGATGGCTTAGGAGGAAAGGGCATAGGTCTCTGAACCCATGGCTCCCTTTCTTTACCATGCTTCCTAGAAGTGAAGTCATTCTTATCGTATCTCTTAGGTTGTGGGTTATCAGGATTAACCATAGGTTCAATCTCCACATCCTTGTCATTGCTAGGTTGAGCATTATTATGAACATCGGTGTCCATATTGTCACCAGGTTCATGTTCATCACCAGATTGTGTTTCTGCATCAGACGCAGAAATATCATTTGGTTCTTCAGGTGTGACAGTATTAGGTGGACTAACATGCAGGTTTCTATCATCCTTCTTCTTCTCCTTAGGATGACTGGGTGCATCTGCATTAATTCCCTAGAATCTTGATCAATTATCTTAGGATGACCTTCAGGATACAAAGGTTCCTGACTCATTTTGCCTCCTCTAGTAATGACTCTGACAGAGTTGTCGTTTAATTCATTGAGCAGGTCATTCTGAGCTTTGAGTACTTGTTCTACCTGAGTAGTAACCATAGAGGCATGTTTACTCAGAAGCTTCACATCATTGACATTTCTGTCTACGCAAGCAGTTAAATGACTAAGCATACGAGTACTTTGTTCCAAATGTCTGCTAACATAATTATTGAAACTCTGTTGTTTGGCAACAAAGTTGTCAAATTCATCAAAGCATAAGCTAGCAGGTTTATCAAAAGGAATATCACTCTCATCAAACCTACGCAGAGAATTTACTTCCACTACCTGTATCGGGTTATCGAGACCATGGATCTCTTCGATAGGTGGTAGATTTTTGACATATTCAGATCTAATGCCTTTCTCTTGCATAGATTTCTTGGCTTCTTGCATATCTTCGGGACCGTGGAATAGAATACCTCTTTTCTTCAGAGTTGGCTTAGGAGGTGGTTCGGGAATAGTCCAAGCATTATCGTTGATCAAGATGTTATTCAGTAGAGTCTCAACTTGTTCTATAGTTCGTTCCCTAAAAACACAACCGGCACAACTATCTAGGTGGTCTTTAGAAGCATCAGTAAGTCCGTTATAGAAGATATCAAGTATCTCATTCTTCTTAAGAGGGTGATCAGGCAAAGCATTCTGTAGCTGGACGAGCCTCCCCCAAGCTTGTGGGAGACTCTCTTCTTTGAGTTGAGCAAAGTTGTATATTTCCTGCAACGCAGCTTGCTTCTTATGGGCAGGGAAATATTTCTCACAGAAGTAATAGACCATGTCCTGGGGACTACTCACACATCCAGGAGCAAGAGAAGCGAACCAGGCTTTAGCGTAATCCTTTAGAGAGAAAGGAAAAAAGCTTAAGGATATAATAGTGGCGGATCTTCTCCTCACTCGTGAAAAGGTTGGCTATATCGTGTAGTTTGGTAAGATGGGCTACGACCGTTTCAGACTCATAACCGTGGAAAGGATCAGATTCGACTAGAGAGATTATCTCAGGGTCGACAGAGAATTCATAATCCTTATCGGTGATAAAGATAGGTGAAGTGGCAAACTTCGGGTCGTATTTCATCCTAGCTTTCAGAGATTTTTCCTTCCACTTGAGAAGTAATTTCTCAGCGTCATAGACATCCTTACATGCAAGAAAATCGTAAGCTATCTCTCCCTCCATAACGTAACCCTTAGGTATATCAGGCAATTCATATCTAGGAGAGCTACATCTAGCAAGAGCAAAAGCAGGTTCTATCTCAATAGTATCAGCAGTTTCAGAAGGATCACGAGCATTGGCAGTAACTCTAGCAATATGAGCATCAAGGAATATCCCTAGTGGCACATCAGGCAAAGTAGTATCTCTAGTAGTATCAAGCATAGCATCATCAGGCAAAATAGCATCTCTAGCATCATCAAGCAAGGCAGTATCAAGCATAGTATCTCTAGCAGTATCAGGCATAGCATCAGGCATAGTATCAAGCATAGCATCTCTAGCAGCATCAGGCATAGTATCAAGCATAGCATCTCTAGCAGTAGCATCATAAGCATCATCAAGCACATGCGACATATCAAGATTTCTAGCAGGCGGTGATGTCGCAAACTTACTCATAACTGAAGGTGAATCAAGTGTAGAGCTAGATGGCAGTTCCTTACCTACCCTCGTAGTTGAGGGCAAGACTTTGGTTTTTTGGATCCTTCAGATTCTTCATAGTGATCAGCAGATATAAATCCCAAGTGACTCACAGAATATAGCAATACCTCCCCGGCAACGGCGCCAGAAAAATGTTGCTACTGTGACAACAGACCTTCCCCTGCAACGGCACCAGAAGAATGTTGCTAGCACTCCCCGGTAACGGAACTAGAAGAATGTTGTCGACGGCCCACCAACGCGTGGGTTCGCGGCAGTTTTCGAGGGTAGAGTATTCGACCCAAATTTGTTGGTACGCCAGACAGGAGGTGAGAGAATACTCTCGAGTATTAGCAGCTGAATATGTCAGATTCAACTACACCTGAAAGATTAGTATCTGCAAGCGAAGTATCAGTAGCAAAGTAGTATGATAACAACGGTGTCAGAAATGATCTGTTGACGGCAGACTATTCCTAACTGTCATATCAATGGCGCCAGAAGTTGCCCATTGACGGAAATTGTCTTTTCCCGTCAACGCCAAGCGAACCAGAATTGTAGCAGGTAGCAGCAGTGTAACGAGTAACAACAATGGCAAGGAACAGCAGTAGTGACAGCGGTAGCAAGTAGCAAGTAGCAACAGTAGTAACAGAAGCAGAGCAAAACAAGTAACAGCAACAGAGCAAAACAAGTGACAACAGCAGTGGAACAAACTTGTAGGCAATGGGTCGGTGATTCGTTTGGATGATATTCATCATGCAACTGTTATAACACGGAGAGATATGTGACTAGCTCCCGTTCATCAATGTGATGTAGGCATGCATTCCGTGTGTAGTCATACGTGCTTAGGGAAAAGAAATTGCATGACATCTATTGTCCATCCCTCCCGTGGCAGCGGGGTCCAAAAGGATACTACATGATATTAAGGTTCTCCTTTTAATAAAGAACCGGAACAACGCATTAGCACTTGGTGAACACATGAACTCCTCAAACTATGGTCATCATCGGGAGTGGTTCCGGTTATTGTCACTCCGGGGTTGCCGGGACATAACACATAGTAGGTAACTACAACTTTCAAGATCGGATCTAAAACACACATATATTGGTGACAACATAATAATTTCAGATCTGAAATCATGGCACTCGGGCCCTAGTGACAAGCATTAAGCATGGCAAAGTAGTAGCAACATCAATCTCAGAACATAGTGGATACTAGGGATCAATCCCCGTCAAAACTAACTCGATTACATGATAGATCTCATCCTACTCATCACCGCCCAGCGAGCCTACGAATAGATTACTCACGAACGATGAAGAGCTTCATGGATTTGGAGAGGGAAGAGGGTTGATGATGACGATGGCGACGATTTCCCCTCTCCGGAACCCAAAACGCACTCCAGATCTGTGCTCCAGATGAAGAACAGGATGTGGCGGCGCCTCCGTATCGCAAACGCGACAAAATCTTCTCTTCTCTTTTTTCTGGGCGAAAGTGAATTCATAGAGCTGAGATTGGGGGCGGGAGAGCCACGTGGGCCCCACAAGCTTGGTTGTCGCGGCCAGGGGGGTGGCCGCGAGAACAGGGCTTGTGGCCCACTGGCCCACGCCCTCTGGTGGATCTTTGCGCACGTATTTTTCATATTTTCCAGAAAAATTCTCCGTAAATTTTCAGGACGTTCCGAGAACTTTCATTTCTGCACAAAAACAACACCATGGCAATTCTGCAGAAAACAACGTTAGTCTGGGTTAGTTCCATTCAAATCATGCAAATTAGAGTCCAAAACAAGGGCAAAAGAGTATGGAAAAGTAGATATGATGGAGATGTATCAAGCCTCACCACTTAACCATACCTCACCCATTAAGCTTTGCTAGTCTTGATACCTTTGGAAATGAGATTGCTGAGTCCCCTATGGCTCACGGATTACTACAACACCAGTTGCAGGTACAGTTATAGTGATATTAAGACGTGATCGCGATGGTTGTTCATTGGGAGTTTCTTCTTCTTCTCCATAGATCTAGGATGGTTTCCAGGCCGACAGCCTGGGATAGCAAGGATGGACGTCGTTCTTTTCTCATTTGTATGCATCCGTAGTCAGACCCTGTTCTTTTTCATGATGACTTATGTATTGTACTGATGTGACTCTGATGTAGCTTGTGGCGAGTATAAGCGAAATCCATATACTCTTCTCTTCAGTACATGTACTTGTAACGATATCCATTCTTGCGAAACGATGAGATGCGCATCTATCCCTATCGAGGCCCTCGCGCCAAAATAAGGATAGTATCGCATCTTGGGCGTTACAAGTTGGCATCAGAGCTGTACTGACCTAGGAGCCCCCTTGATTGATTGAACTTGGCCGAGTCGAGTCTAGTGAAAAACTATTTTGAGTCTTAGTTATATAGGAGAGTAGGTTTATTTTTTCTCCTCATCTATGCTCTTGTGAGGTTCACGACTTAGGAATTTTAATTCTACTCCTCTTCTCACTCAATTTTTTTTAGGATCACGCAGATATTTTTGGAATCTATATGATGTCGATGTGACGGAGTTCTGTCTTGGTGCCTCCTGTCTGACTTGATTTCTTTCGGGGAGTTGAGCTCCACGGGATTCTCGAGCACATCGTTATCATTCAGATTTCTTAGTATCTCAGGACGAAGGGTGTTCGATGTTGCTTCAAAGAGAGGAGTCCGGCTTCCCCAGTACTGGTGCACAGAGTTCTGGATGTATCGCCATACTTGCTATCGTTGTGATTACGAGTGTCTGAAATAGATGAAGTTCCGAGATTCTGGTTATGTGTTGACGGATGTGATACACTGGACGGGTTAGTATAGGAGTTGAGTGATATATTACTCCCTGTATCCGTGGACCAGATTGCATGACCAGAAATTTCGGGAGTTCTTAGGTGGGAATTCAAGTAGCTACTTATAGGACAATCTTCCAACAAATGCATGATGTTAGGTTGGGGTTCGACATCTAGTGGATTCGTTTGTTCATGATCGACTTACATCGGTTCTCGTTGTGTCTTAAAGAGTCCTTGTCGCTTGCTACGACTCGGGGACGCTTCGTATGTTGTGTGCACTACCTTGTACGTGATGGCTACTGTAAGGATCGAGCCCGTGCGATCCTGTCCACGAAAATATCGGACGAAATCTCTCTCATGAATTTGTTCTGGCTTGTTTCGTAAGCCACACCCTGTTGTTTTGTTAGAATATGGTAATTCAAGTTGCTTCGATGTCACATGGTGAATTCATATTTTTTCCAAGAGGTGTTCTCATAATTTTATGGGAATGCTAATCCTTTTGCTCAAATCAAGTTGCCTTATCAATTCTGGTCAATCGGAGTCGTCATATCAATTCTTTTCCAACCGGTGTGGTTCTCTTCAGTGAATTCAATCCTCTACATTTTTGCAAGATCAATCTCTCAATTCTTTCCGGAGTTGGTCTGATCTGTCCCAAGTTGTCTTTGTTTTACCAACTTGTAACGACTAAGATGCGGCCCTTTCCTATTTTGGGGCGATGCCCAAAAAGGGAAAGAGGCGCATCTAAACGTTTCACAAGCGAGATAATAATAACATTACATAACTGAAGAATGACAAGTAGGGCATACACTTGCCATCTGACATAGTATAACATAAGGTTTACATCCACGCAATTATTCAGAGCAAAGCTTAGACCCGCTACGGACCACATGAAACAAGTAAAAGACTATGGCATCCCGCATGTTGGCCCACGATCACGACCACGGCCTCAGTCCTCCGGATAGTTCACGTACAGTCGGTCAGACTCCTCATCGTACTGCCACGCCAGCTGGGTGCCGTCAGGATCTCCTGCGTCGGGCGTACCTGTACCTGTTGGGGGTGTTGTAGTAAACTGTGATCCATGGGGACACAGCAATCAGATGACCTTGGTACCAAAACTAGTCAAGTTATTAGGTGAGGAAGGTTTAGTGTATAGGTTGCAGCATCGTAAGCATATATGGTGGCTAACTTACGATGATCAGAGTAATTATTATGGTGGTCTACGTGAGCGGTCGAAGACTAGATGGTCAGTAAGTGATCCTGAACACCTACTTATGTCAAACATTACCCCACCGTGTTCCCGATCGAAGAGAGGTCTTTGAAGGAGACAATCACGGTTACGCACGCAGTTGACAATTTTATTAGAGTTAATTCAAGTTGGCTAGAACCGGATGTTAACAAATTATCCATGTTTGCCACATAACCGTGGGCACGGCTTTCCGAAAGATTAAATCCTACAGGGGTGCTCCAACTAGTCCATCACAAACTGCCACGGGCCGCAAAGTAATCCTCTATCATGAATCTCGCGATCTCGTCGGATTCCTTAGAGGAAAACCTCAACTTTGAGGAGACCCAAAGTTTCACCGGGATTCCTATACGCAAGATATATCGCTAAGCTAAGAAAAATCTAGCAGGACCTCCCGTCGTGTCGACGACCCCGATAAGAGCCACGTATCTCAGTCTCAGGACACGACGGATAAGCGACGCGTACAGTGGTCTGATAGAAATCACTCAAGTTTCCCTGAGTTGGCCCCGCACAGTGCTCTAGTTTGGACCAACACTCATGAGGAGCACTGGCCCGGGTTGTTGATTAAATCATCGGGGTAGCTTCCGCTATCTTCTTCCGTTTTGTATCCGATGATTCTTTGTGAAGATTCTGAGGAGCTTCATGTTCATCTTTATTTAATCTTGTTATATTTTCCGGTGAAATCAATTCAGTTATCCGTGTTCATCATATCCTTTTCATCCTTTAAATTCTTTCCTATGTTGGAAATTCTTATCAACCTATCTTGTTTATTCATTCCTCTCTTTCTATCCGGAGTGTTGAAGTTATCCCGGAAGTTTCTTATTTTTTAATTCTTTCAGTTATTTTGAGGTGCTAACCTCATCAAGTTTTCTTTTACCGGTGCAATATCTCTTGCTTATAAATCTTTTCAACGGTGGTTTCTTTGAGTGGGCCCATAACCCAAATGTTTTTCCCAGGATCTTATTTGTCTCTTCTAATCTTTTCCTCAAGATCTCTAATTCTTTTCAATCATGACATAAGTATGGATTCCATCAGTCATGTTCATTCTCCAAGATTGCTTCAAATTTATTTTCGTCATTGGATCAAATTTTCCTTGTTCTTATTCCGGAGTGTCTCAGTTATTCTTGGTGGTGTTCTCCTCATCATTTTCAACTTGGAAGACCGAAGAGGTGTTTTTCTCAAATCTTGCCCTTTCTTTTGAAGATTCATCATTTTGTGTCATCATCTTGAATTGTTCTCAATCATTAGAAATTTCTTCCATGTCTATCCGGTGAATTTCAGAGTTGTTTTATTTCTCGATCCTCCGAAGGCCATCATTTCAAAAGATCCCTTCGTTCTCAGCTTTCAGCTTTCATCCTCAAATTCTTCTCAATTGTTGTCGCTTCGTTTGTCTCTCAATTATTCCGTTGCCTTGTTCAAGTTTTTCTCTCGGGTGGCTCATGATCTCTTCATTCTCATGTATCTCCATTAATTCTTGCTATTCCCATTCAATTTTGAATTCTTACCAGTGCTTCCTTCAATTATGCTTCAAGTGGTGCATATCTATCTATCTCTTCAAGTTTCTTTCAAGAAGAACAAGTGGTATGCTAAATCCATTGCTTGTCATCAATTTAACTTGAAGAAGGGTAAGCATAACGTAATTCTTATTCTTGTTCCATCAAGTGATTTCAATTCTTCTTCTGGAGTGGCTCATGAGGTCAAATTCTTTTTCTCAAGTGTTCTTCAAGATTCTTGTTGGAGAACCTCAAGTATTCTTTGTCTTGCATTTGAAAGTGCAATTATTCCTCCTTTATCCTTTGTGGTGGTGTTATAACATTCTTGTTAGTGGAGGAGTCTCCAAGAGAAGTTGTTTCAAGAATAAGATATTTAATCCCACCAATTCTATGATCATGAGATATTTTTCAACCCAAGACTTCTTCATTGAGCTGTCTTGGTTTAAAGTTCACCTAAAGAATTTCCTAAGGGTTGTTGTTCTTATGGTGTTGCCATTAATCCAAGTTTTCGAAGTGTCCTCCCAGTGTAAGAAGTTTTGCCTTTCTTGTTGCATCCAATCTATCCTTGTTTCTGTTAGTGGCTGGTTGTCTCTTCATTATTTTGAGATGGTCTCCATAAACCCAGAACAAGCTTATTCTTTCCATTGTTGGGTTGCCAACAACTCCGTCCAATTCTTCTTGCAAGGCTGTTTCTCAAATTCAATTGTGGTAGTAGTTGTCATTTTCTTCTTCATTCTTTCTTCTCAAAGATCTAGTTTCTATTCCCTTGTTCTAGAGTTGTTTTGATGTTGATCTCTTCAATCTATCCTCTTGTTCTATCAAGATCACGTTCTTTCCTTGTTTTTCAATTTAGTTAGTTTGTTCTGAATCTTGTCATGATCTTTCCATCTTATCGAATTTTTGTCAGCTTTTCCTACCGAAGTGCTGCCGAAATTTTGATTGAATTCTTGCCTGTTTCTCTTATCATTCTTCATCCCTTTGCAACATTCAAGATTCATTGTTTTCACTCGTTGTCAAAGAAGAAATTAAGTTCACCTATGGCTCTTGCTCTTTCTCTTCCTATTCCCCTTTGATTCTTGGATCTCGGGTCAAGATCCTCTTGTAGTGTGGGAGAGTTGTAACAACCCCAATGCAATTCGTCCCCCTCCTTGTAATCTTTCCTTGTATTGCAACCTTGATATGGTATTACATGTGGTGTGAGCCCATCATTGTATCTTCATTTCACGTGCATCATGGCATCATCATTCATCTTTCGTTTTGTGTTGCACCCTTGGTGATGAAAGTGGAGTGGTATGTGAGTGTGGCATGTGATTGTTGTGTTATGGGGACCAACTATTTTTATCTTCTCAAAACCCTTGTGCACCAAAGTCTTGCCAAACCCCTTCTCCCCCCTCTTATTTTCTTTGATCCAGTGAAAAGTTTCTGTTTTGGGTGAAATAAAATGGTCATCTTTTCCTAAAAATCCTTTTCGAAAATTGTGGAGGCAACCCCTGTGGTTTTGGATTTATTATCATGTTTGTGTTTCTTTTAAAATAGAGTCTTATTCAAATAAAAGGCATTTACTGTTTGCTCTCCACAAATGCCCAATTTATTTCTATAAATTGGAGCATGTTTTTAGAAGCCCGGAGATAATTTTATTTTGTTAAAAACCCTTTCTCTTTGGCCCCTATAGTATTTCAAAGATGCCTGCTATGTTTTTTTTTCTTCTGCAAAAATTTTACCAAAGAGAGAAGGTATGCGGCCGAGTACTGTTAGTTTAGGCCCAGATCCCACCAACGTGTTCCTCTTCTTTGCTGCGTTCTTCACCTCCCGTATGAACCAGGGGATCACCATTGATCTCCTAGAGCTTGATCAGACGGCCATCCCTTCCTCCTCGAGACGTATAAGGGAGATCGTTGCGCCTAGGGTTCCCTCCTAGCTACGTTTTCCCCTTCTCCTCCCTCTCCCGCCGCCGAGCTAAGCTCCAGCCAGTGCCCGAGCCACCCGCGGGATGGATCAGGATTTCCCCCGAGCGCCTTGTGCAGCCGCGTCGATCAGCAGCACCAGGTCAAGTTGATGCCCCGTATCTTCTCTCATATCTCCCTCTGCTCGATCTCTCTCTGTGTCTAATTTCTCATCTCTCCCTCTCTCTGTTTCTGGCTGACAGTAACGAAAGGCATGGGGGCCAGCAGGAACGAAGCTCGCCGGGAGTGCGCCGTTGACCGACCCCATGCCCAGCGCTTTCTCTTTCTCCTTCCCTGTGCTCCTCCTCTCTCTCCTGTAACCCCCCTTTCTCTGTATCTCTTGGTCCCCGAGCAGGAGCCCCGAGCCAAGCCGCTGCCATGGACCTCGTAGCAGCTCCATTCCTGAGGGTTGTTCGCGCCGTTTTTGCGCGAATCCGGTGCTGACTGAGCGAAACTGACCATTTTGGAGCCCTGCCGGAGCCGCCTCGCCTCGTGTCAACCGGACCAGTGACCCCAACTCGTCAGTGCCATGGACAGGAGGCCTGTAACACCGGAGCCATGGCTGCTTGTGTCAATCTTCGCCCCGTCACTGGATGGAGCTCCTGTCGCTGGGAACGGATCAGCCCCGACGCCAACTCAAGGCGCTACCGGAGCTTCGTGCCTCCTACGACCCACGCCAGGGCCTTTCTCTGCGTTTTTTTGCCATGGCCGCAACCTCTTCTTCTCTTGTGTAAGAAACCCCCCCCCCTCCTTAAGTGAACCTCTGTTCGTATTTCCAGATCCGTTTGGGCATGTTAGGTTATTCTGTATAGCCTCAATTTGTCCACGAGCAGCCCAGTAGTGTAGTTGGCTAGGACAGACAAATGTCATGAAAGGGCTCCCGGGATCGAATCCCAGCTTTGCCCCATATTTGTTTCGCCTTTCATTTTTTTTGCTGCACTAGAATTTCAGAAAAAACGTCGATTTTCAAACACCCGTAGCTTTTAGACCGTGCACCGGATCGAAACAAGTTATATATGAAACTTGACTAGAATTTCGTGTAGATTAACAATTTCCAACTCTCATGCATGATTAAAACTGTTAACCTTGTTGTTTATCTCGGTTTGCATTTCATCGTATTATAAACGGTTTAGTCCGTAGTTTATTTTCCGTAGCTCCGTTGGGAATGAGCCATATATGTAAATGGACTAGAACGACGAGTAGAATCACGTGAAACACTTTATTTTGTTGTTTAACAAACATAAAATATGGTTAGGACAAATCTGGACAGATTTAGAATTTAACGCGTGGGGTCGCTCGGAGATGCTATAACTTGTTTCCGGCCTGATTTAAAATGCCTAGATAGGTAGATTAATTTGTGCCTGACCCCTTGCCATGTTAACGAGATTTTAATATTGTCATGTTCCTAAGTGGAGTGAACTAAACAGTTAAACATGGAGTTTCGTCGATATGCAACTCGTTGCATATCGAGATTCACATAATGTGTAGTGTTTGCGTGAGGTGAATTGTCGTGCGTGCCTTGCATAATTGAACCGGACATGCATCATATGTGTTGTGCATCATGTCGTGTTTTGTTGTGGTGTTATCGTGTCTTGATTCTTGTTTTCAGTTTGCTCCGTATCGATAGAGTTCTGCAAGCGTGTCGGAATGTGAGGACCCGTTTGACTACGTCCGTTCGTCTGCTTCACGGAGTCGTTCTTCTTCTCAGCGAGATCTCAGGCAGATGATCATTTCCCCAGATATCATTACTATCAATGCCAGGCTAGTTGTATCGCTTCTATTGCTATGTCTCGTTGCCTACCACCTGTTAAATGTCAGCCTCTCAACATTGCCATGAAACCTTCAACCTGTTCACAACCTAGCAAACCACTGATTGGCTATGTTACTATTTGCTTAACCATGTGTTAGCGTTGCTAGTTGCAGGTGCAGTTGCTTCCATGTGATAACATGGGTTCCTTGTCTTATCACCCTGTTAATTTCTATTTAATTTAATGGACCTATATACTTGGTTAAAGGTGGAAGGCTCGGCTTTCTAGCCTCGTGTTTTGTTCCACCTTTGCCCCTTAGTTTCGGCTACCGGTGTTATGTTTCATAATTGAGCGCTCCTAACACGATCGGGGTTGTTATGGGGACCCCCTTGATAATTCGTTTTAGATTAAAACTGGTCTGGCAAGGCCCAACTTTGGTACTACATTTTCCTAATTAACTAATGAACTGCATAGAGAGTAATTAACCTGAGGAAACTTAATCAACCCCCGGGCCAGTGCTCCTCATGAGTGTTGGTCCAACCTAGAGCACTGTGCGGGGCCAACCCAGGGCAACTTGGGTGATTTCTATCAGGCCACCATACGCGTCGCTTATCCGTCGTGTCCTGAGAACAAGAGACGCGGCTCCTATCGGGATCATCGACACGTTGGGTGATACGCCTTCAACGTATCTATAATTTTTGATGGTTTCATGATATTATCTTGTCAAACTTTGGATATTTTGCATGCCTTTTATTTATTTTCTGGAACTAACTTATTAACTCAGTGCCAAGTGCAAGTTCCTATTTTTTCCATGTTTTTGACCCCTTTCAGAGGAGATTTTGAAACGGAGTCCAAACGGAACAAAATCGCCGAAAATATTTTTTCTGGAACGGAAGAAGATCGGAGGACTTGGGAGCCAAGCCAGAAGAGCCCCAGGGGCCCCATAAGCTCCCACCCCGCGGCCAGGGGGGTCGCGCCATCCAGGCTTGTGGGCCCCCTAGAGGTCCCCTGACCTAGATCTTGCGCCTATATATTCCCAAAAAAATCAAGGGAGCATCACAATCGCTTTTCCGCCGCCGCAAGCTTCTGTCTCCGCAAGATCCCATCTGGGGCACGTCCTGGTGCCCTGCTGGAGGGGGGATTCGGACACGAAAGGCTTCTTCATCAACACCATGACCTCTCCGATGATGCGTGAGTAGTTCACCATAGACCTACAGGTCCATAGCTAGTAACTAGATGGCTTCTTCTCTCTCTTGGATCTTCAATACAAAGTTCTCCATGATCTTCATGGAGATCTATCCGATGTAATCTTGTTTTGCGGTGTGTTTGTCGAGATCCGATGAATTGTGGATTTATGATCAGATTATCTATGAATCTTATTTGAGTTTCTTCTGATCTCTCTTATGCATGATTTCATATCCTTGTAATTCTCTTCGAGTTGTGGGTTTTGTCTGGCCAACTAGATCTATGGTTCTTGCAATGGGAGAAGTGCTTGGTTTTGGGTTCATACCGTGCGGTGACCTCACCCAGTGACAGAAGGGGTAGCGAGGCACGCATCGTGTTGTTGCCATCAAGGGTAAAAAGATGGGGTTTTCATAATTGGTTTGAGATTATCCCTCTACATCATGTCATCTTGCTTAAAGCGTTACTCTGTTCGTCATGAACTCAATACACTAGATGCATGCTGGATAGCGGTCGATGTGTGGAGTAATATTAGTAGATGCTAAAAGTATCAGTCTGCTTGTGTCAGACGTGATGCCTATATGTATGATAATTTCATTAGATATCGTCATGACTTTGCGCAGTTCTATCAACTGCTCGACGGTAATTTGTTCACCCATCGTAATACTTGCTATTTTGAGAGAAGCCTCTAGTGAACACTATGGCCCCCAGGGACTACTCCACACCATATTTTCAGCCTTACACTTTTTTTACTTCGTTGCACTTTCCGCCTTCAGATCTCACTTTGCAAACAATCTTGAAGGGATTGACAACCCCTTTGAAGCGTTGGGTGCAAGCTTGTTTGTGTTTGTGCAGGTACTCTGGACTTCACGAGACCCTCCTTCTGGATCGATACCTTGGTTCTCAAACTGAGGGAAATACTTACTGCTCCTGTGTTGCATCGCCCTTTCCTATTCCAGGGAAAAACCAACGCAAGCCCAATCTCCATCAGCGTGTCAATTTCTGGCGCTGTTGTTTGAGAAGTAGCAGAAGGATTTCTGGCACCGTTGCCAGGGAGGAAGATCAAGTCAAGAACTCATCCAAGTAAGTGTCGCAAACTCATCTCTTGCATTTACTTTGTTTGCCAGTTGCCTCTTGTTTTCCTCTCCCCCACTTCACCAATTTTCCTTTTTCGTTTGCCTTTCCTTTGCTTGTGTGATATGTGCCCTCAATATGCTTTTCATCTTCTCTTGCTGAAAATCTAGTGATATGGATCCTCACCCACTTGCTAATCTCTTTAAGAGATCCAATTATGTTGATCCAATTGCTAGTGAGTTGAGTGCACTTTACTATCTTTGTGAAGTTTTTCTTGAGATGCGTGAATCTGGAAATCATGATGAAGAGATTTATGAAGTGATTCATGAGGGCTCCTTGAATGAAAATCATGATTGCAATGGTTTCACTATAAATTCTATTAGTGACAACCATGCTAAAAATATGCAAAACCCTAAGCTTGGGGATGCTAGTTTTGCTATGTCCACTACTTGTTGCAATAATCATGATTGGGGTGATGATATTTCTTATGATCTTGAAAATTTGTTCAAACCTCATGATGAATATGATATTTGCAATAATATTGAAAGTGGGTTTGGAGAAGTCATGACTTTAGTTGATGATAATCCCATTATTTTTGAAGAGCGTCAACTTTGCATGCATGTGGATCATGAAAAGAATATCCTTTGTGATATCTATATTGTTGAATTTGATTATGATCCCACATGTAATTGCTATGAGAGAGGAAAATATTGTGGTAGAAACTTTCATGTTACCAAATCACCTCTCGTTATGTTGAGATTGATATTGTCTCTTTCTTCTTCCTTGCATATGGTAACTATTGCTTGTCTTGACAATCTTTTTTCCTGTAAAATGCCTATGCATAGGAAGTATGTTAGACTTAGATGTGATTTTCACATGCTTTATGATGCTCTCGTTGTGCTTCAATTCTTGTCTTTTGTGTGAGCATCATTGAATTATCAATGCCTAGCTAAGGGCGTTAAACAATAGCGCTTGTTGGGAGGCAACCCAATGAATTTATCTTTGCTTTTTCCTTTCTGTTTTGTTGCGTCCACACCATCATAATTCTGTTATGATTGTGTCTTTTGTGTTTCTTTTTGTGTTTGAGCCAAGCAAAGCCTTCATGCCAAGTCTTGGTAATGGTTGTTTGATCCTGCTGGAAAATGACAGAAACTTTTCGCTCACGAGATGGTTTTTTATTTTTATTCAGAAAGAGCTTTTGAATTGATTCTTTCTGCTGCTGATTGATATGCTTTTTCTCCAGACCTTCGTAATTTTTCAGATTTTTTTCGGTACCAGAAGTATACAAAGTATACAGATTGCTACAGACTGGTCTGTTTTTGACAGATTCTGTTTTTGTTGAGTTGGTTGCTTGTTTTGATGAAACTATGGTTAGTATCGGGGGTACTAGCCATGGTAAAGTGAGAATATAGTAGCCCATCATCAATATAGATAGAATTCAAGTTTGCTAAAGTACCAAAAGAAGTGGTAGTTTGTTTTCTTGTACTAATGTTATCACAAGTTTCTGTTTAAGTTTTGTGTTGTGAAGTTTTCAAGTTTTCGGTGACGTTCTCATGGACAAAGAGACAAGGAGTGGAAAGAGCTCAAGCTTGGGGATGCCCAAGGCACCCCAAGCCAAATTCAAGGACACCAAAAAAGCCTAAGCTTGGGGATGCCCCGGGAAGGCATCCCCTCTTTCGTCTTCAATCCATCGGTAACATTATTTGGAGATATATTTTTATCACCACATGATATGTGTTTTTCTTGGAGCGTCTTGTATCATAGGAGTCTTTTCTTTTTGTTGTGTCACAATTATCCTTGCTGGACACCTTTTTGAGAGAGAGAGACATGCACTCATCGTGATTTTCCTAGAATGCTCATTGTGCTTCACTTATATCTTTTGAGCTAGATACTTTTGCTCATGTTCTTCACTTATATCTTTTGAGCTAGATACTTTTGCTCATGTGCTTCACTTATATCTTTAGAGCACGGCGGTGCGTGATTTGGTAGTTGGCTTATGCTAAGAAAGTAGTACCATGTCCTAGGTACCCAAAGAGGATGCAAAAACCTCCATCTTCATGTGCATTGAGTAGAAAGAAAATTTCGATTCCTCTCAATTAGTTTTGAGACATGGATTCGGTAATATTAAAAGCTATGTTAGTAAGGTGTTGTGAATCTAGAAATACTTGTGTTGAAATTAGTGATTCCCGTAGCATGCACGTATGGTGAACCGCTATGTTAGGAAGTCGGAGCATAATTGATGTATTGATTGTCATCCTTTGTGTTGAGGTCAGGATCGCGCGATGGTTTACACCTACCAACCCTTCCCCTCGGAGTATGCGTTTAGCACTTTGTTTCGATTACTAATAAAAACTTTTGCAACAAGTATGTGGGTTCTTTATGACTAATGTTGAGTCCATGGTATAGATGCACTTTCACCTTCCACCATTGCTAGCCTCTCTAGTGCCGCGCAATTCTCGCCGGTGCACAAACCCACCAAATTCCTTCCTCAAAACAACCACCATACCTACCTACTATGGCATTTTCATAGCCATTCTGAGATATATTGCCATGCAACTACCACCGTTCTATCTCATGACTTGTGCCGTCACTCTCATATTGCCATTGCATGATCATACTAGATCGTTCCACATCCCGGTACACTTCCGGAGGCATTTCCTATGGAGTCATCATCATTGGGATCTTTGAGCTGTGAGTAAATAAAAGTGTGATGATCATCATTATTAGAGCATTGTCCCATGTGAGGAAAAAAAGAGAGGCCAAAGAGCCAAAAAAAGAAGAAAAAGAAGAAAAAGAGAGGCCTAAGATCCCAAATAAAAAAAGAGAAAAAGAGAGAAGGGACAATGCTACTATGTTTTTCCACACTTGTGCTTCATAATAGCACCATGTTCTTCATGATTGAGATCTTCTTGCTTTGTCACTACCATATGCTAGTGGAAATCTTCATTATATAACTTGGCTTGTATATTCCAATGATGGGCTTCCTCAAAATTGCCCTAGGTCTTCATGAGCAAGCAAGTTGGATGAACACCCACTAGTTTTCCTTTTGAGCTTTCATATACCTATAGCTGTAGTGCATCTCTTGTATGGCAATCCCTACTCATTCACATTGATATCTATTAATGGGCATCTCCATAGCCTATTGATCCGCCGAGTCAATGTGACCATCTCCTCCTTTTTGTCTCACAACCACCACCACACTCTATTCCACCTATAGTGCTATATCCATGGCTCGCGCTCATGTATTGCGTGATAGTTATAAAAAGTTTGAGAAAGTAAGAGTGCGAAAACAATTACTTAGCCAATTCCGGGGTTGTGCATGATTTACATTAGTTGTGTGAGGATGATGGAGCAAAGCCATACTATATGATTTTGTAGGGATAACTTTCTTTGGCCTTGTTATTTCAAAAGTTCATGACTACTTTGCTACTTTGCTTGGAGTATTATTGTTTTCACGTCAATAGCAAACTATTGTTTTGAATCTTACGGATCTGAACATTCATGCCACATGAAAGAAGTTGCAAAGGACAACTATGCTAGGTAGCATTCCACATCAAAAATTCATTCTTTATCACTTCCCTACTCGAGGACGAGCAGGAGTTAAGCTTGGGGATGCTTGATACGTCTCCAACGTATCTATAATTTTTGATGGTTTCATGGTATTATCTTGTCAAACTTTCGATGTTTTGCATGCCTTTTATTTATTTTTTGGGACTAACTTATTAACTCAGTGCCAAGTGCCCGTTCCTGTTTTTTTCCATGTTTTTGACCCCTTTGAGTGGAGATTTTGAAACGGAGTCCAAACGGAAGAAAATCCCCGAAAAGATTTTTTCTGGAGCGGAAGAAGATCGAAGGACTTGGGAGCCAAGCCATAAGAGCCCTAGGTGCCCCACTAGCCCCCACCCCGCGGCCAGGGGGCGCGCCATCCAGGCTTGTGGGCCCCCTGGAGATCCCCTGACCTAGATCTTGCGCCTATGTATTCCCAAAAAAATCAAGGGAGCATCGCAATCTCTTTTCCACCGCCGCAAGCTTCTGTCTCCGCAAGATCCCATCTGGGGCACGTCCTGGTGCCCTGCCGGAGGGGGGATTCGGACACGGAAGGCTTCTTCATCAACACCATGACCTCTCTGATGATGCGTGAGTAGTTCAGCATAGACCTACGGGTCCATAGCTAGTAACTAGATGGCTTCTTCTCTCTCTTGGATCTTCAATACAAAGTTCTCCATGATCTTCATGGTGATCTATCCGATGTAATCTTGTTTTGCGGTGTGTTTGTCAAGCTCCGATGAATTGTGGATTTATAATCAGATTATCTATGAATCTTATTTGAGTTTCTTCTGATCTCTCTTATGCATGATTTCATATCCTTGTAATTTTCTTCGAGTTGTGGGTTTTGTCTGGCCAACTGGATCTATGATTCTTGCAATGGGAGACGTGCTTGGTTTTGGGTTCATACCGTGCGGTGACCTCACCCAGTGATAGAAGGGGTAGGGAGGCATGCATCGTGTTGTTGCCATCAAGGGTAAAAAGATGGGGTTTTCATCATTGGTTTGAGTTTACCCCTCTACATCATGTCATCTTGCTTAAAGTGTTACTCTGTTCGTCATGAACTCAATACACTAGATGCATGCTGGATAACGGTCGATGTGGAGTAATAGTAGTAGATGCAAAAATTATCGGTCTACTTGTCTCGGACGTGATGCCTATATGTATGACCATTGCCTTAGATATCGTCATGACTTTGCGCGGTTCTATCAATTGGTCGACAGTAATTTGTTCACCCACCGTAATACTTGATATTTTGAGAGAAGCCTCTAGTGAACACTATGGCCCCCAGGGTCTACTCCACACCATATTTTCAGCCTTACACTTTTTACTTCGTTGCACTTTCCGCCTTCGTATCTCACTTTGCAAACAATCTTGAAGGGATTGACAACCCCTTTGAAGCGTTGGGTGCAAGCTTGTTTGTGTTTGAGACCCTCCTTCTGGATCGATACCTTGGTTCTCAAACTGAGGGAAATACTTACTGCTCCTGTGCTGCATCACCCTTTCCTCTTCAAGGGAAAAACCAACACAAGCCCAATCTCCGTCAACGTGTCAATTTCTGGCGCTGTTGTTTGAGAAGTAGCATCGGACGGCCTTGCTGGATTAGTTTTACCTTTTACAAAATATCTTATGCATCGGGATTCCGGTGAAACTTTGGGTAATCTCAGAGTTGAAGTTTTCCACTAACGATTCCGACGAGATCGCGAGTTTCATGATCAAGGATTTCTATGTGGCTTGTGGTAATTTGTGATGGACTGGTTGGAGCACTCCTGCAGGGTTAAATCTTTCAGAAAGCAGTGCCCGCAGTTATGTGACAACGTGGAAACTTTGTTTAACATCCGGTTCTAGATAACTTGAAGTTAACTTAATTAAAACATGCCAACTGAGTGCGTAACCGTGACTGTCTCGTTCGCTAGTTCCTTCTCCGATTGAGGACACGGTGGGGTTATGTCTAACGTAAGTAGGTGTTCAGGATCATTCATTTGATCATTATTAGTTCACGTCCGCTATGCATAGATCATCCCCTCTTTACTCTTGTACTCGTAAGTTAGCCACCAAATAAATGCTTAGTCGCTTGCTGCAACTTCACCACTTAACCATACCTCACCCATTAAGCTTTGCTAGTCTTGATACCTTTGGAAATGAGATTGTTGAGCCCCCTGTGGCTCACACATTACTACAACAGCAGTTGCAGGTACAGGTAAAGTGATATTAAGACGTGAGCGCGATGGTTGTTCATTGGGAGTTTCTTCTTCTTCATCATCGATCTAGGATGGGTTCCAGGCCGGCAGCCTGGGATAGCAAGGATGGACGTCTTTCTTTTATCGTTTGTTTTCGTCAATAGTCGGACCCTGCTCTTCTTCATGATGACTTATGTATTGTACTGATGTGATCTGATGTAGCTTGCGGCGAGTGTAAGCCAATTCCATATACTCTTCTCTTCAGTACATGTACTTGTAATGATATCCATTCTTGCAAAACAACGAGATGCACTTCTATCCCTGTCGAGGCCCTCGCGCCAAAATAAGGAGAGTATCGCATCTTGGGCGTTACAAGTTGGTATCATAGCCATACCGACCTAGGAGCCCCCTTGATTGATCGAACTTGGCCGAGTCGAGTCTAGTGAAAAACTATTTTGAGTCTTAGCTATATAGGAGAGTAGGTTTGTTTTTTCTCCTCATCTATGCTCTTGTGAGGTTCACGACTTAGGAATTTTAATTTTACTGCTCTTCTCACTCAATTATTTTAGGATCACGCGGATATTTTGGAATCTATATGACGTCGATGTGACGGAGTTCTGTCTTGGTGCCTCCTGTCTGACTTGATTTCTTCCGGGGAGTTGAGCTCCGGGGGATTCTCGAGCACATCGTTATCATTCAGATTTCTTAGTATCTTAGGACGAAGGGTGTTCGAAATTCCTTCAAAGAGAGGAGTCCAGCTTCCCCAGTACTGGTGCAGAGAGTTCCGGATGTATCGCCATACTTTGTATCGTTGTGATTACGAGTGTCTGAAATAGATGAAGTTCCAAGATTCTGGTTATGTGTTGACGGATGTGATACACTGGACGGGTTAGTATAGGAGTTAAGTGATATATTACTCCTTGTATCCGTGGACCAGATTGCATGACCAGAAATTTCGGGAGTTCTTAGGTGGGAATTCAAGTAGCTACTTATAGGACAATCTTCCAACAAATGCATGATATTAGGTTGGGGTTCGACATCTATTGGATTCGTTTGTTCACGGTCGACTTAAAGCGGTTCTCGTTGTGTCTTAAAGAGTCATTGTAGCTTGCTATGACTCGGGAACGCTTCGTATGTCGTGTGCACTGCCTTGTACGTGATGGCTACTCTAAGGATCGATCCCGTGCGATCCTATCCACGAAAATATCGGGTGAAATCTCTCTCATGAATTTGTTCCGACTTGTTTCGTAAGCCTCACCCTGTTGTTTTGTTAGAATATGGTAATTCAAGTTGCTTCGATGTCAAGTGGTGAATTCATATTTTTTTCAAGAGGTGTTCTCATATTTTTATGGGAATGCTGATCCTTTTGCTCAAATCAAGTTGCCTTATCAATTCTGGTCAATCGGTGTGCTTCTCTTCAGTGAATTCAATCCTTTCCATTTTTGCAAGATCAATCTCTCAATTCTTTACGGAGTTGGTCTCATATGTCCGAAGTTGTCTTTGCTTTACCAACTTGTAACGACTAAGATGCGGCCCTTTCCTATTTTGGGGCGATGCCCAAAAAGGGAAAGAGGCGCATCTAAACGTGTCGCAAGCGAGATAATCATAACATTACATAACTAAAGAATGACAAGTAGGGCATACACTTGCCATCTGACATAGTATAACATAAGGTTTAGATCCACACAATTATTCAGAGCAAAGTTTAGTCCCGCTACGGACAACATGAAACAAGTAAAAGACTATGACATCCCGCATGCTGGCCCACGATCACGACCACGGCCTTAGTCCTCCGGATAGTTCACATACAGTCGGTCAGACTCCTCATCGTACTGCCACGCCAGCTGGGTGCCGTCAGGATCTCAAAATTAGTTTTTTTGTCAAATAAGCAAGATAAAAATTTCTTCAAATCAATCCAATAAAATGTCCTTGGTACTCTAATAAAATATTGGCATGAGTTAAGAATGCCCCCAAATATTTTGAAATCATAGACTTTTTTTATATTGGGCATTTGAATTAACCCAACAACTAATTGTAGTGGATTTATATTTACTATATATATAATATAAACCATATATTATAAACACTATAATGTGGCTTTGGACAAGTCCATTTAATCCACATATGAAATTCTCATAATTTATTGACATGGTTTTATATTTTTACAAACTAGAAAAAATGATAGGAATTAGAAAATAGGAAATAAATTAGAAAAGAAAGAGAGTTACCTGGTTTACCTCACGGACCAGCAATGAGCCCATCCCATCAGGTGAAGCGGTCGTCTTCAACCTCTCCTAGTATGCACACGCGAAGTCGTGCACGGTCGAGCAGGGAGGTCTCCACCTCCTGCTTCACCGTGGCACGAACTCGGCCTTCTAGCGACGCCACGGAGACCCCGAGTGCCCCCTCTCCCTTATACGCCTCCATCTCTCTCCCTTCCCTCTCTCTCTCTCTCTCTCTCGCCCGGCCCCGAAAGCCACCGCCGCCGCCGCTTATTGTCCGGTGGCCACTAGCTTCGCGGAGCCCTCGTGTCATGTCCCTTAGCGCTGCCGACATCCTCCTGGTCTCTACGCCGAAGGATTCTAGACCGGAGGCCCTCTAGCATCGCTATCGTTGTCGTCTGCTCCATCGTTCACCGTCGTCTATTTGCGCCACCTCGTGCCTCCGGCCTCGCCAATAGCACCAGAAGCCCTCCCGTGAGCCACTAAGCCTTTTCCCCTATCCTTATGCTCGTTTACCTGCAGTAGTCGTCGTGCCCATGATCCCGAGAGCTCCTCGCCCTCGGCCATGTCGTTGTCGTGGCTATGGCAATAGGAGCTTGCACCTGAGTGCGTGGTTGTGCTTAGGAGGGGACGAGGAACGTGTAGGAGCCTTTGGCTCCTCCCCCTATTGTGTTGTGGCGTCGACTTGATCAACACTTGAGCTCCGACCTCCGCAGATGTGCTCGCCGCCGTCGTTCCAGACCATCCTAGTGCAATCCACCGCCACCAATCAAAGCGTGTGAGCGGCACGAACACTCCAGTGCGAGGAGCGCATAAGGAGGTGCTCTGTAGCGTCTCCCCGAGCACTCCGACGGGACTCCGTCACGCATATCAGATGTTGGCGACTAACCCCGGTGGTGCTGACATGGCACGAGTTTAATTAGGCTTAATCTAGTCTAGATAGCCCCATGTGCCACTAACAATGGACCCCACTAACTAACTAATCCCCGGTTTAAAAATAAACACTTTTAATTAAAGCTACACACACTGACATGTGAGACCCAGCGTCAGGTTTGACCGGTATTGACTGCTGATGCAGTGCTGATGCCAGGATGATGTCATAAAGCATTTAACTAGATTTCTTATTTATAGAAAAATGTGGAAATTCCATAAATTATTTCAAACTTACAAATAAATCCAACAATACCTCATCTTGAAATAAATTATACATGAAAAATTATCAAAAAAATCCAAAGAATATGTTTATGGCATTTTCATGAATGTTAGATCGACCTATGTCCTTTGTTTAGGAAAATTCATTTAAATGACATTTAAATAGCCATATATGGAGTTTGGATTTGAACCTTTGGTTCAAACCAACTTCATTTAATCTTGTTGCTGGATTAATTAGCTCAAACAACATCAGATTGCCATGACATGATCATGCATCATAGTGTTGCATTTACGTGAAGTAAATGTTGTTCTTTTTCTGTTTGTCTGTGTTGTTCCCTCTCGATTGACGATGGTTCCGACATTCTGATCATTGACACTTATGACGACCCATGGTTATCTTCAGAACTATCAGGAAAGCAAAACCCCTTTGAGTATTCCGATACAATCCCACTCTCTCGCTCCTGCTCTCTTCTACTACATTAGGACAACAATGATTCAATTGTTACATGTTTTGGTCGTTGAACCCACTCCTTTGAGTGACCTGTCCTTGTCACAGTAAATAGATGAAACCACTTAGCATGAGTAGCAACTGTCTAAGCCTTGTTGTGCCTACTCATCCATGCTTGCTTACTGTGCCTGCTATGCTTAGAGTTGTGTCGGGTCTGATCCATCTAGGTGATGAATTGGAATGGTTGTGATCATATCATACTGTGTGAAGCTAAGTGTGTGAATCCGGTTTGGTGAAGGTAGCGATGAGAGGCCAGGTAGGATTACATGGTGGGTTGTCTCATTGAAACCACTCTTAGGACCTGAGATCTTGTGTTTGTTCTCCAAGACAAGATACTACCGCAAATTGGGCCCCAAATCAATGGTCCCTCTCAGCCTATTAACTTCCCTGTTCTTAGTCCAGGAGTCTTAGTAGTTCAAAACGTTTAAAGGTTGTGACGTGGCCTGTGAAGTGGATGAATGGCCCAGTCGGGACCGGCTTGGGGCCCTACTCACATCATTTGAGGCTGTATTGGAAACCTCGACCGGACTTCCATTATGGGTTCCAACTCGGATAGGGGACTACCTTGGGCGTGAGTCATTGTAACTTAACGTCCGTGGTCGACTCCCTCGCTGGGCTTCTGCTTGAAGGTTGCCAAGGTGCATGACGTGCACATGACGATAAGTGAACGGAGCATTTGTGAAGAAGTATTCCCGTGCAGGGTGAATGATCTGTTCGAATAGCCGCGTCCTCGGATATGGACTACTTGGACACTTATATGGTTCATAGACAAGTGAAATGGATACTCTAAAATGTGAAGATCGGTGTGAGTACTATGGATGGCCTTCTCGTAGGGAGACGGTAGAGGATCCATAGTGGTGTACTGATATGGTGAATATGTGGGCTCGTGTGCGCTATCCCACGTGAAAGAAAAAATTCATGATCGTAGTACATGTTAGACTAGAGTGGAAGCTGGCTTGCTGCAATAAACTCCACAGCCCCTTTTGTTGATAATGATCCATATGTAAATAGTTCTCATGTAAACCTTACTGAGTACCTTTGTACTCACGATTGCTTATTTATGTTTTTGCAGATGAGACCTTAGTCTCACTAATAGTTTTACGTGATGTGTTTGATGTTGACCAGAATAGCTTGGGAATCCCAGACAGAGGTCTGGCTTCTTTGGGAGGTTCGTTGCATATTTTTAGTCTCCTTCAACTAGTTTTAGTATATGTCTATACCCAGACATGTAACTTCAGCTTGTTGTTTGTATGCTCTGTATGTTTGGTCATGTGACCCCCCTGCTTGTAACATTACGCTATGTTGGCTCTTCAGAGCCTTCTAAATAAATGTTATATTGTGGAGTTATCTTGTGATGCCATGATGTATCTACACATATCGTGCATATTGCGTGTATGATTGAAATGCATTGGTATGTGTGGGATTGGACACCTAGTTTTATGCCTTTAGTAGCCTTCTTTATAGGGAAATGCCTCTTTGTGCTTCCACTAGGCCTTGGTAGCTTGCTACTGCTCCAAACACATTGATTGACAGGCATGTATTCTTCTTTGCTGTTGTGTCTGTCCCTACGGGGAAATTTCATGAGGTGTAATGGAGTCCTTGTAGATTGCTATGACTCGTCTATACACAGTGTTGACTGGCACCTGCATTGCTGGGTTACGTATGCATGTCTCTGCACAGTTGTGCTATTTGGGTCTATAACTGGTCATGTCGACCCAAGTTCTTTCACATATGAATGCTAGCGACATAATCATATACGCGAGCCAAAATGCGCACACAGTGCAATAAAGGTCAGGTGGCAGCCATTGTGGACCGTGCGTGAGGCCGCGGAGCTATATGATGTGTTACATGCTAGATCTGTATGGCTTAGGATCATGGTCCTGACAACATGAAACAAAGAACCACTCCAAAGTTCCTATTAGCAGAGAACATAATAAGAAGTTACGATAGATAGAGCACCACCTCAAAGTTATTCTTCTCCATGAATCTTTTGAGCTATTCCTATAAGTGTCACAAACATCACTAGAGTTCGTACTAGAATAACACATATGATACATATAAATCAACTCTAATGTCACCTAGATACGCTAATGTCACCTTAAGTATCCGTGCGTTAATTATTCGACATGCATAAAAAATTAGATTCATCATATTCAATCCAACACAAAGAACTTTAAAGAGTACCCCAAGATTTCTATCGGAGAAAGTAGGAAAAGAACGTGTATCAACTCCTATGCATAGATTACCCCAAATCACCTCGGGAATCCACAAGTTCAGTACCAAAATATATATCAAGTGAATCAATAGAACACCCCATTGTCACCATGGGTATCCACATGCAAGACATACATGAAGTGATCTCTAATCCAATATTCAATCGAACATAATAAAATCTCAAAGGGAAAGATTTAATTCACCACATCAAGATAGGAAGGGACGAACACCATATGAGCCAACTATATTAACAAAGCTCACGATACATCAGGATCATGCCATCTCAAGAACATGGGAGAGAGAGAAAGATTAAACACATAGCTATTGGTACATACTCTCATCCGTGACGGTGAACTACTCCCTCCTCATCATGGTCACCTCTGGGATGATGAAGATGGACACCGGTGAGGATTTCCCCTCTCCGGCACAGTACTGGAAAGGCTCCAGATGGTTTTTCTTTGATATAAAGAGTTATAGCGACGAAGCGGAAGTTCTTGGTTAACTTTCGAAGGTTTCCGTATATGTAGAAATTTTCAGCATTGGAATTACGCCAGACGGAGCCACATGGGCCCTACCACACAACAAGGTGCACCCAGGGGGCTGGGCTCACCCCGTTGCCTCGTGGCCCACAGATGGATCCCCTCAAGTGGTTCTTTGCTTCGGTATTTCTCATTTTCCCTAGAAAATCATAAGAAAGTTTTGTGCGATTCTTAGAGATTTTATTTTCTACACAAAAACAACACCATGATAATTCTGCTGAAAACAACATCTGTCCGGGTTAGTTCTACATGAATCATATAAAGTGCATCAAAACCATATAAAAGTACTGTAAACATAGGCAAATATGGCATGAATACTTCGTAAATTATCGATACGTTGGAGACGTATCACATATCTATCGGCAACTGCATTATGGCACTTATAGTGCATCATATATTAAGCTACACTCTTTGTACTAAGCCCGAGACACTTATTTTGAGGCGGAAGGAGAACTCTACTATACATACATTAAATATATATATTTGGATACAATGTTTCTGTGGACTGTATCTTAGTACAACGTTGTTAGTGTCAAAAATCATCTTACATTTTGAGAGAGAGTGAGCACTTTCTTCTTTTTGCGAGTGAGACACACTAAGTACTATCTATAATTTTTTTTTGCACAAAACTAAAGAACTTTATTCATATATAACAGATCTAACGTTGTGAGCTAGCTATTAGGCCGATGACCATAAAACTAGGCGGTTTCCATTAAAAATGTTGTCACCTCTAGTCTACAAGCTTGCTTTGCATAAGGGTGGGCCACAACGTTAACATGTCTTCTTACATGATAAAAAACAAAAGAATTAGAACTAGAATCTAGCTCTTCAATATCTAAGAGTAATGGTCCTAGAACATGATGTGAATCATGGTGAGAGTGTTTGAAATATGCCCTAGAGGCAATAATAAATTGGTTATTATTATATTTCCTTGTGCATGATAATCGTTTATTATCCATGCTATAGTTGTATTGATTGGAAACTCAAATACATGTGTGGATACATAGACAACACACTGTCCCTAGTGAGCCTCTAGTTGACTAGCTCGTCGATCAAAGATGGTCGAGGTTTCCTGGCCATAGACAAGTGTTGTCACTTGATAACGGGAACACAATATTAGGAGAATGATGTGATGGACAAGACCCAAACTATGAACATAGCATATAATCGTGTCAGTTTATTGCTACTGTTTTTTGCATGTCAATGTATCTATTCCTATGACCATGAGATCAAGCAACTCTCGGACACCAGAGGAATACCTTGTGTGTATCAAACATCGCAATGTTAATGGGTGACTATAAAGGTGCTCGACAGGTATCTCCGAAGGTGTCTGTTGGGTTGGCATGGATCAAGACTGGGATTTGTCACTCCGTGTGACGGAGAGGTATCTCGGGGCCCACTCGGTAATACAACATAACAACAAGCCTTGCAAGCAATGTGACTAAGGAGTTAGTCACGGGATCTTGTATTACGGAATGAGTAAAGAGATTTGCCGGTAACGAGATTAAACTAGGTATCGAGATATCGATGATCGAATCTCGGGCAAGTAACATACCAAAGAACAAATGGAACAACATACGGGATTAATTGAGTCCTTGACATAGAGGTTCAGCTGATAGAGATCTTCGTAGAATATGTAGGCTCCAATATGGAAATCTAGGTCCCGCTATTGATTATTGACCGGGGAGTGTCTCAGGTCATGCCTGCATAGTTCTCAAACCCGTGGGGTCTGCACACTTAAGGTTCCGTGATGTTTCGGTATTATTGAGTTATGTGTCTTGGTAAGGAAAAGTTGTTCAGAGTTCCGGATAAGATCCAGGACGTCACGAGGAGCTCCAGAATGGTCCATAGGTAAATATTGATATATAGGAAGTCCTGTTTTGGTCATCGGAAAAGTTTCGGGCTCATCAGTAGTGTACCAGGAGTGCTGGGATGGTACCGGGGGGCCATCAGGAGGGGTTTCTCGACCCAAAAGACCTCATGGGCTGTGGGAGGAGTTAAACCAGCCCTTAGTGGGCTGCCCAAACCAATTAATAAGGCCCATGCGGCTAGAGGTGGGAAAAACCCAAAGGAAGGGAAGGATTCCAAGTAGGAAAGGCATCCTACTTGGAGTAGGATTAGCGGTGGACTCTTCCACCTCCTCCTATTCGGCCGAACCCATAGAGGGTCTTTGGTCTGCCTCCTCCCCTCCCTCCCTCCTATATATACTAGAGGATTTAGAGGGAAGATCTAATCCTAATTGCCACGTGCTCCCTCTACTTCATCTAGATCGTATTTCCTCTAGTCTAGTTCGGCTGTGCTTATGTGAAGCCCTGCTGGATTAGTTCATCACCACCACCACCACGCCGCCATGCTGGAGAACTCATCTACCTCTCTGCCCCTCTTGCTAGATCAAGAAGGCAGAAATCTTCATCAAGCTATAGGTGTGCTGAGCGCGGAGGTGTCGTTCGTTCGGCACTAGATTGGGATGGATCGTGATGGGATCGCGAGACGAATCGTGATGGGATCACGAGACAGATCGTGATGAGATCATGGGACGGGCTGCGATTTGGGTCACGAATATGTTCCACTACATCAACCGCGTTATATACGCTTCCGCTTAGCGATCTACAAGGGTATGTAGATTCACTCACCCCTCTCATACATGATCATCACCATGGATAGGTATTGCGTGTCCGTAGGAATTTTTTTTGTTTCCCATGCTACGTTCCCTAACAATGGCATCATGAGCTAGGTTCATGCATAGATGAAATGTGGAGTAGAACACAAAAGAGTTTGTGGGCGTTGATGTTCAATTTGCTGCCCTCCTTAGTCTTTTCTTGATTCGACGACATTGTTGGATTGAAGCGGCCCGGAAAACTTTACTCTTACGCTTACGAGAGACCGGTTTCATCGACTGACATGCAACTTGTTGCATAAAGATGACTGGCGGGTGCCTGCTTCTTTAACATTAGTTGAATCGGATTTGACCGAGGCAGTCCTTGGAGAAGGTTAAATAGCACCTTGCATATCACCGTTGTGGTTTTGTGTAAGTAATATGCGATCATACTAGATACCCATAGCATCCACGTAAAACATGAAAAGAACAAATTAGAGGACGTGTAACTTGTTTTTTCAGGGCATGCATGTGATATGATATGGCCAACGACATGATATGATATATTTGATGTATGAAATGATCATGTTGCAATATTTAAATATTGACTTGCACGTCGATGCTACGGCAACCGGCAGGAGCCATAGGGTTGTCTTTAAACTAACGTTTGTGCTTGGAGATTCTTTTACTATATCACTAGGTGGTAGCTTTAGTAGCAATAGCATAGATAGCGAGACAACCTCGATGGCAGCACGATGATGGAGATCATGGTGCGGCGCTGGTGACGCTGGAGATCATGTCGGTGCTTTGGTGATGGAGATCAAGAAGCACAAGTTCATGGCCATATCATGTCACTTATGGTTTGCATGTGATGTTAATCCTTTTATGCACCTTATTTTGCTTAGAGTAACGGTAGCATTATAAGGTGATCCCTCACTGAAATTTCAAGATAAAATTGTGTTCTCCCCGACTGTGCACCGTTGCGACAGTTCGTCGTTTCGAGACACCACGTGATGATCGGGTGTGATAGACTCGACATTCACATACAACGGGTGCAAAACAGTTGCACACGCGAAACACTCGGGTTAAACTTGACGAGCCTAGCATGTACAGACATGGCCTCGGAACACAAGATACCGAAAGGTAGAGCATAAATCATATAGTTGATATGATCAACATGGAGATGTTCACCATTGAAACTAATCTCAACTCACGTGATGATCAGACTTGAGTTAGTGGATTTGGATCATCCGACACTCGAATGACTAGAGGGATGTCAATTTAAGTGGGAGTTTATTAGCAATATGATTAGCTAAACTCAATTATCATGAACATAGTCAAAAGGTCTTTGCAAATTATGTTGTACCTTACACTATAGCTCTACCGTTTTTGATATGTTCCTCGAGAAAACTTAGTTGAAAGATGATAGTAGCAATTATGCGGACCGGGTCCGTAAACTGAGGATTGTCCTCATTGCTGCACATAAGGCTTGTGTCCTTAATGCACCGCTCGGTGTGCCGAACCTCGAGCATCTTTGTGGATATTGCGAACATCTGACATACACGTTTTTTATAACTACATGATAGTTCAGTGTGTAATGCTTAACGGCTTAGAATTGAGGTGCCGAAGACATTTTGAACGTCACAGAGCATATGAGATGTTCCACGAGATGAAATTGGAATTTCATGCTAGTGCCCTTGTTGAGAGGTATCAGACCTCCGATAATATTCTTTGTCTACAAAGTAAGGGAGAAAAGCTCAATCGTTGAGCATGTGCTCAGATTGTCTTAGTGCTACAATCGCTTGAATCGAGTGGGAGTTGATCTTCCACATGAGGTAGTGATGGTTCTCCAAAGTCATTGCGACCAAGCTACTAGAGCTTCGTGATGAACTGTAACATATCAAGGATAGATATGATGATCCTTGAGCTATTCGAGATGTTTGACACTACAAAAGTAGAAATCAAGTAGGAGCATCAATTGTTGATGGCTAGTACAACCACTAGTTTCAAGAAGGGCAAGGGCAAGAAGGGATACTTCATGAAATGGCAAACCAGTTGCTGCTCTAGTGAAGAAACCCATGGTTGAACCCAAACCCGAGACTAAGTGCTTCTGTTATGAGGGGAACGGTCACTGAGGCGGAACTATCCTAGATACTTGGTAGATGCGAAGGCTGGCAAAGTAGACAAAAGTATATTGGATATACGTGATATTGATGTTTACCTTACTAGTACTCCTAGTAGCACCGGGGTATTAGATACCGGTTCAGTTGCTAAGTGTTAGTAACTCGAAATAAAAGCTACGGAATAAACGAAGACTAGCTAAAGTGAGGTGATGATGTGTGTTGGAAGAAATTTCAATGTTGATGTGATCAAACATCAAACTCTCCCTCTACCATGGGGATTAGTGTTGAACCTAAAATAAATGTTATTTGGTTGAGCAAGAACATGATTAGATCATGTTTATTGCAATACCATTATTCATTTAAAGAGAATAATGTTTATTCTATTTGCTTGAATAAATACGTTCATAGGTTTATTGAATCTCGATCGTAGTGATACACATGTTCATCATATGGATGACAAAAGATACAAAGTAGTAATTATAGTACCACTTACTTGTGGCACTGCCGCTTGAGACATATTGGTATAAAACGCATGAAGAAGCTCCATGCTAATGGATCTTTGGACTCACTCGTTTTTGAAACGCTTGAGACATGCGAACCATGCCTATTGGTATAAACGCATGAAGAAACTCCATGCAGATGGATCGTTTGGACTCACTTGATTTCGAATCACTTGATACATGCAAATCATACCACATGGATAATATGACTGAAGGCCTCATTTTCAAGTGAGATGGAACAAGAAAGTAACTTGTTGGAAGTAATACATTTTGATGAGCGTTGAGGCACGAGTGGATATCGTTATGTTCTTACTTCACATATGATTTGAGTAGATACTACTATACTTACTTGATGAAACACACGTCTGAATTATATAAAGGTTCAAGTAATGTCAGAGTGAAGTTGAAAATCATCGTGACAACAGGATAAAATGTCTACGATATGATCGTAGAGATGAATATGTGAGTTGCGAGTTTGGTACACAATTAAGACATCGTGGAAATTATTTCACAACTAATGCCACCTGGAACACCATAGCGATGGTGTTGCCAAACATCGTAACCACGCCCTATTTGATATGGTGGATACTATGATGTTTCTTATCGAATTACCACTATCGTTTTTTGGGTTAGGCATTAGAGACAACCGCATTCACTTTAAATAGGGCACCACGTAATTCTGTTGAGATGACACCGTATGAACTATGGTTTGGAGAAACCTAAGCTGTCGTTTCTTAAAAGTTTAGGGCTGCGACGCTTATGTGAAAAAGTTTCAGGCTGATAAGCTCGAACCCAAAGTGGATAAATGCATCTTCATAGGACACCCAAAATAGTTGGGTATACCTCCTATCTCAGATCAAGAAGCAAAGTGTTTGTTTCTAGAAATGGGTCCTTTCTCAAGGAAAAGTTTTGCTCGAAAGAATTGAGTGGGAGGATGGTGGAAACTTGATGAGGTTTTTGAACCATCACTTCTACCAGTGTGTAGCAGGGCACATGAAGTTGTTCCTGTGGCGCCTACACCAATAGAAGTGGAAGCTAATGATAGTGATCATGAAACTTCGGATCAAGTTACTACAAACCTCATAGGTCGACAAGGTCACGTGCTGCTACAGAGTGGTACGGTAACCCTGTCTTGGAGGTCATGTTGTTGGACAATAATGAACCTACGAGCTATGGAGAAGCGATGGTGGGCCCAGATTCCGGCAAATGGCTAGAGGCCTTGAAAACCGAGAGAGGATCCATGTATGAAAAAAAACTGTAGACTTCGGAAGAACTACTTGATGGCCGTAATACTATTAAGTACAGATGGATCTTTAAAAGGAAGATAGACGATGATGGTGAAAAGTCACCATTAAGAAAGCTCGACTTGTGGCAAAGATGTTTCCGACAAGTTCAAAGCGTTGACCATGATAAGACTTCCTCACTCGTAGCGATGCTAAAATCATGTTGAAATTATGTTAGCAGTTGCTGCATTATTTATGAAATCTTGCAGATAGGATGTCAAAACATTGTTTCCTCGACGGTTTCCTTGAGGAAAGGTTGTATGTGATACAACTGGAAGGTTTTGTCAATCTTAAGGATGCTAACAAGTATGCAAATTCCAGCGATCCTTCTATGGACTGGAGCAAGCATCTCGGAGTCGGAATATACGCTTTGATGAGATGATCAAAGTTTCGGGGTTTATACAAGGTTTCTGAGAAACTTGTATTTCCAAAGAAGTGAGTGGGAGCACTATAAATTTCTAATGAGTACATGTGGTTGACATATTGTTGATCGGAAATAATGTAGAATTTCTGGAAAACATAAAGGGTTGTTTGAAAAGAGTTTTTCAAAGGAAACCTATATTAAGCTACTTGAAGATTGAGCATCAAGATCCATAGAGATAGATTAAGATGCTTAATAAAACTTTTAATGAAAGGCATGCCTTGACAAGGTTTTGAAGGAGTTCAAAATAAGATCGGGAAAGAAGGAGTTCTTGGTTGTGTTGTAAGGTGTGAATTTGAGTAAGACTCAAAAGCTTGACCACGGCAGAAGAAAGAGAAAGGACGAAGGTCGTCCCCTATGCTTTGGCCATAGGCTCTATAATATGCTATGATGTGTACCGCACCTGATGCATGCCTTGCCATGAATCTGTCAAGGGGTACAAAAGTGATGGAGGAATGGATTACTAGACAACGGTTGATGACGAGTTGATGTATATACTTCTCACCCCTTGTTGGTTACCCCAAGTGGAAGGTTGAGATGTAGTCAGCAGCAGCTTTCCCTTACACGGGGACTGTAAGGTTTATCGAACTAGGAAGACTCCAAGGATCAACAAGTAGGTGTCCGCTGCTCTAGCGCTAGAAGAAGACGTGAACCTGCACACACAACAATTAACTCTGCTCCCAGCAAGTTTACAGAGGTTGTGAATCTCTCCGGCCTTGTAGTTTGCAAAGGATCAAAACACAAGCGGGAATAGCGATAGTGATTGCAACGGAAAAGGAAATAAAAGCAGTAAATGATGGAGGTGTAAAAAATGGTGGTAATATGGACCAGAGTCCCATGTTTTTCACTAGTGATGTCTCTCTCCCAAAAGACGATAAACAACTATGCTCGGTAAACAAATTACAGCTCGACAATTGACAGAATTATAAACGCACCACAATGCTAATCATGCTACTAGAAAGTTAGAGTCTCAAAAGTAATGGGCAGTACGCCAAGATAAGTCGACCGTTTATCCATTAGCATCTACTCCCTAATCATCCACCTTGAGATATCTATCCAGAACATCTCGCTGGTATTAAGTTGTGAGCCCCACCCAAAGTGTAAACTCAAAGAAATGAAAAACTGCATTAACGAACTTTGTGTAAGGTAAACAATCCTTGCAACCATGGTCACAAGCACCGTTGTTTTCTCCCTAGTGGCAACATCACATCCCCTAGTCTCATCTTTGTGTCACTCAAGCTAAAAATCAGGGGGCATGAACCCACAATCATGAATGACACTCCCTCTTGGAGTTACAATCTACTACTCGGCCAAAGCAATAAAAAGCAAGAGAGAACATGCATGAATTACTCAAGAACATAATATAAAAGGAGAACCAAATATATAACTCCAATCTGAACATAATCTCATAATCCATCGGATCCCAGCAAACTCGGCATAGCAACAACAGGTAAATTACATAGATGCGTTGATCATGTAGGGTAGCTCACAAGGGCTAAGCATTGAAGCACAAGATTGGAGAGAAGACATCACATAGCTACTGGTCATGGACTCATGGTCCAAGAGAACTACTCACGACACGTTCGGGAAGCGTCCATGGTGCTGGAGAAGCTCCCGGAGGTCAATCCTCCCTCCGACAGGGTGCCGGGAAGAGGTTTTCTGGCGCTCCCGATCTTGGAAGCGCAGCGGCGGCGGAACAGTGGAGAAATTCGCGGTTCTGGATATATCTTTAGGGTTTTCCATCGGAGGGTTAAATATAGGCCAAAGGAGGGCGCGAGGGGGTGGACCCTCCACCCAGGCGGTCTGGTGGCGCAACAAAGAGGGGGCCCGCACAGGGTGGCCGCCTGGGCAGGTCCTCGCTCCCCTCTCGCCCACCTTGATGCTTCGTGAAGCTTCCGTCATGCTGATTTTTATATATTTTTGTCAAAATTTTTGGGGCTCTGAAAAATGGGGTAAAGTCCGTGCAATTAAAAGACATCAGCAGACAGATGGCACTGGGTGCACTGAGTTAGTAGGTTAGTCCAAATATGTGTAAAAAGGTATAAAAGTGTAACAAAACATATAACAATGTCACCTAAAAGAGCATGAAACAAACATAAATTATATATACATTTGGGACGTATCAACATCCCCAAGCTTAATTCCTGCTCGTCGTCGAGTAGGTAAATGATAACACAAATAATTTTTGTGGTGACATGCTAACACACATATAAGAACTTGAAAGCAAAGCAAGTAAGATATGCAATTCAAGAGAAGACAATAAGAAGCAAGAGTCTATATTTAGTATTGAAAATAACAAAGTAAGAACATCAAGGTGCAAGAGCTCTCGCTGTCTGTGACTTGAATGTCCCCAAATGGTGTTTGCGTGCAAGAAGTGGGAGATGGGTTTAGAGCATAAAAATGTTATATAGTTTAATTGAGAACTCAATCTACTAAAAATTCACACTTGGTCTCCTTCAGGATCTTATTTTGACTCATCCCGAGACAACTAGTCAGGCACAAGTCAAAATGATCCTCTCCCTTTCGACTTTGAACACTCATGCAATGGATGAGCTCAAGCAAGATATGTTCGCACTAAGGATGGCAAAGAGAATAATGATGGGGAAGGAAGACTAAAAAGGTGTGAAAGGCTCACATCAACGAGGACAATCATAGGCGAGAGAAACCCAAATGATAGATACGATGTGAGGAGTAGGGATTGCCATGCAACGAATGCACATATGAGCTAAGGTAAGCTCTGCAATGGAACTAGTGGGGGTGCATCGAACTTGCTTGCTCATGAAGACCTAAAGGTCATTTGTGGAGGCTCATCATTGGAATATACAAGCCAAGTTCTATAGTGTAAGGGCCCCCACATAGTTATGCATGAATGATAATCTCTATGGAGTACAAATATAACAATGGAGTACCGGTGTGGATCTTTCAAAAGGAATAGTAGTGTTGCCACCTTCTCTCTTTTTATTTCTTTATTTTTTTAATTTTTTTGTGGCCTCTTTGCTCTTTCTATTTATCTCCCATTTGTCCTCTTTGGGATCTTTTCATGTGTCCTCTTTTGGGATCTTTTAATTTGTCCTCTTTAGGATCTTTTCCTCTCTTAAGGGCAACACTCTATGTTTTACAAGAATAAAAAGAAGATCTTTACACTTTATAAGATGTACTCAACATAAAGACAAATGAAAACTATCATGATGTATGCAAATGTATGCCTGTGTCAGTGTAGTAGGATATGCAATGAAACTAGCGCGTCATGTAGCAATAATAAGGGCAAGGCCCAACTAGTATGCAGCTCCTCGATCAAGCAAAAGCATGTATGACATGAAGATCAAGTCATGAGATGGTGGATGTTGCACGGCAATGTATCTCGGAAAGGCTATGGAAATGCCTTAATAGGTAGGTATCGTGGCTGTTTTGAGGAAGGATATAATGAGGCTTATGATGACATAGCGTATCATGCCAATGGTTTGGATGCACCGGCGAAGTTTGCACCAACTCTCAAGATGAGAAAGGGCAATGCACGGTACCAAAGAGGCTAGCAAAATATGGATGGTGGAAGTGCCAATAATCGAATACTCACATTAGTCCTAAGAACTCATTCACTTATTATCGGTAACTCTCTATCTAGTCAGGAGATTCACAAAGAGACAAGTACCCCGAGGAGGAGTGTTTGGGGGGTTTGGTTATCCTTGCACATCCTCGACCCATGATAACGTGAGGGTACTCTATATATTCCAACCCCTCCGGAGGTTAGCGATCCATCTAGTAGCTAGAGTTCTCGACTAATTTTTTAGTTTTTGAAAATACACATGGATTTCCCAAAATCCGACACCTATCATAATAGGCTCAAGCTCTTGACACCAATAGTCCAAACATTACTCAAATCAATACCTCAAAACTATTGCAAGTTACTACTATACTTAAATAGCAACCTCAGTTACCTACTTATGCAAGACACAAAACTCAGTGCAACAAGCCAACTCCCTAAAAAATATACGCATGATAACTCAAGAGAGTTCCAAAATCAACCTAAATAAAAGCTCTTAAAAATATAAAGCATGAAAACTAAGAGCTAAGCATGACATCAGCTATGAAAAAAATAAAGAACACACAAAAAAGGTAAGCATGAAAACCTATGTTGTGTTCTAGGGTGGAGTGGAGCGTGTTTCTCTCCCAAACAAAGAAGTCTAGGTTCCAACTTGTTATGAACAGAAAGCAAAACTCAAAACAAACTAAAAATTAAAGAGCGGGACTCTCCAAGCATAGCACATAACATATGAAGTGGTAAAAATATAGCAGTGCACTTTCCAAAGAAACAATATCGAGTACATTGCATCAATGCTATCGAAAAAACTTCATCTATTCTTATCGGGAGCTTTGAATGCCTTATTCCTCCTGTTAAGATGAAGTATGATTTGCTTGTTGGGGAGATTCACATCCCCATTGAGGTGACCTAGTGACTATTCACAAATTCTACGTTCTCTTTTGCGATTCGAAAAAGTTTGTCAAGGAGACTTGATCAACCTCATTGACGGATTTCTTTCGATGACCATGAGATGGATGAATTGAGGAGTCACAAAACCTGTGTTCCAAGTATTCACCTTCGGTTGATTAGAAGAAAAATGATAGGTATAGTTTAGTTTTCCCTGTTTTCTGTTTTAGCGTCCCGTGAAAAGTACCCCGAAAATAAAAGTTCTCCGAACGTCCTGAAAATCAAGTATGATATTTTCTGGAATTTTTGAAAAATACTGAGACGAAGAGCTAGTCTGGGGGATGCACTAGTGGGTCACAAGCCCAGGAGACCCGGCTACCCCCCTGGCCGGGCCTGGCAGGCTTGTGGGGCCCACGTGCACCCCCTCCACTCATTCTAGCCCTCATCTGCTTCTCCTACCTCCAGAAAAAATCGTTTCGCAGCTCAAACCCGTGTTCTTGCTCCTCTTGCTGGGATTTTCGATCTCCTTGCTCAAAGCACCATTCTCCGAACTTTTTTGGGGAAATTACTCCTTGGTAAGTGACTCCTCCATTGGTTCGATTATTTTTTGCTCTAGTGCCTTATACTTCGCATATTTTTGCTGCCTTGGTGACCATGTTCTTGAGCTTTGCATGCTAATTTTAGCTGGTCCCAAGTAGTTTTGATGCGTAATATGGCCTCTAAGCACTTGTGGGAGTAGTTTCTACGAGTTTAGTTGAGCCTTGTTCACTTTTCCTTAGAGTCACTAAAAATTCAGACATTTTCAGAGTTAGAAAAGGGAAAAGATGAGGAGGTTCTTAAGAGGCTCTTCAAGTTGTGATCCCAAGGATGATGGAAGTGAGAAGAAGCCCAAGTATTCGGTCCCTCGAGTTGCAGAAGTTCGAGCTTGCGAATGGCCAAGCGATGTGTTCTTACGCGCCGCCGGACTTTATGAGGACTTCCACTACTTGGTGAAGAATGCAGGCCTTACCGCCTTCGTTAAAGATAAGTGTCTGCAATACCTCCTCCTCACTAATATCTTCGTACAAAGCTTTAACTTCTATCCGAGGAAGAATTCTCCTATGGTTGAGTTCAAACTTTATGATATCCCCCAGCGCATGTCACTCCAGGATTTTGCAATGTTTGCAAATTACCTTACGTTGGGGATATTCATGAACCTCATCTATGGGACTTGGAGGCTTTCATCAATACTATTGCTGTAGGAGAGGAGAGAGGAGTGTCTTGCGCTAGAGCTGCTAGCATTCATTTTCCCATGCTTCGGTACTTCTCATTATTTGTGGGAAAATGTTTGATTGGCTGTGGGAAAGCTGGGTCCCTTAGGTCCCCAGATCTTGCGGTCTTGCGCGAAGCCCTTTATAATGATAAAACTTATAGCTTGGGCCCTATAGTAGCTCAAATGTTGAACACGAACCGTTCTAAAGGCGTTGTCTATGCAGGTATCTATGCTACTCGTCTTGCTAGACATTTTGAGATACCTATTAGACTGGTAGAGGAGGAAGAGATTCTTCTTCCCGAGAGATATCTAGATTATGATAGCATGATTCGCCATGACTTTCTTGATAGAGATATAAATAGAAGGATGATTTATAACCTGGTATTTAGTCAGGGTACTCGTGAGACTATTACTTTGCCTACTCCTTCTTTGTTCAATCTTCATGCAGGCAGGTACATTATTATGCCCTCGGACATCTACGCATATTGGGGCATAGCCCAACCACAGGTGCTCGTGCCCGAGCCACCAGCCGAGTACCAGACGCCAGTTTATCAGTGGGAGCCAGAGGAGCTCGCACAGCAGTGGCATCCTCAGTCCACTTCGGAGTACCCCGGAGCTGGTTATTTCCCTCCTTGGGAGTAGACCAACTTATGCCAAAAGCCTAAGCTTGGGGAGTATGTGTTTCTCACCGACTTTATATTCTTGCTTATGCTTTCACCTTTTAGTCGGTGTTCACACTTTGCCACTGTTTCATCCATGCTAGTTTATTTCTTTTTCTCGTTTTCTTTTCGTGTGTCTGTCTAGTCTGAGAAAACGCAAAACGATTTTCTTGTTCTTCTTTTGCTTGTTGGGAGCTTTCCCGTGTAAATAGTTTTCTTTTTTCTTCGGGTCAAGGTAGAAGACCATTGTCGTGGGTATAAGTCTGACAGTAGAAGTACGGGGTACGAAAGTATATGGGTAGAGCCTTAGCTACGGCAATGATGTATGAGTTTAGGCCCCTCTACAGTGGAGGTAAATCCCTACGTCTTAGTGCTCTTGGGAGCTTTGTGTCGAGTGAATAAAGGGATTACAGCAAGAGCCAACCCCTGTACCAGTGGTGAAGGGCGGCTTATATAGAGTGCGCTGCCCTTCATAATGGTCCGGTGGACAAGGGTGGAGTAGTGGCGACTAAACGCTGGCGTTACTGGTAACGTAAGCCTTAAATGCTAGTTATGGTGTATGAAAACGTATGGTCGTTGCCCTCCTGGGAGGTTACGATGTATAAAGTGGATTCCAGTCGGTACGTTAGATATGCTCCGAGTGGATCGTCGCCGACTGGATGATGGGGGCGTCCTTAGTTCAGTTGGAACTGTCTCAGGGCCTTATCCTCTATGAAGGGTAGTCCTTGGGTAGGACCTATAGGGCAGACCTATGACCCTACCCTCCTGCTCCTTCTCCTTCTTCTTCTCCTTCTTCTCCTTCTTCTTCTCCTTCTTCTCCTTCTTCTTCTTCTCCTCTTCCTTCTCCTTCTCCTCCTCCTCCTCCTCCTCCTTTTTCTTCTTCTTCTCCTCTTCCTTCTCCTTCTCCTCCTCCTCCTCCTTCTTTTACTTCTTCTTCTCTTTCTCTTCTCCTATAGTTAGCTAGGGTTCCACCTAAATGACATAATTAGCTTAGTTAGCTCCTAAATGGTCTATACTTAGCTAATTTCTCTCCGAAATAACCTATATATACACTACTTCATCTAGTATTATTTTTCTAACTTTCTTATTTGTCATTTTGCAGATTACTTTCACTTCACGGGAAGCTTGGTTGATGGAATGCTTGAAGATGATTTCTTGTACCATGGGTTGTATTGAAACTATTGTAGTATATGAATATATGAAACTTTGTATGCACGTGGATGAAACTGGTGTAATATATGGTTTGGTACGGATGTAACTTCCATAATATGTATGCACTATGGATGAGAGTTATTTTAATATGGTTATGAGTATGGAAAGAAATTTATTTATTTCAAATATATATACATATCCTGATTATTGTTAAAAATGCTGGATATAACAAAAAATAAATAAATAAGGGGCTGGTTCCCCTCTTTGCCGTCTGCCAACACATGGCAAAGGGATGGAGGCAGACGGCAAAGGGGGAATCTGCCCCTCTCTCTCCCCTCTTTGCCGTCTGCCCCCACATGGCAAAGGGGGGGAGGCAGACGGCAAAGAGAGAATCTGCCCCCTCTCTCTCCCCTCTTTGCCGTCTGCCCCCACATGGCAAAGGGGGGAGGCAGACGGCAAAGAGAGAATCTGCCCCCTCTCTCTCCCCTCTTTGCCGTCTGCCCCCACATGGCAAAGGGGGGAGGCAGACGGCAAAGAGAGAATCTGCCCCCTCTCTCTCCCCTCTTTGCCGTCTGCCCCCACATGGCAAAGGGGGGGAGGCAGACGGCAAAGAGAGGAGGCCTGCCGTTAATACTTAACAGGGACGTTGCAATATATGCCGTCCCACTTATTCTGCCGTCTGCCCCCTCATGGCAAAGATTCTTTGCCGTCCGCTTTGTGAAAGCAGACGGCAAAGAGCCTCTTCACCGGATTTTTTTTTACCGTCTACTTTGCCATGAGGGGGCAGACGGCAAAGCCTTTGCCGTCCGTGGTTGCCCCCTTTGCCGTCCGCCTTGGCAGACGGCAAATTTCTGAATTTCAGTAGTGTGACTTTTGGTGCACACTCGGAGCAAGTTATTTACTGAGGCGACTCTGGGTCACAACTAAGTCCTCGAGTGTGATTTTTGGTGCACACTCGGAGCGAGTTGTTTACTTAGGCGACTCTGGGTCGCAGCTAAGTCTCCGAGTGTGACTTTTGGTGCACACTCGGAGCAAGTTATTTACTTCGGCGATTCTGGGTCACAGCTGAGTCCCCGAGTGTGACTTTTGGTGCACACTCAGAGCAAGTTGTTTACTTAGGCGACTCTGGGTCGCAGCTAAGTCCCCGAGTGTGACTTTTGGTGCACACTCGGAGCAAGTTGTTTACTAAGGAGACTCTGGGTCGCAGCTAAGTTCCCGAGTGTGACTTTTGGTGCACACTCGGAGCAAGTTGTTTACTTAGGCGACTCTGGGTCGCAGCTAAGTTCCCGAGTGTGAATTTTGGTGCACACTCGAAGAAAGTTGTTTACTTAGGCGACTCTAGGTCGCAGCTAAGTCCCCGAGTGTGACTTTTGGTGCACACTCGGAGCAAGTTGTTTACTTAGGCGACTCTGGGTCGCAGCTAAGTCCCCGAGTGTGACTTCTGGTGCACACTCGGAGCAAGTTGTTTACTTAGGCGACTCTGGGTCGCAGCTAAGTCCCCGAGTGTGACTTTTTGTGCACGCTCGGAGCGAGTTGTTTACTTGGGCGACTCTGGGTCGCAGCTAAGTCTCTGAGTGTGATTTTTGGTGCACACTCAGAGCAAGTTGTTTAATTTGGCGACTCTGGGTCGCAGCTAAGTCCCCGAGTGTGACTTTTCGTGCACACTCGGAGCAAGTTGTTTACTTAGGCGACTCTGGGTCGCAGCTAAGTCCCCGAGTGTGACTTTTGGTGCACACTCGGAGCAAGTTGTTTACTTAGGTGACTCTGGGTCGCAGCTAAGTCCCCGAGTGTGACTTTTGGTGCACACTCGGAGCAAGTTGTTTACCTAGGCGACTCTGGTCACAGCTAAGTCCCCGAGTGTGACTTTTGGTGCACACTCGGAGCAAGTTTTTTAGACCAGAGTCTGCATACAGGGGACTCGGAACAAGCTAAGTCCATGGCTAGGGCAGGAGGAGGGGAAGCTTGGGGAGAAGAATGGGAGCTAGAGAGGGGTCCTAGGGAGAGAGGAGGACGGTTCGAGAGGCTCAGGTGCTCGAGGAACGTTCTAAGTGGGGGAAGGGTAGCCGAGAAGGGTTACTGGAGGTTAAATATGACTATGTGAGGCTGTGGTAGAAAGTTGAGCTCAAGGAATAAAGTGGAAGGGGCAAAAGAAGCCAAATTAGTGAGTGCACACAAGGTGTTTGATCTGTGGTTGGGCCACCAGATGAATTCCAATGGCTATGAAACTTAGCAGGGTCACACAATAGATTAAAATAGGCTTGCACACCAATTTTGGGATTTGCTGGAGGAGTTTTCCAATGTAGACTTGAAAACCCCTAGAAATGGGCAGAAATGGGTTTCTGCTTAGAACCCTATTCAAATGAATTCCCACAAATCCAATATTTGGTGTAGGGGCATTATTTGAGCATTAAGGCATGCACAAAAAGTTTGAGGATAATTTGAGAAACTTTATAATGTAAAGTTTACCAAAGTCAGAAATCAACAGAGAGGGTTTTGAGGGTCGTAGGACAAGTTCCTCTATTCTCCTTGGTGTACCACTTGGTGTGGATGCCTCATTGGAGTACTGGAACATGTCCACCAAATTTGAGCACAATTGGAGACACTTCACAATGTAGAGTTGCTCAAATTTGATTCTGGACAGATAGGGTTTTAGAGTGATTAGGAGAGTCAAATCAATTTGGATTGAAATGAAACTTGGCAAGATCATCAAGAATATCATAGATGACATGCTAGAATTTTACTGGAATTTATTGAGAATATTTCTTATAGAAATATTCCAAAAGCTTGAAATAGGCAGGAATGGTTTTGGAGGGGTTTGCCTAATATTTTGAACATGACCATGTGTTGAAACTCATAAATATGGAATAAATATATCGACTGAGTTTCCCTAAATTTTCTGAAATAATTTGAAGGCAATAAAAATAACTTTCCTTCATAGGAGACTATTTCTGACCTCACAGAAGGGCTTTTAAATAAAATAATAAAATAACTTTTAAAATAATAATATGGTGGTTTCTCGAAGTCATTTTGATAATGGTTTTAAATAAAACAATTGGTGCAAAAGAAACTCCCTAATTTGAGGTCTTGTAGTACAAACCTCATCTCAGGGGTTTGAAAGTTTAATTCAAAGAAAAGCTTTTTGGTGAAAATAATATTTGGTAAAAATAGATATTTGTCCTAAACACATGGTATGATCATTGGGCAGGAGATCATGGAGTGAGGAGGTGATTAGGAGAGTGGCAAGAATTAATGGGGATCAATCACATGCAAAACAAACAGACAGACAATAGTCACTCCAAGCATCACAAGCATTCACAAAAAATTTAATTGGTCCTCAATTTTGAAATAAGTTAATTAGTGAGGAAAGCCAAAAACTGGGGTGTTATAGCCACCGATCTGGACCGCCACTCTGTAGTCGTCTAACCAAGTTTCTGGTTTGGACTCTCCTGTGAATTTGCTGATTCCCGTCGCCAATCGGAAGTTGGGAGGGATGTCAGCCGAGCGAATGGCCCGACTGAAGCACTCGGGACCAGAAACAACGGTCCTGCTTCCACTCGGATGATCTCTATCGTGACCATCACGGTGGGCTTGGCTTCTATCAACCTTCTTCTGAGTGATATACCCTCTTGCATCAGGCCTTTGATCATGCGCGCCACCGCCCGAACGATGATCATCGTAATGTCGGGGTCCGTAAGGCCCACTCCGCGGAGGAGTACACGAACGGCGACGACCTTCGGGATGAGACCGAATGGAAAGCAGATTCCGACTCGGGTCCCTAGAATGGCTGCCCCCTCTGCATCGCTGGTGAGAGTCGGGACTGAAAACTGACCGATGTGTGTTCGCTTGAACGGAACTATTTTTGATCTTGTTGTGCGACTTGGAGACCGCCGAGTTTTGCTACTGCGCCGTATGTAACAAGGCACGGATCTTCTCGATTCCTCTACCAGCCTCCGAATCAGTCGGCTGGAGAGAATCAGCGATCCTCGCGGCTGCAGCCAAGTTGAGGATGGGTGTGCGGAACACCTCGACGTTGCTCTGGCGAGCGCGTCGACCGGAAGAACGAGGGTATTGACGACGAGCGTTGGATGATTCTCCGATCTCACCCTTGTTCCGACCAGTCCCGGGGGGACTTTCGTGGGAATCGGCCATGAGTACTTCGGCTGCAGGCCCGTGACCCTGATACTCGGAAGGTAGTTCAGTCGAAACTGATTCCAAGCACTGGGATGACCGTGGGACCACAACCGATTCGAGCACCGCCACTTGAGAGGACATGTTTTGTTGCGCTAGGGCGTGTCGCACCCAATGCTGGAGCCGCGAACGACCGGATCGCTTGTTGTGGCGCGTGACGGGGGCGAAGATCGACACCGGGGTCGATGGCTAGAGAAGAAGAACGCCGCAGTAACTGGCACGGAGGTGCGTAGCCCCGCGACTCGGAAGCGTCTCGATGTCGAGGGGAGCATCCTGAGGCCATGCCGAATCATCGGCGATGAAGGAGAGTGCACCGAAGAGGATCTCATGACCCATGCACAGATCTCCGCCGGATGACATGACGAAAAGATGAAATCGCAAACTCGCCGGAAGTCGCTTAGACGCCTGCCCCACGGTGGGCGCCAACTGTCATGGGTATAAGTCTGACAGTAGAAGTACGGGGTACGAAAGTATATGGGCAGAGCCTTAGCTACGGCGAGGATGTATGAGTTCAGGCCCCTCTACAGTGGAGGTAAAGCCCTACGTCTCAGTGCTCTTGGGAGCTTTGTGTCGAGTGAATAAAGGGATTACAGCAAGTGCCAACCCCTATACCAGTGGTGAAGGGCGTCTTATATAGAGTGCGCTGCCCTTCATAATGGTCCGTTGGACAGGGGTGCATTAGTGGCGAGTAAACGTTGGCGTTACTGGTAACGTAAGCCTTAAATGCTAGTTATGGTGTATGAAAATGTATGACCGTTGCCCTCCTGGGAGGTTACGATGTACAGAGTGGATTCCAGTGGGTACATTAGATATGCTCCGAGTGGATCGTCACCGACTGGATCATGGGGGCATCCTTAGTTCAGTCGGAACTGTCTAAGGGCCTTATCCTCTATGAAGGGTAGTCCTTGGGTAGGACCTATAGGGCAGACCTATGACCCTACCCTGGGACTATAACCCCATCAACCATGGTTACAATGTTTAGTGGCTCTCGCATGCATATCTGCTTATCTTTTAAAGAGCCATGCTACTTTGTCTTCTCCTTTGTGTTTGCGTGCAGATTGCAGCTTAGTCCAATGCACGAGCACTCTTATTATTTTTCACATCGTTTGGTCGTGCAAGTGAAAGGCAATAATGACGATATATGATGAAGTGACTGAGCCTGGAAAAGCTGGTATGAACTCGATCTATTTTGTTTTTGTAAATATGACTAGCTCACCGTTCCTGATTCAGCTTTGTTGTGAGAAAAACATGTTTGCAATGACAACTTAGAGATCATAGTTGCTGATGCCATGCTTAATTAGCTAGGAGCTTATAATGGTTTGTCTTGGATGCCCACATGAATGTTGAGATGACTATGATGTAGTATGATAGGATGGTATCCTCCTTTGAATGATTCAAGTGGCTTGACTTGGCGCATGTTTACACATGTAGTTGAAACAAAATCAACATAGCCTCTATGATATTCATGTTCATGGTGATTTATGTCCTACTCATGCTTGCACTCAATATTAGTTAATCTCAAAGCATTTTGATGACTGTTGTCGCCCTCTAGTGGGTCGCTTCCTAGTCTTTTGCTAGCCTTCACTTGTACTAAGCGGGAATACTGCTTGTGTATCCACTTCCATAAACCCAAAGTTGTTCCATATGAGTCCACCATACCTACCTATATGCGGTATCTACCTGCCGTTCCAAGTAAATTTGCATGTGCCACTCTCTAAACCTTCAAGAAATAATCTGTTTTGCATGCCCAAACTGCTCATGTGGTGACAGGGGGCTATCATTATCTTCCATGCTAGGCGTGTTATCCTCGATATGTGTTTATTCACTATCATTCACAAGAAAGGGGTCGGTAATTGGAATGCCCAGTTCCATGCTCAAATCGAAAAGATAATTAAAAACAAAACTCCCCCTGGATTGATGTTGGTATGGACGGCACCCGAGTATTCGGCTAGTCGTGGAGTGTGATTGATCGGTGGTGGGGGAGTCAAAACTTTACTTTTCTGTTTGGGAACCGCCTATAGCATGTGTAGCGTGGAAGATGGTGAGAACTCTTAGTCATTGCATTGACAATGAAAGCATGCCACCCAATATTATTATCTCTGTTTTCAAAGCTTGAGCTCTGGCACCTCTGCAAATCAATCCTTCCCTCTGCGAAGGGCCTGTCTGTTTATGTTCCTGGTGAGTCATCCTCTTCTTATAAAAGCACCAATTAGAGAGCACCTCTATCATTTTTATGCTTTGCTTTTAACTTTGTTGAGTATGACTGTGACTGGATCTTCTTTGCCATGAATTACAATGTTTAGTCAGCCCTTGGTCTTTGAAGGTGCTCTGCATTTATGTTTTGCGGTCTCAGAAAGAGCTAGCGAGATACCATCTGTTCACACTGCTTAATGGTTGTTTTGATTGAAGTGTTGACGTTTGAAACCTATTATTATTGCTCGCTAGTTGATTATGCCATTGGTATGAGTTTACCGTGAGTCCTAGATGTCATTTGCTTTTTTGGTTTGCTTATGATCTTGCTGAAATTCTGGATATGAGTTAGGCATAATTGCAACAACAAGATCAAACAGTGTTCGTAAAAGTTTTCCTTTTGTCTCTTTCAGTTTGTCAACTGAATAGCTTGAGGACAAGCAAGGCTTTAAGCTTGGGGGAGTTGATACTTCTCCGTCGTATCTACTTTTCCGAACTCTTTTGCCCTTGTTTTGGACTCTAATTTGCATGATTTGAATGGAACTAACCCGAACTGACGCTGTTTTCAGCAGAATTGCCATGGTGTTGTTTTTGCGCACAAATAAAAGTTCTCGGAATGACCTGGAAAGTTACGAGGATTTTTTGTGGAATATATAAAAAATACTGGCACAAGAATCACCTGGAGGGACGGAGCCAGGAGCTCACAAGCCCACCAGGCCCGCCCCCCCCCCCTTGGCGGGGCCTGGCAGGCTCTTGAGCCCCTCGGGGCTCCGCCGCCTCCAATTCCAGCTCTATATATCCTCCTTCGACCGGAAAATAAACAAGGAGAAGAGGTCATCGCGTTTTACGATACGGAGGCGCCGCCACCTCCTGTTCTTCCTCTGGAGGGCAGATCTGGAGTCCGTTTTGGGCTCTGGAGAGGGGAGATCGTCGCCATCGTCATCACCAACCTTCCTTCATCGCCAATTCCATGATGCTCTTCACCATTCGTGAGTAATCTCATCGAAGGCTTGCTCGACGGTGATGGGTTGGATGAGATCTATCATGTAATCGAGTTAGTTTTGACGGGGATTGATCCCTAGTATCCACTATGTTCTGAGATTGATGTTGCTACTACTTTGCCATGCTTAATGCTTGTAACTACGGCCCGAGTGCCATGATTTCAGATCTGAACCTATTATGTTGTCGCCAATATATGTGTGTTTTGGATCCTATCTTGCAAGTTGTAGTCACCTACTATGTGTTATGACCCGGCAACCCCGGAGTGACAATAGCCGGAACCACTCCCGGAGATGACCATAGTATGAGGAGATCATGTATTCACCAAGTGTTAATGTGTTGGTCCGGTTCTTTATTAAAAGGAGAACCTTAATATCCCGTAGTTTCCATTAGGACCCCGCTGCCATAGGAGGGATGGACAATAGATGTCATGCAAGTTCTTTTCCCTAAGCACGTATGACTACATACGGAATACATGCCTACATTAGATTGACGAACTGGAGCTAGTTACTTATCTCTCCGTGTTATAACTGTTGCATGATGAATAGCATCGGGCATAATCATCCATCACTGATCCAATGCCTAAGAGTTTTGCCTACTAGTCCTTGCTACATTACTTTGCCGCTACTGCTGTCACTGCTGCTACTGTTACTTTGTTGCTACTGCTGTTACTTTGCTGCTACTGTTGTCACTTTGCTGCTACTGGTTACTGTTGCTACTGTTGCTATCACACTACTTTGCTACTGATACTTTGCTGCAGATACTAAATCTTTCAGGTGTTGTTGAATTGTCAACTCAACTTCTAATACTTGAGAATATTCTTTGGCTTCCCCTTGAGTCGAATTAATAAATTTGGGTTGAATACTCTACCCTCGAAAATTGTTGCGATCCCCTATACTTGTGGGTTATCAGCATACATTTGCATACATCATGATAGTTTTCATTTATCTTTATGTTGAGTACTTCTTATAAAGTGTGAATATCTTCTTTTTATTTCTTGTAAAATATAGTGTTGCCCTTAAGTGAGGAAAAGATCCTAAAGTGGTCAAATTAAAAGATCCCAAAAGAGGTCACATGAAAATATCCCAAAGAGGGCAAATGAGAGATAAATAGAAAGATCCAAAGAGGCCACAAAAAAAAGGAAAGAAAAAAAGAAGAAGAGAGAACGGGGCAGCACTACTATTCCTTTTGAAAGATCAACACTCGTACTCCATTGTTATGTGTTTACTCCATAGAGATTATCATTCATGCATAACTATGTGGGGACCCTTACACTATAGAACTTTGCTTTTATATTCCAATGATGAGCCTCCTAAAATGAGCTCTAGGTCTTCATGAGAAAGCAAGTTGGATGCACCCCCACTAGTTCCATTGGAGAGCTTACCTTAGCTCATATGTGGATCCGTTGCATGGCAATCCCTACTCCTCACCATATCTATCATTTGGCTTTCTCTCGCCTATGATTGTCGTCATTGATGTGAGCCTTTCACACCTTTTTTGTCTTCGTTCCCCATTATTATTCTCTTTGCCATCCTAAGTGCCAATATATCTTGCTCGCGCTCATCCATTGCATGAGTGCTCAAAGTCGAAAGGGGGAGGATCATTTTGACTTGTGCCTCACTAGTGGTCTGGGGATGAGTCAAAATAAGATTCCGAAGGAGACCAAGTGTGAAGTTTTAGTAGATTGAGTTCTCAATTAAACTATATAGTATTTTTATGTTCTAAACCCATCTCCCACTTCTTGCACGCAAACACCATTTGGAGACATTTGAGTCACGGACAAGAGAGCTCTTGCACCTTTATGTTCTTACTTTGCTAATTTCAATACTAGATATAGACTCTTGCTTGTTATTGTCTTGACTTGAATTGCATATCTTACTTGATTTATTTTGAAGTTCTATATGTGTGTTAGCATGTCACCACACAAATTATTTGTGTTATGATTTACCTACTCGAGGACGAGCAGGAATTAAGCTTGGGGATGTTGATATGTCCCAAACGTATCTATAATTTCTGCTTGTTCCATGTTCTTTTGGGTGACATTGTTATATGTTTTGCTACACTTTCATACCTTGTTACACATATTTGGACTAACCTACTAACTCAGTGCACCCAGTGCTAGTTTCTGTCTGCTGATGTCTGTGAATTGCAGGTTTATTCCCATATTTACAGTGCCAGAAAAATTCCACAGAAAATATATAAAAAATCAGCGTTCCAGAAGACTCCACACGCCGGAAGGAGAGCCAGAGGGTGGCTACCCCCACCCAGGCAGCCACATGGCGCATCCTAGGGGGAGGCCGCGCCACCAGGCCGCCTGGGCGAGTGGGAGCTCCCCTGGTGCCCCCTTTGGCCCTATTTTCACCCACGTGGAGGAAACCTTGATTCGAGAACCCTTTTCTGCAGAAGCAATTCCGATCTCCGCCACCATTGCCAACAAGTTCCGGGAACCAGAATTCCTGTGTCGGCACCTTGTCGGGACGGGGAAGTGCCCCCGGATTCATCTCCATCGACGTTGCTTCCTCCCTCCATGAAGCGGGAGTAGTTCCTCCTCGGGGCTGAGGTCTTCTATAGTAGCTATGTGGTTAATTCCCTCTCCCATGATGTGATCTTGATTGTGATCATAGGCTATGTTAATCTAGGGTGATCCCATGATGTTTCCCCTTCTTCTATGTATTGGATTGATGTACTCACTTGATCTTATCTAGTATAATCTCGAAGACCATGGTGACAGCGGTCTATTGGACATGGATTAGAAGAATATTCTCATGAGTGATTTCCTCTTTTTTGAATTGATTGAAGATTGAGAGTCTCTTGGTGTTTGTATTTGACTATCCTTGAGATATGTTGTGGTGATTGTGGTGCTCTCTTTGGATGGCCGCGGTGACATTGGGAAATCCATAGATGAGAACTACGAACTCTGAGGTGTGCTTTTGTAGCCCTACATAATTCTCGTCCTCCCTTGATCACAAAGGAATGACCTCCGAGTATGTCTCCCTTGCATGATTTAGTGGAAATATCATGTGATTAGACTATGTTAATGTTGTTGGGAGTTGCCACTAGTGAAAGTATGAAGCCTAGGCCTTTCTCACCATTTTTACAGCGTTTGTGTTCACTTTTGTCACTTGCTACCTTGCTGTAATTTTTTATTACAGATTTATATTACCTTGCTTTGCCACACCTATCACCCATATTTTACCATCTCTCCGTTGAACTAGTGCACCTATACAATTTACCATTGTATTAGGTGTGTTGGGGACACAAGAGACTACTTGTTTCTTAATTGCAGGGTTCTTCAGATAGACCATCTTCAACCTCTAATTCCCTGAGTTCGATAAACCTTAGGTCATCCACTTGAGGTAAATTGTTGTTGTCCTACAAAGCTCTGCGCTTGGAGGCCCAACATTGTGGCGCTCCGCCTGATTACCGCTGTAGCTAAACGGTCGCCGCGCACACCAGCCTAGGAAATCACTCTGGCATGCACGTTTACAACAAGTATCATGAACACATGCATTTCTATTAATGAATATAAGAGTTTTACATGATGAACTACAAGGGTGATGGCAGCAGGAAAATCTCTATCTAAGGCAGCATGGTCCTGGTGCGGCTCCAATCCACAGGGATCTGACTCGGTTACGCTCCTAGCCCGCGAACGCTCCAGTTCCTCGCTGATGGAGATCGGATCCTTATGTGAACCTGGCCATGTTAAAAGCCGCCGAGTACTTTTGAATGTACTCGCAAGAAAACCAAACTAACATATACAATAGGCAAAGCACTCTATGGCATTCAAGCATGTATTTTTTATTAGAGCAATATTAATTATCATGGCATAGCTTACCTACCTAGCAGGATTAAGTATCATGATATATTAGGATTATCCAGTAGGATAACTACTAAAGTATATATGATAAGGTAAAGCATATTAGGTAAATGATTTATACTCCAAATATTCTCACGATCCAATCTAAATCTGAACCAAATCCAATCCAACTCATGTGGTCATCCGACCACTCATCTCATAGCTATCCCATGGCTAACATGTCATATATCAAACATCGTCGATGTCTGCACAAGGCGAGTTCTTCCATCATTATTATCACTGCTATGGTTGACCACCTACCGAGGTCTGGATGTGTTGTCCAATACCGTGGACGCGGCTATTCGAATAGATTTGACACTCTACAGAGGTTGCACACTTTACCCACACCATGGAGGACTCACCTCGTGATCCCATTCGGGTGGACCAGTGTTGCTCCAACGAAACTTGTCTGACCCGTGACTCTTTCATCGTACCACCGACATTCATCCTCCCGTGGAGTCCTGCCCTGGGTGTCCCTGTGTCCTGATGACACCTGCCACCATCGTGGCCAAAGTAAATTGTCCCAACCGGGGACAGTTACCCAAACAACTCAACTGGGCTCACAGGATTATCATCGCCTAGCTGATCAGCGTAGCACACGTGCATAAGCCTCCCTCTTTGGAGGTATCGGTGAACGGTCACGCGATCAGCCCAAGTCACGGCCGTCCCATATCGGCAAATGTGGTTTCAAGGATAAGCCCGGACAGGTGACTTGAGATCAACCCACTAGGTTTAGTTTTACAACATATTTATTAAGCATGGTTTTTTATCAACAATAACTTAACATGACGGTAACTGTGTATGAAATAGCAACGGTAGAAACACCACAACCTATCTCTATGTCATGAGTCATTAATACGACAGAATGTAAATGGGAAACTATTACTTTACAAGTTATAGTTGTAAGTTAGACCCTCAGAACCCTTGCATAAAACCGGCAAATAAATCAGTAGCCACCAGAACGGTCTTTACAACACAAATCTGGGACGTTACCGGAATCACTCAACCCCGGCTCAAGACGGCTGGAAAGCAGCTCAGAGCATGAGGCGGTGTTGATAAGAAGAATCTAGCAGTTCCCTAAGACGGCCAAAGAACAGCTCAAAGCATAGTGTCACTGGCATGGAAAGAAATTCAAGAGTTGCCCGCGACCGCCAAAAAGCAGCTTAGAACACGGGTGAGCGGCTGACAAGAGAAATATAAAGTCGACATCCACCCGAAGCAGCTCAGACTCAGGCGTGGTGCCGTCATTGAAGAAAATGTGAGCAAGGGTTCGTCGACATCTCATACAACACATTACTATACATAAAATCACAAGCATATTAATTTAAACATGCATGAACAACACAGAGCGGCGCTTCAGGGCATATATCAGATGGTTGGCTTGCGTGGGGTCGAAGGATACTCCCGGAAGAGGTGCGGAAAGTCCGCGGAAAGGATCGCCGGAAACTGATCTCTCTTAAAGGGGGCTGAATGGAGGCAAGGGCAAAATGGTCATTTTCAGAATGTGAAAACATTATGAAAATGATACCAACATGAGGGGCTCGACGAGACGAAGTCGTGGGCTTTGGAATCACCTCAATCGGAGTCCCGGGCAAAAAGATATAGGCATTTGTCTACCACGGACCTTTATGTAAAAGAAATATTCACAACCGGGTCCCTGACAGCCTGACTGGTCGCGCACTCAGGGAAATACGCTTTCCCGTGGGGAAAATGTGAACAAGACCGGGGCGCTTCCACTTATCCAGCTCGTTGCGCCTTCTCTCACCGACAGGTGGGGTCGGAGCCCACCTGTCGGGTCCTCTCTCTCTCTCATCTCGCTCTACTCCTTCTACCTCCCGATGGCCACGACAGAGGAGGCTAGGCCGAGCACAGCCGGTGTTGGTCCCGGCGCCACCGGCCACCTCTGGCTGAGGTCCAGCCACCAATGTGACCAACGTGACCGGGCGCATCCGCCAGGGGGCTTGGCTCTCGCCGAAAAGCAGCGGAGCCAACGAAACCCTCGCCGCGACGGATGGCGGCCACTGCCATTATGGAGGCACACGACGCGGGCACGAAGAGGAGGGTCCGTGGTCGGGCAAGCCTTGAGGTAGCTGGAGGAGAGCCTTGGAGTGGATTAGAGGGAGGAAAAGGGCTCGGCTAGCTCGAATTTAAGCCGAGGCCGACGGCGGCCATGGCGATCGAGATGAGAGAGGAGGGGCTCTGGGAAGAATTGATGGGCTTGGGGGGGCTCTGAGAGGTCTAGGAGGAGGAGAGGGCACTCGAGGATGCCCGGGGGGCTCGGGGCCGCAACTTTTATAGCCGGTCGGCAACGAGCAGATCAGCACGGTGTCGTGGCATCCATATCACCGCACTGGAGCTCGCGGTGAGCTGGCTTGGACGCGCTCGGTGCCAACCTGACGCTCCACAGGGGGGTGGGATGGCTCGGGGAGGAAGAAGACAACAAGGAGGGGAAGACGACGGTGCTCACAGACGTGATAGTCCCGCGGCGGCGACTGTCGTGGCATGAGGAGGATAAAATAGGAGAGGGAAGCTACTAGAGAGTGGGCACATGGACGCTGCAGAGCCACTAGACATGTCGGGACACGCTGGAGCTGGCCGGAGCGAGGTACCCTACGAGGACAGTACCCAGAACACTGTTTCTGCATGGCCATGTCGTGGTCACCATGTGCACTACATGATCTGGCACTCTCCTGCGTGTCCAATCATGTCCAACAGCTGCCTCACTGCTCAAATAGACGATAGCAGTAATTGGAACCATCTAGGGTAGAGCTGAAATGAGAGAAACTTGCAGAAGAAGGTTCTGGCAGCAAGGTGTTTGTGGTTGTTTCTGGGGAGATGGATGAATAAGGGGAGCTTAATCTTTGCCACAATAAAATATGATAGGGAGGAGTATAAGCTTCCAAAATTTGAAGTCACTCAAACCTCATTTGCATATACTTCCTTCACAAACCAAAGTTTGGTCCAGAAACTAGAATTTGGAGCTGGACTCAAATTTCTTAATGCATTGGTCTCAAATTTGGTGCAGCGGAATTATTTGAATATATGGAGATGCTGGAAAAATTTCAGCTCATTTGGGAATGCCTACATGGTACTTCCTTCACAACACTTCCAAAGGGGCAGAAACTTAGGAAAATTGCTGGGATAAGATTGATAGAGGGATTGAGCTGATCTTTGGTATTTATTAGTGATTTAGTAATGTAAACCACCATGAAAAGTTTTAGATCAAGGAATCAAGCACTTCCTTTGCAAATTGCCCAACTGGACAGAACTTGCAAATTGATGTTGTGCTCAAAATTTGAACTATGGGGCTTGGGATCTTGATGGAAATGGGGAAGATATGGATAGGAGAAGCTCGACAATTTATTTGGGATTTTTCCTGTCTACCAAAATGGTAGTTCCTTTAGAAAGTGCCAAAAATGCAATATTGAAATTAAATAGGAAAAGGCAATTTTCCCTCATCTAATAATGGCTAATATTTTATGGGAGCTCAATATGATCACAAATAATATCTCCACATGTTTTCACGAACCTTGGAGATGGATAGATATTTTCCTGGATTTAATTCCTTCATCTGACAGAAAAAAGAAATTAATTATAAATGATAATTATTGCAAATGACTTAGCAATATTTTTTCATATCCAGGGTTTAAAGATAAGGGATGATCATTGGGAAAAGGTTTCGGAGGCAACATGGCAAAGGAAATTGGGGTTCCTTTGAAACTAAAAGGATTAGGGTTTCCCTTCCGGCAATTCGGAAGGTAGGGTTTTGATGGCAAAACCCTGAGCTAAGATCTTGGGTGGCAAGGTTGGACTGAGGGAAATCTCTGGTTGGATAGGGAACGCAAGGATAAACTTCCATCTTCCTATACCCAGGGGTGAAAGAAATCCGATAACACCGAGAAAAAAGACAGGAGTCTAATCCCGCAAATGAAAAAAACTGGAGTGAAAACCAGTGTGTTACAAACATAGTCTACAAGAATAGAAGCGTGCGTAGACATTAGTAACATACCGACGAACAAAGGGAATAGTATACGAGATTAAGTGAATCCTTGACATAAAGGTTCAACCGATAGAGATCTTCGTAGAATATGTAGGAGCCAATATGGACATCCAAGTACCGCTATTGGTTATTGACCGGGGAGTGTCTCAGGTCATGTCTCCATAGTTCTCGAACCCGCAAGGTGTGCACACTTAAGGTTCGGTGACGATTCGATATTATTGAGTTTTGTGTGTTGGTAACCGAAAGTTGTTCGGTGTCCCGGATGAGATCTCAGATGTCACGAGGAGCTCTGGAATGGTCTGGAGGTAAAGATTGATATATATGAACTCCTGTTTTGGTCACCGAAAAAGTTTCGGGCTCATCGGTAGTGTACCGGGAGTGCCGGGAGTGTACCGGGAGTGCCGGGAGGGTACCGGGGGCCATCGGGAGGGGTGTCTCGACCCAAAAGACCTCATGGGCTATGAGAGGAGCTAAACCACCCCTTAGTGGGCTGGCCAAACCAACCAATAAGACCCATGCGGCTAGAGGTGGGAAAAACCCAAAGGAAGGGAATGATTCCAAGTAGGAAAGGAATCCTACTTGGAGTAGGATTGGAGGTGGACTCTTCCACCTCCTCCAATTCGGCTGAACCCCTAGAGGGTTTTTGGGCTGCTCCCTCCCCTCCCTCCCTCCCTCCTATATATACTAGATGATTTAGAGGGAAGAGCTAACCCTAAATGCCACGTGCTCCCTCTACTTAATCTAGATCGATTTCTCCTCTAGTCTAGTTCGGCGGTGCTTAGGTGAAGCCCTGCTGGATTAGTTCATCACCACCACAACCACACTGCCGTGCTGGAGAACTCATCTACCTCTCCGCCCCTCTTGCTGGATCAAGAAGGAGGGGATCGTCATCGAGCTGTACGTGTGCTGAACGCGGAGGTGCCGTCCGTTCGACACTAGATCGGGATGGATCGTGATGGGACCGCGAGATGGATCGTGATGATATCACGGGATGGGCTGCGATGTGGATCACGAAGATGTTCTGCTACATCAACCGCGTTATATACGCTTCCGCTTGGCAATCTACAAGGGTATGTAGATTCACTCTCCCCTCATGTAGATGATCATCACCATGGATAGGTATTGCGTGTGCGTAGGAAATTTTTTGTTTCCCATGCTATGTTCCCCAACAGAGAGTTCCAGAGGTTCACCACCTCTAAGTTATCGCTCTCCATCTCCACACGTGCAAAACCCCGAAGCTTGGAAAACACTACACATTCATGAAGACCAAAAGCCTCCGCGACAAAAGGATTTGTAATACTTTAGCATGGCTTGCATCAAGCACCTATGAAGGCTGAAGAGGATTTCGCGACTCCCCCTACACCTCGGCAACCCCCACGCTGCCCTACCATGTGACTAATGGTTTGAACAACCGTTCAAGAAAGATCTTCTGCTGCACTAGATCACATGTAGTTACGATCCTAATGAGGGCATCCGCAACATGATTGTTGTCCCTAGGGATGTGGTAAAATTCCAGCCCCTTGAAACGGGCCAAAATGGTTATGATGGTGTTGCGGTAAGCAATCATATTTGGGTCTTTGCTGTCGAATTCTCCATTTACTTGAGAGATTGCGATATTAGAGTCTCCGTGGACCTCGAGACATTGAATGCCATGGACACTGCCATCTGGAGTCCAAGCAACAACGCTTTATACTCCACTGAGTTGTTAGAGTATGTGTACACACTACAAGAAATATGGTCGATAATGACCACCATTTTGGTCAAAAAATCGTCATTGGTATCATGTTACGACCTTTTTTGACCAAATTCAGAGCGTCAACAGTTGGCCGTCAAGAACAAACAAACATGACCTTTTTAGTGTTTTGGTCAAGTATTCTTTGACCAAAACAATAAAGTCATAAAATGTTTGACCAAAATTTTTGGTCATTACATGTGTACGTGAGCCACGTAGGATCTGACATGGCATAAACCACGTGGCTAAGGTGATGACATGGCAGATCAACAATGACTGAAAAATAAGGTCACAATTTTACTAGGTCTGTCCAAACCAAGCACCTAAATGGGCCAGGCCCAACAATTCATCCCATTTTTCGTTTGAATTTCAGTTTTTGTTAGTGTTCATAAACCAATATTTGATATTTCAGCCCATTACTATTTTTTATCTAGGACGAGGCCTTATTTTTGCACAGTTTTTATACGCTAGACATCATAAAAAATTCCAACGAAAAACACATTAGGGTAAATAGTTTCATTCATTTCAGCAATACGCATCATGGCAGATACTTTACAAACATCCATCACATAAACTAGTTCAACCTTCAACTCCAATACAAATTCAATAAGTGTTAGTATTGTACAGCCAATACATTGCACACAGCTGGAATCATTGTGGCTTCAATGGAGCATATTAAAGAACACAAATTAAATTGTTCACAACGTCGCCCGTCTTCCACTGTTTCACTTCATCTGAGTAGCCAATTCTAAATTGAGGGACATCCTGACATTAAAAAGGATCACAAATGAGAAGAACATACAAATGGAAAGATTGTTAGGTTAACACACAATAAAGTGAGGTTAACACAAGTATTATTTCCAAATCATACAATGCCAACCTAAAATAAAATTCCAGCATGAAACTATACTTTTCTAGGTGCACATCAAGTACTATTTTGAGTTGACCAGAACAAGTATTGACCAAGTTGAGAGTCCAATTCCCATAAGCGATTCACGTAGTAAGGAAAACTAACTTCTTAGGAACCGAAGGGAAACAAAACTTTCCATTCATAGCACGCACAGGCTGAGCCCAAGTCAGATACATATAAAAAGTGCAACAAAGGAATGCATGCCTGATAAATTACCTTACGGGAAGAAAAAATCTTTTGAAAAAAAATTGGAAGAAAAACTAAACACGCACACTTAAATCTGTCAACTGGCCAGCCTCCTAGCATGTATACGTGCATAACCTCGTGCATTCACATTCCATCTAAAGGATGAATAACAATAATAAAAGGATAGTGGAATATTAGACATACTAGTCGTCAACCCGTGCGTCCCCACGGGCTAGTCCATTAAACATAGGCATATGTAATTTTACCTTATAATATTTGATAGAAATTAAAATGGAAAAATAATTAGAATGTTTTTCTAATTGCTTGCAACTAATAACACATATCAATGCATATTGTCTATTGTGTGATGAAAAGTAATTATTTCAATTAATTGCAGATCTGACAATTTTCGTATATGTACAAACTATATTACACTAATATTTAATTATATAATAATATATTTTGGTTATGGTTGGTAGATATATAACGCATATAATGATGGAACACATAGTACACTACAACATGTCAATATCATTCATATATAAGTTATTTATGTACAGTATAGAACAATACACCCTTTTGTAGAACATGATTAATGTGAAGGCCCAATCCCCGGCATGCATGGTCAAATGGATGTCATGGCCAATATAATCCATAGGGATAAAAGGAAAACATTTGTCCACATATTTTTGTTGATATAGCAGCCATGCAAAATTATTATACATCATTCAACTCATCAATTTGGAACTTGCTAGTGCATGCAGATTTATATGTGTACTTCTATTTTTCTCATATCGGTTCTTTGGAGGATAACATAGAGAATTTCCAATGGGCAGATCTAGCAGTTGGCCAATGACATAATATTAATCTGAAATATAATTGGGAGTTTCGTTTTCCACTTCTAAGAAATAGAATAATCTAATGAATAATGAAACTGTTTATAATAAATAGTTGTTCAACACATCTTTGGTACTCCCTCTGTAAATTAATATAAGTGCGTTTAGATTACTAAAGTACTGTTTTAAATACTCCTATATTAGTTCCTGTAGTTTCTTAGGTAGAAACTTCATGCCAACAATGAATATATGCACTGTCAGTGGAAAATTTCCAGTAGTTTTATGCTTTCAAGCCATCTATGCTTAGACATGCTTGAAAAGAAACCTGTTGTTACCTGCACTATGGAGGTTTCAATAAGTATACCTTCAGTTGAGAGTTATCCATGTCATGAAGTGCTTCTTCGCCGGCTTGGGAATCCACCAGGTCGCGATTTTGAAGTTCTGCATTGCACACAAAGTTGTCAGTAGCAGCAGCATAATTCCATCGTAATACGGCGCTTGGTTATAGTAGATGTTAAAATGACAACCGAATAGTCATTGAGCAGGCCATAAAGCTACATTGACAGTGCAGCGCCACCGAATCTACAGTGGTAAAAGATGCAGAAATGAAAAGAGTTGTCATCTCCATTCGGGCCTCTCCCACCTTTTCCTTCCCGGGTCATCATCTTTCTCGTGAAAAAGTGGCACTGCACTGTCATCCGTCTCATCAAGGCCCAGTTGCTGATCAGTGATCACTCATCTCGGTCTGGATTCTACTGCACTAGTGACAAAATCTTTGTTCTTACATCAGGTCACCCATGTTTGTTCTTACTATGGCGATTGCAGCTAGGAACTGAACAAAGAGTAAGATGATTGAGATTTTTCTGTTGTCTATGAAAAATTATTATTTTCAGTTTGCTTTTCACCAAACTGAAATGACATCTATTTAGAAGTCAAGATTTAGGGGATGTTTGGTTGGGCGCTCAGTTTGCCACGCCTAAGCAGAGGCAGGTGTGGCACGCCACAGACGGCTGGAACGAACACCACCCCTTAGCCTAATATTTGTACAGCAAAAGCTCCGGCGAGCTGTGGCGAGCCAAAGTTTAGTAACAACCAAACAACATCCTAGAAAACTATGGCACCCCACATGTTTGGCGTGGCTAGCTGAGGCTGGCAACCAAACAGCCCCTACCTAATAAGTATATAAAAAATAACGTGTGGACTCAGCATCAAAACACCTACCATTTTGTTCTTCAAAAGAAGAAAAGGAACGGCATGCATACTTTGCTTAAAAAGTATGCGTACTATGCTAAAAAAATGCATGCATGACTGTATTAATTCATGTTCAAGCGTTTGATGAAAATGAAATGAGCACTTTTTTCCAAAGTGCTATTATTGCAAGGCAAAAAAAATGGATGCATCGAAGATGAAAAAAAACTGACAAAAGATCTAAAGTTATGCCCAGAATTCAGATGGAGAATTGGATCCCACTCCCTTGATGCGTATTTAAGTGTGGAGTAGAATCTTGACATTGCACGTACTTCACATAATCTATATTAAGATATGACAACACTACTTTGTCTTTTCTCTCAACTCTTGTCTTTTTACTCATTATAGCACTGGTTCAATTTAATGTCGATCTTACTCATACCTTTATTTGTTGTTTGCCTTAAATTATTGACACTCACGCATGCACGTGTTTGATAAACAACCTCTGAGAATATCGTGATAAAACAAGATGGTGAGTGTTCTTGACGAACCCTTCTTTTTCATGCAGTTAATAAATAAAGCTCGCCTATCAACTATCAGAGCACCTTCATTTCCCACCATAATTAAAAATGAGAATTTTGTGCCAGGTTCTGAAATTTTCTCGAGTAAGCATGCCTTCTCACTGGTGGGGACAAGGCCTATAGTCCCGGCCCGTAAGGGGTTTTAGTTAGAAAATAAACAAAAATTGCCCCTAGTTGCCAAGTCTTCACTTGTTGTTCTCCTGACAATAGTAAGCTATCAATCCTAAACAACCTAGGGTTTGATGTCATGTCACATGATTTAACTTTTTGAATTCAAACAATTATTAAAATAAACAAAATAAGTAATAATAATAGTTAATTTCAATGAAAACAACCTAAAGATTTTAAATAAAATTATTTTTTCTTATTTTTGTGGAAAAAACTTCTTTTTGCCATAACTTTTTTTACATTTGGAATTTTGAGCATCTGAGAAAACTTCACCGGGCAAGCCCCGGTGAAATCGATTCCCAATTTTCTCTAGTTTTTTTATATATTAAACCTTTTTTTGATGTCGTATGCAAAAGTTATGGCCGTTTTACATTTTTCCCTTTTTTGAAAAAACGATCAAAATTCATATCTCAAAATTTGTATACCAACTAGGAACTAAAACCTAACTACATCTCAAAGGATTTTATTTTTTGAAGATTTTAGCATTTTTGTTTATTTTCTACAAAACTAAAAAAGACGGTCCAGGGAGGGTAGAGTTTGAAAATTTCAGAATCCCCCTTTAGCCAAGAGTCCAATCATACCCGTCGACTACATTTGCTAGCATCGTCCCCGCCAGAATCACAACTAAGGTTAACCAAGCCAGAGTTAACCCTTTCTAACTTTATTTGCTATGTTGAGCTAAATGACCCTGAAATTGAAAAGAACTATAATGAACTCTGAAAATGTTGAAACTTGGCATGGTATCATCATTTCATCCACATAGCTTGTGCTAAAAAATTGAGAGGGTTACGACAAAAACTGGATGCACTTCATGTACAAACGGGACCATCTCCTTCAAAGTATCACGGTTTCGGACGAAAACCCATCTGCTAGAAAGATATTTTATTTTTTTACTTATTTCAACTTCAGACATTTTACGCATTTAGTGCATTCAATATAAACCATTCAAAACCACATCCTAAATTTCAACCCTTTATAACTTCATTTGCTATTTTTCATGTAATTAATGATTTTTTGACCTAAATGACCTTGAAATTGAAAAGCCTGACAAATGAACTCTGAAAAGGTTGACACTTGGCATCGTATCATCATTTCTTCCACATAGCATGTGCTAAAAAATTGAGAGGGTTACGTCAAAAACTGGATGCACTTCGTGTACAAAATGAACAATCTCTTTCGAAGTATCGAGGTTTCGAACGAAAACTCATCTATTGCAAAGGGATTTCATTTTTTTGAACTTATTTGAACTCCATACTTTTTGTGTGTTTAAAATACACCATTTAAAGCCACATCATAAATTTTCAATATTTTCTGACTTCATTTGGTATTTTTCATGCATTTACTTACTTTTTTGAGCTAATTGACCCTGAAATTGAAAAGCACTACAAATGAACTCTGAAAAGGTTGAAAGTTGGCATGGTATCATAGTTTCACCCACATGGCATGTGCTAAAAAGTTGAGAGAGTTACGATAAAAACTGGATGCACTTCGTGTACAAACTGGATCATCCTTCGAAGTATCAAGGTTTCAGACGAAAACCCATCTGCTACACGGGCATTTTATTAAAATGATTTTAATTCCAGACTTTTTATGCATTCAATATGCACCATACTATAACATGTTAAAATCTACAGAAAGTACTAACTAAAAATAATAAAAAACAACAATTAAATGACTAAAACAACTATATAAGCAAAACAATGTTGTTTTAATTAAAATCCAAATTTAAATTATTCTAAAAATAACCAAATAAATCTTACTGTGATAACAATCTAATAGATGACTAGGAGAAAAAAGAATTAAATTAAAAACTATTTGTAAACTCAAGTTATTCACAATTTGGGTTTGAAGCAAATTTGAACAAATTCAAATTTAAACCATTCAAATTTGAAAACTAATTGCACAAACAGAAACTAGACAAAATTTTGAATCTAATGCAAAAAGAATCACTCAAAAAAATTAAATATCCTAAAAGATATAAGCAATTTAAAATAGAAACTACAAACAGAAATAAAATTTAAAAACAGGAAAAAATAAAAATACAAAACCCCTTTAGTCCCGGTTCGTGTCTCGAACCGGGACTAAAGGTCTATCCTTTAGTCCCGGTTCAAGGCACGAACCAGGACTAAAGCCTCCAAACCCTTTAGTCCCGGTTCGAGACACGAACCGGGACTAAAGGTCCCTTTTGAACCGGGACTAATGACCGACCGGCGCCCTTGCCGTTCGAACCGAGACTAATGTGTAAATTGAGGTGGGACGGAAGCCCCTTTTTCTACTAGTGTCTACAATAAGAGGGAAATATCAGTTATTATACATGTAGTTTTTCATCAGGAGAAACTTTTCGCATGCTATCTGATCATGCTATCTGATAAAGAGCGCACTTTGGATGGATATTATCATGTTTGGTAAGATTTAATCATATGTGATTATGTGAAACATCTAGTTCACATGCCTTGCACTATGTGTGGAGCAGCTAAATGGGAACAAATGAAACATGCTACCTTCTGTTCAAGAACAAAAAGGGAACAAATGGCATACAACACTCCCATCCTAACAACCAGTTAACCTATGTATGCACCAGGAATTACAAGACCAAGTTAACCTATGTATGCAGCACGGATTACAAGACCAACTGAATTCTACACTGTCAGACACCACTCTCCTCCCAACAGTGAACAGCCTCAGAAACACGACACAAATTCAGCTCACCTGGATAGGGAATAGGTGGGTAATTCCACGCTTCTCGAGGGTGGCGACGAGCTGGGCGGGGAGGCCGGGCCTGGAAATGGCGAGCTCATCCTTGTCCCCCTGCATGGCGGCGGGCCCCTCCTGGTCGCTCCCGTATCCGTCCTCATCCTCGTCGTCGCTGCCGGCGCCGAGCCCGAGGCGCTTGAAGGCGTGCTCGCTGAGAACAAAGTTTGGCGACGCGATGGCCGCGGCGGCGCCCGCCCACCTGCGGCCGAGCGCCCAGCAGCGGAAGGCGGCGCGGAGCCGGAGCACGGGCGCGAGGCCGCCGCTGGGGCTAGAGATGGAGAGGGACGGGAGCGTGATGCGGGGCTAGGTGAGATCCGCAGCTGGCTGCGCGCAGGAGGTGGCCGCCGGATCTCGCCAGAATAAGGTGAGCGGCGGCGGCTAACCTAGGGTGCGGGAGACCAGAGAGGAGACGTGGGTGTGGGGGAGAGTTTGATGGGAGGAGATAGGGTTTGGGTAGTTGGGTACGGGTAGGGATTTTCCTTTTTCTTTCTCGTTTTTTTTTCTTCTTTTTTGTGGATAGATGGTTGGATGGATGTGGGATGGAGAGATGGATGGATGGATGGATGGATGGACGCCACGTCATTGATCCGAGTGACAACTAATTCCACCAATAAAATAGAGCACATGTAATTATTATTTTCCTTTTGTTTTTCTTGTAATTTTTTACATGAAAAATTCAGAAAAATGAACTTTTATTCTACACAGGGGTGCATATTCTAATGGCAAACAATGTTTCAAAAGAGAGTTCTCATTTCCATTGCATGAAAATTTCATTTTTCATTTTTGTGGTCTTGTCGATATCTATACATTCCGACCTGTCAACGTACTTATACTTTATCGCCTCGTCGATACCGATACAAGACACGTAGGCGAAATTGTCGAGTTGTCTGCCCAGTCACCTTTAGTGAAGCCTATGACCTTTTTAATTTTGTCATGGAGGACCTACAATACGGGTATAAATAGAGCTACACATGCAAGTGACCATTTTGTGCAATGAGATTATGACCTTCTTGATAGATATGGTCAAAATTTTCTAGGGTTTGGACCCTCTAAGACACCTCATGACCTTTTTGTAAATTTTAGTCATAGATCTGTGACCAAACAAATCGTCGTCCTTATTTTTTGTCATAAACGAGCTTATTTCTTGTAGTGACATAATTTGAAGTACATACTTGATATTGTCACCGGTTGGTGACGTCATAATAACCCGAGGTCCTAGGCCGGTGAGCATCTTGGATCTATCAAAGTACATAACCCAATGTTAGTACGCACTATGCTCTCAAGGGAGTTTTTCTTCTATCCACTCTACCAATAAGTCATCCATCACATTGGATTTAATAGCCTATGTGGTTGGTACGTAATTTTGAAAGGTAGGAGCTTGATGGACCACTTCATGATTCTCTGTGGCGTACAGGTTGTTAATGATGTCGTCGAGTGGTACTTCCGCGGCCACGGTGATTGAGCACTCTTGAAAGTAGTGACTTAGTTTTCGAGAAGCCACAAAGACTGCATAAGCTATCTTATGGTAGTGCAGATATCTGTTTTTACACGAGGTGAGCACTTTGGGAACTTCGTACACCGGTCACCTTTGTACCTGCAGATTGTGGTTGTCGAAGCTTCATTTGACAACAATGACTGCACTGACAACTTGATTGGTTGTCGAGCTATACATCAGCATTGGTTTCCAAGGGTTGAGAGCAGCCAAATTGAGTTGGTTCCAAGGAGTGCCTTGATTTCCTGTAGCACGGCACCAGCCTCGACCGTCCATTTGAAATTCTTGGTGCGTTTGAGCAATATGTATAACGGGAGGGCCTTTTCTTCGTGCCGTGAAATATATTTTCTCAAGGAGGTCACACAAAGTGCCAGTCGTAGAACATGCTTGAGTTCTGTTAGTACTTCTAATCGTGCCCGTGATTTGATCTTGTCAGGTTCGCTTTGATCTTCAATCGGATACGATGATCCGCTCGCAACTCGCGCTGGCGTTTCCTCGTGCCTCCGGACGATGATCCACCTGCCACCAACGCGACATTAAGGTCGATGGTGCCCAGCGCGCGCATGGAATGGGCCACGATGCTCAGCTCCGGCAAGCATTCCCCGGAGAAGCGGCTGCCTTGTGGGTAAACATGGAAGCCAGGAATCGGCTGCGTGCAAGACGCGGACGGTGACTCCGGCAGCATCATCCGAGGATATGCTGACGAGCTCGTGCTGGCTGCGGTCGCGGCAATGGCGGCGTTGACAAGCCCTTGCTGGCTAGGGTTTACCCCTAGGTACAACAAGGCCACCTTCACCTGGGCAATGTTGTCTTCCTGCTGCGCGGCGGCGGCGATGGCGGTGGCGGCATGCCGGCAGTTGCCTCACCCCTTGCATCTTGTGCGTGCCTCCAGCCCTTCCTCTTGGCCGACTCCACGACCCGCTCCTCGGGGGTCAGCTCTCTTTTCTTCTTCGTGGGCGGCGCGGCGACCTTACAGGGGGTGCGGGCCTTGCCTCTGGCATCGACGACAGCGACGGGCGAGGCCATGGAGGCGATGGCGGCGGCAGCCTCGAGGTCGTCGTTCGTGGTGGTGGGAGCGGGCTCGGGAGTGAGCGGGAGGGTTTAGGGGAAAATGGAGGAAAAAATTGTCGCTTTGCCGTCAACTTGCGGGCCAGGGAGGGAAGTGGGCGCGCGCCTTGAGCTTCCACACCGATAAAAATCAGGCTGAAAATTAAACCGTGAACTGGTCGGCACGTGGATAAAAAAGAGATGCGCGTCCGCTTGAATCCACGCGTTAAGCGAGCTTTTTATTCGTGTGGACCTAAATAAATGACGACGAACGAAATGAATCATCCCGTTAAAGTTGCTAAGGGCTATGCTCGGTGCCAAATAACGATTCACTGATTTTATAGAGTAGACTTCTCTAAAGCCCAAGCCAAAGTGTCATTGCCACCTGAAGGAATTAGCGGTATGCTTAGAATTGCCATCACACCCGGCAGAAATGTGAACAGGGCGCGTGATCCACACCAGCAGAAATGTGAACACCAGGAATTAACATACGAGATCACTTGATCCTTCTGCTATCTTCAGTTCAAATTATTTTTTCCAACAGCAAGAATAAGAAAAAGAAACTGGTCACTGATGCCCAGTGCCATATCAATCAGACCCGTACATCATTATGTACAGTGAGGTACAGTCACATCAACTGCCAAACTGACGCACGATCACGCGTGGAGATCTCGTTCGTGTCTGTACATGTCAACGGACGATTCGATCCTTCGAGTAGAATTTCCTCACCCATTGCCATCCGTTGGCCGGCCAAGAGTTTCATTTTCTCAAGTACTCTCCCCTAAAGAAATATAAGAATGTGTACTTTTGCTCACTTTTGCTTGTTACACCCCCTATAAAACGTATAAATGAGAATATATGTTCATCTCGTATTATATATTATTATACACTACAGACAATCATATATATACCCACCTCGTATTGCATACATACAACGACCTGTAGTGTATAATACGAGATGAGTCTACGTTCTCCTTAGTATGTTCTGTGAGATAATAAGCACACCTCAGGAATGTTTAGATCACTAATTTAGTTGTATAAATGTTTTTATATTTTTTTATATAGTGATTAATTTAAACAGTTCGTGCAACACCAGCGAAGCAACGATTTTGAAATGCTGGAGGCTAGAGAGCGGGAGCAACAGTTGCCGCATCTGTCTGTATCTTTCATGCATCATCCATGATCGATGTGGGTACAAGCTACCAACCTTTTTCCGATGAAAGGGCCACGTAGCCCCATTTTCGTTATGAAAATAAAGTCATACATCATGTTATGTTTTATTATAACCTTGTGATGCATCACTGAAGCATCGAAGCAACGAGAGAAACAACATATATCCTCTGACATCTTACCATACCTACAGGATGCTGCCCCTCATAAGCCAAAAGATAAGAAGCCCACATAAAGAGAAAACTTGTTCAGGAGAACTGCCACATCTACCCAACAACACTGCCTAATAGCCAAAATAACTAAAACAGTTCAAAAAGACTAAAAAGAAAAATGTTTGCATCATTCAATTCTTCTCACAGCCGGCCCCCAGCCATGGAACTTGCTGTACACACCACACGTCACTTTAGCCAATCGCTTAGTCACCTCCTTAAGCATGTTTAACATCCTTTTTTTTTCTGTAGAACGGGCCAAGAATCCAG